>NC_090447.1:1328186870-1328489900 GCF_031143425.1 Pleurodeles waltl
AGCTATACAGCAAGGAACTCTTCAGCATCAAGGAGTTTGCCCAACCCATTAATGAAACAACGGACATCCCACCCTCACAGGACCTCTGTGACAGACTCAACACGTACTTTCACCACAAAATCAAGACCATCTACGACAGTTTCAACAAGGACAACCGACACGCAGAACCCCCTCTGCCAAATCCCGACACCAACAAACCACCAATCACCACCTGGACTCCCTCATCACCGAAGATACGCTGAGAACAATGAAGTCCGTACACTCTGGGGGCCCCCACGGCCCATGCCCCCATCACATTTTCAACCGAGCCGCAGACACCATCGCCCCCAAGCTCTCCCTCACCATCAACCGCTCTCTGGCTGCCGCCACCTTTCCTAACGACTGGAAACACGCCGAGATCAACCCCCTTCTAGAGAAACCCTTGGCAAACCCCACCGACCTCAAAAACTTCAGGCCCATCTCCCTACTTCCATTTCCTGTGAAAGTCATTGAAAAAGTAGTAAACAGCCAACTCACCACGTTTATAGAAGACCACAACATCCTCAACATCTCCCAATCCGGATTCAGGAAAAACCATAGCACCAAAATAGCCCTCCTGGCCGCAACAGACAACATCCGCTCCCTGCTGGACAAGGGAGAGACGGCGGCACTCATCCTACTAGACCTCTCGGCGGCTTTCGACACAGTCGCACCCTGATAAGTAGAGTCCACGAAGCCGGCATCAGAGACGAGGCCCTCGACTGGATCCAATCCTTTCTCTCTGGCAGAAATCAACGAGTGAGACTCACCCCCTTCCTCACAGATCCCATACCCACCACCTGCAGAGTGACCCAGGGATCCTCCCTCTGCCCCACGTTGTTTTTAGCTATCCTCGTCTAAAGCTTACGGAATAAACATAATCTCCTATGCCGACGATACCCAAATTATCCTCTCGGTCTCCAACGCACCCGACAAAGCCAGACACAACTTCCACGAAGGCATGGAAGCAGTTGGCAATTGGATGAGAAACAGCTGCCTTCAACTCAACGCAAACAAAACAGAAGTACTCATCATGGGCCCCCAACCCAATGCGTGGAACGACTCCTGGTGGCCACCCACCCTCAGAAACACGCTCACCCCCTCCAGCCAAGCCCGCAACCTCTGAGTCATTCTGGACTCTGACCTCAGCATGAACCATCAAATTAACTCAGTCACCTCCACCTACGTCCGCACCCTCCACCTCCTACACAAGTCCTTCAAGTGGATCCCCCGTGAACATAGAAAGACCATCACACACGCCCCCATCACCAGCATACTGGGCTACGGCAATGCACTCTACGCCAGAATCAACAAAAAAACTCACCTGCAAACTACAAAACAACCAAAATGCCGCTGCCAGACTGGCCCTCGACCTACCTCAACACTGCCACATCTCGCAACACCTGCGCACACTGCACTGGCTCCCTATAGAGAAAAGAATCACTTTCAAGATCCTCACCCACGAACACAAAGCCCTCCACAACACCGGACCAACCTACCTGAACCAGCGACTCAACTTCCACGCACCCTACAGGTCCCGACGCTCAGCCCAGCTCGCTCTTGGAGAAGTACCCCGCATCAGGAAAACCAGAACAGGAGGACGCTCCTCCTCCTACCATGCAGCCACCACCTGGAACACCCTTCCTCTCCACATCAGACAAACCACCTCCCTCAGCTTCACGAAGGAGCTGAAGACATGGCTTTTTTAAGAACCACCTCATCGGTAAACGCTACACGCCCAAGCGCCTTGAGACCCTAACTTGTGAGTAGCTGCGCTTTACAAGCACTGATGGATTGATTGAATGAGCATTATGGCTACATTTTACATAGTTTACATGAACATTTGTACGTTTGTTGGTCATACTGATCAGACAGAGCCATCCTTTGGTGTCAGTCTGGGTCAGGAGATTTTTCTCAAGCAGTACCCCTGCACACCGTTAGCTGGCATTGATCGGCTCCAAGTCAGTCAGTGGTGTCCGCGACACAAATGACGTTGCAAGTCTTATGTAGGTTCCACCCCGATGTGCTAACGTCAGTTCTTTTATTTCCACGCCAAACCAGCACTGATCCGAAAAAAGATTACCCCTCAGTTTTGACTGGTCTTTTTCAACTTTGTGTCAATGTTTTTTGAGTAGCTATACTCCTGGTGCATCGAGGGAGGTCTTCTTGCAAAACCACATCCAAACCCAGCAGAGGGGTTCCTGTTAACAGGACAATTACCTGCTACCATCGCCCTTTCCCGAGTGACCAGGCTTCCTGAGGCAACACCCCACCCCTGAGAAGCTTGGTCATCCAACTCTCCACCTCCCATGGCACATTCCCTTCTGTACCCCCAGATAGCGAAACCAAGATGCTGGACATATTTGGGAAGATGTTTTTTTCTGCCAGCCTGCCATTTCGGTCAGTGAACACTGCATACCCTTTATTCTCACATGCTGTGGGGTACAGTTGCGCAAGTGCGGCCACAGGTCCCCTAGGCTTTACTTTCTGAAGCAGTTGCTGATGGGAGAGATGCAGCAAAGTTCACGATCCAATGTGGACTGGACATAAATAGACTCACTAGGCAGAGTGGTTGCTTCATCAGTGGCCTTAATGTGCCACACCTGGTTTGAGGATGTCTGACTTTTCAGGTGGGATGTCCAAGCTAACCTTATGGATATGCCCTTTGATGCCACCCATCTCTCCGAAGGGAAAGCTGAATCAGCACTGGAGAGCTTTGAGGAATCTTCAGCTATAGCCAGGTCCTTAGGCCTTGCAGCTGCCCCTCACCTCCCTCAGACTGCTTTTCATCTCTTCATTGGCTACAGAAGGGGCCTCCGACCACGTCCGTTCCCTTCCAGCACCATACCGCGCATGCTGCCCAGCCTCTACATGGTCAAGGACATGGGATCCACCGTCCTCGTGGAACAGGGAGCCAGAAGTCTGGCCAGTTCATCCCCCTACTGCAATTATCTCCAAACCTTCCCAGTCTGATGAGTCCCCACCAGAGGCCAGACGGAGGCAGTAGTCTCCATCACCTGCTCAACTGGCAGTCCATCTCATCAGATGGGTGGGTTTTGCTGATAGTCCGAAGGAGCTACTCCCTCCTCTTTGACAGTACCAAGCATGCCACCATCCTATGATCTGATGAAGGAGGATCACTTGGCACTTCTTTACGAGGAGGTTACGGCTCTCTTGACCAAGGCAACCATAAAGAGGGTCCCTGTGCCAGAAGTAGGTTGTGGTTGTTGTTCCTGCTACTTTCTGGTGCCCAAAAAGGACAAGGTCCTAGACCCTAATTTAGACCTTTGGTCCCTCAATCTCTTCCTCAAGAAGAAGTTCAAAATGCTCACTCTGGCTTAGATTCTGTCTGCCCTGGACCCAGGAGATTGGATGGTACTGTTAGACTTTCAGGATACTTACTTACACATTCCTGTCCTGCCTGTCCACAAATGTTACTTGCGGTTCCCAGTAGGCCATGAGAACTTTCAGTTCACGGTGCTGTTGTTTGGCCTTACCAGCGCCCCTTGGGTGTTCACCAAGGTGATGGCAGTGGTCGCAGCTCATCTGCACAGATCAGGGGTTTGTCTTCCCCTATCTCGACGACAGGCTGTTGAAGGCAGGCTCGCCCCAGACTGTTATCTCCCACCTTCGGACTACGGCGGACCACCTGCTTCGCTGACTCAGTTTATGGTGGGGCACCCTATACTGAGTCCAGGCAACCCTTAGTGATAGTGTTTTGATGCTAGCAAAGCTCTCTGGGGTAGCTGTGGAGAGCAGCTCAGAGTTAACTTGGAGGAGTGTAAAGCACTTACAATACTGCAGTAGTCAGTCAGTAACTGTTACATAAGCAAGAACCACACCAAGTGTTGCAAAAATAAAGTATTCTTTATTACAACACTAAGAATATACTAAAGTTGGTATATCTCTCCTTGGTGATATCTACACACACAACAAGCAGGAAAAGCATAGAAATACATGGAGACTTATTGGGGGCAAACCGTATACTAAGAAAGTGGTATAAGAATGGAGGTGCCCAACCAAGGTAAGAGTGTTAGAATCCCAGGGTCTGGGGTAGTAAGAAGTTACCAGAGAGCAGTACTAGAAATCCCACAGGTGCTAAGTTATCGAGCTGGGTATCCCATAGGCTAACATTGGACCATCGTGGTTGGAGTTTTATGGATTCAGGACCCTTCCCAGTGGACCCCGAAGAAACCAGTTGGCACAAAGAAGGTTGGATAGTACCTACATCTGTGAATAACCAGAAGACCGGAGTATTTACACCAGGGAGCCCAGGTTCATAGGGGTGAATTGATGTAGGAAGGTGGCTCTGTATATACTATCTCAAAGAGAGAGATAGTGTGCACAGAGTCCAAGGGTTCCCTTAGAGGTTGATAGTGGCAACATTAGATAATTCTAATGCTCTATTTTGTGGTAGTGTGGTCGAGCAGTAGGCTTATCAGAGGGTAGTGTTAAGCATTTGTTGTACACACACACAGGCAATAAATGAGAACACACACTGTAGAAGGTGGCTCTGTATGTACTATTTCAAAGTAAGAAATAGCATGCACAGAGTCCAAGGGTTCCCCTTAGAAGTAAGATAGTGGCAAAAAGAGATAATTCTAATGCTCTATTTTGTGGTAGTGTGGTCGAGCAGTAGGCTTATCAGAGGATAGTGTTAAGCATTTGTTGTACACCCACAGGCAATAAATGAGGAACACACACTCAAAGACAATTCCAGGCCAATAGGTTTTTATATAGAAAAATATATTTTCTTAGTTTATTTTAAGAACCACAGGTTCAAGATTTACAAACAATACTTTAAATGAAAGGTATTTCACTTAGGAACTTTAGGAACTTTGAATTAGCAAAATAGCGTATACAGTTTTCACACAAATGGCATATAGCTATTTTAAAACTAGACACTGCAATTTTCAACTTTTCCTGGGGGAGGTAAGTGTTTGTTAGTTTTTCAGGTAAGTAAACCACCTACAGGGTTCAAAGTTGGGTCCAAGGTAGCCCACCGTTGGGGGTTCAGGGCAACCCCAAAGTTACCACACCAGCAGCTCAGGGCCGGTCAGGTGCAGAGGTCAAAGTGGTGCCCAAAACACATAGGCTTCAATGGAGAAGGGGGTGCCCCGGTTCCAGTCTGCCAGCAGGTAAGTACCCGCGTCTTCGGAGGGCAGACCAGGGGGCTTTTGTAGGGCACCAGGGGGGACACAAGTCAGCACAAAAAGTACACCCTCAGCGGCACGGGGGCGGCCGGGTGCAGGGTGCAAACAGGTGTCTGGTTTGCAATGTAATCCAATGGGAGACCAAGGGGTTTCTTCAGTGATGCAGGCAAGGGGGGGGCTCCTCGGGGTAGCCACCACCTGGGCAAGGGAGAGGGCCACCTGGGGGTCGCTCCTGCACTGGAGATCGGATCCTTCAGGTCCTGGGGGCTGCGGATGCAGTGTCCTTACCAGGCGTCTGGTCTTTGAAGCAGGCAGTCGCGGTCAGGGGGAGCCTCGGGATTCCCTCTGCAGGCGTTGCTGTGGGGGCTCAGGGGGGTCAACTCTGGCTACTCACGGGCTCGCAGTCGCCAGGGAGTCCTCCCTGTAGTATTTGTTCTCCACAAGTCGAGCTGGGGGCGTCGGTGCAGCGTGCAAAGTCTCACGCTTCCGGCGGGAAACGTGTGTTGTTTCAAAGTTGCTTCTTTGTTGCAAAGTTGCAGTCTTTGTGGAGCAGAGCCGCTGTCCTCTGGAGTTCTTGGTCCTTCTAAATGCAGGGTAGTCCTCTGAGGCTTCAGAGGTCGCTGGACCCTGTGGAATGCGTCGCTGGAACAGTTTCTTTAGAAGTGGGGAGACAGGCCGGTAGAGCTGGGGCCAAAGCAGTTGCTACTAGCCCTGAGGGTGGCTACACCCTCTTTGTGCCTCCTCCCTGAGTGGAGGGGGGCCACATCCCTAATCCTATTGGGGGAATTCTCCATCTGCAAGATGGAGGATTTCTAAAAGTCAGAGTCACCTCAGCTCAGGACACCTTAAGGGCTATTCTGACTGGCCAGTGACTCCTCCTTGTTTTTCTCATTATCTCCTCCGGCCTTGCCACCAAAAGTTGGACCGTGGCCAGAGGGGGCGGGCAACTCCACTAGCTGGGGTGCTGTAACAAAGGGGGTGAGCCTTTGAGGCTCACCGCCAGGTGTTACAGTTCCTGCAGGGAGAGGTGAGAAGCACCTCCATCCAGTACAGGCTTTGTTACTAGCCACAGAGTGACAAAGGCACTCTCCCCATGTGGCCAGCAACATGTCTGGTGTGTGGCAGGCTGCTAAAACTAGTCAGCCTACACTGGTAGTCGGTTAAGGTTTCAGGGGCCATCTCTAAGATGCCCTCTGGGATGTATTTTACAATAAAATGTACACTGGCATCAGTGAGCATTTATTGTGCTGAGAAGTTTGATACCAAACTTCCCAGTTTTCAGTGTAGCCATTATGGTGCTGTGGAGTTCGTGTTTGACAGACTCCCAGACCATATACTCTTATGGCTACCCTGCACTTACAATGTCTAAGGTTTTGCTTAGACACTGTAGGGGCATAGTGCTCATGCACTGATGCCATCATCTATGGTATAGTGCACCCTGCCTTAGGGCTGTAAGGCCTGCTAGAGGGGTGACTTAGCTATACCTATAGGCAGTGTGAGGTTGGCATGGCACCCTGAGGGGAGTGCCATGTCGACTTAGTCATTTTATCCCCACCAGCACACACAAGGTGGCAAGCAGTGTGTCTGTGCTGAGTGATGGGTCCCCAGGGTGGCATAAGACATGCTGCAGCCCTTAGAGACCTTCCCTGGCATCAGGGCCCTTGGTACCAGGGACTTACCTTGATGCCAGGGTGTCCCAATTGTGGAAACAAAGGTACAGGTTAGGGAAGGAACACTGGTGCTGGGGACTGGTTAGCAGGCCTCAGCACACTTTCAAATCATAATTTGGCATCAGCAAAGGCAAAGAGTCAGGGGGTAACCATGCCAAGGAGGCATTTCCTTACACACAATCAAAGACTTAACTCCAGGCCAATAGGTTTTTATATAGATACATAAGATTCAGAATTCAAGAACGTACATAAATTATAAGGTACTTGGCATAGGTAAATATGGAACTTTGAATTAAAACAGTAATGTACACAGTTTTGGCAAAAATGACAATAAGCTATTTTAAAAGTGGACACTGCAAAAAATCAACAGTTCCTGGGGGAGGTTAGTATTGGTTAGTTTTTCAGGTAAGTAAAACACTTACAAGTTCAGTCTCCGGGGCATAGGCAGCCCACTGTTGGGGGTTCAAGTTAACTCCAGACACCCAGCAACACAGAGCAGGTCAGGTGCAGAGGTCAAAGTAGGTCCCAAATAGCATAGGTGCCTATGGAGATTAGGGGTGCTCCGGTTCCAGGCTGCTAGCAGGCAAGTACCTACGTCTTCGGGGAGCAGACAGGGGGGTTTTGTAGAGCACGGTGGGGTCACAAACAGGCACACAAAATACACCCTCAGCGGCACATGGGCGGCCGGGTGCAGTGTGTGAAGTAGGTGTCGGGATTCAGGTAGGAATCAATGGAGAGACCTGGGTTTCACTGGTGATGCAGGCAGGGCACAGGGGGGCTTCTCGGGCCAGCCACCGACTGGGCAAGGATGAGGGCCGCCTGCTGGTCACTCCTGCACCAGTAGTTAGTTTCTCGCGGGCCTGGGGAGATTAGGGGTGCTCCGGTTCCAGGCTGCTAGCAGGCAAGTACCTACGTCTTCGGGGAGCATACAGGGGGGTTTTGTAGAGCACAGGGGGGTCACAAACAGGCACACAAAATACACCCTCAGCGGCACATGGGCGGCCGGGTGCAGTGTGTGAAGTAGGTGTTGGGATTCAGGTAGGAATCAATGGAGAGACCTGGGTTTCACTGGTGATGCAGGCAGGGCACAGGGGGGCTTCTCGGACCAGCCACCGACTGGGCAAGGATGAGGGCCGCCTGCTGGTCACTCCTGCACCAGTAGTTAGTTTCTCGCGGGCCTGGGGACTGCGGGTGCAGTGCTTCTTCCCGGCGTTGGATTCCTTCGTTACTGGGCAGTCGCGGTCAGGGGGAGCCTTCGGATTCTCTCTGCAGGCGTCGCTGTGGGGGTGCAGGGAGGTCGTCTCAGGGTGTCCACGTGGTGGGAGTCACCTGGGGGTCCTCTCTGCAGTGTTGGTTCTTCTGGACACGAGCCGGGGGCGTCGGGTGCAGAATGTTGGGGACTCACGCTTCCAGGGTGAGGCTGGAGCCCCTTTAAAGATGATTGTTTCTTGGACAAAGCCGCTGTCCACGGGAGTTTCTTAGTCCTTTGGTTGCAGGGTAGTCCTCTCAGTCCTCAGAGGTTGCTGGTCCCGCTGGATGCGTCGCTGTGCAGGTTCTTTTAGTCTGGAGACAGGCTGGTAGGGCTGGGGCCAAGTCAATTGTCGTCTCCATTGTCTCTGAGGGGTTTTCAGATCAACAGTCCTTCTTTTTGTTGTAAATTGTCAGGTATCTGATCTCCTGGGTACAGGGTCGCCCATAAATACTCAATTTAGGGGTGTGTTTAGGTCTGGGGGGCAGTAGCCAATGGCTACTGTCCTTGAGGGTGGCTACACCCTCTTTGTGCCTCCTCGCTGTGGGGAGGGGGGCACATCCCTAATTCTATTGTGGGGGGAATCCTCCAAAACAAGATGGAGGATTTCCTAAGGCATGGGTCACCTCAGCTCCGGACACCTTATGGGCTGTCCTGACTGGAGGGTGACTCCTCCTTGTTTTTCTCATTATCTCCTCCGGACTTGCCGCCGAAAGTGGGGGCTGTGTCCGGCGGGGCAGGCATCTCCACTAGCTGGAGTGCCTTTGAGGCTCACCGCCAAGTGTTACAGTTTTTGCAGGGGGAGGTGGAAGCACCTCCACCCACTACAGGCTTTGTTCCTGGCCACAGAGTGACAAAGGCACTCACCCCATGTGGCCAGAAACCCATCTGGATGTGGCAGGCTGGCAGAAACTGGTCAGCCTAGCACTAGTAGTTGGGCTGGTATACAGGGAGCCTCACTAAGATGCCCTCTGTGTGCATTTCTCATTAAATCCCACACTGGCATCAGTGTGGCTTTATTGTGCTGAGAGGTTTGATATCAAACTTCCCCAGTATTCAGTGTAGCCATCATGGATATGTGGAGTTTGTGTTTGACCGACTCCCAGACCATATACTCTTTATGGCTACCCTGCACTTACAATCTAAGAATTGGCATAGACATTGTGGGGGCATAGTGCTCATGGACATGCCCTCACCTGTGGTATAATGCACCCTGCCTTATGTCTATAATGCCTGTTAGAGGCATGACTTACCTATGCCACAGGCAGTGGGTTGTGGGCATGGCACTCTGAGGGCAGTGCCATGTCGACTTAGTCTTTTTCTCCCCACCAGCACACACAATCTGTGAGGCAGTGTGCATGTGCAGAGTGAGGGGTCCCCAGCGTGGCATAATACATGCTGCAGCCCTTGCCTTGGTACCAGGGGTACCATTTACAAGGGATGTATCTGTGTGCCAGGGCTGTGCCAATTGTGGAGACAAAGGTACAGTTTAGGGAAAGAACACTGGTACTGGAGCCTGGTTAGCAGGGTCCCAGCACACTTCAGTCATAACTAGCATCAACAAAAGGCAAAAAGTTGGGTAACCATGCCATCAAAGCATTTTCCCTACAATTGACAGCAGAAGACTTAATTGGAGTCGATGGAACCCTCGATTGTCCAACTGCTGTTGTGACCCGTGGACCAGGCGGTGAAACCCAAGGGTGGATTCCAAACGTGAGGAACCTGAAAACAAAGGGGACAGTGTCCAGATCACTCTGAGATGTCCAGGCTCTGCAAGTGGGCAATGCCCACCCTTTTGGAGGTGAAGTTCCTGCAGGACAGTGATTGAAGAAATCCAGGGGATGCATGAGATCCTTAGTTGCCCCCGAGCTGTCCCACATCAGTCACTGGATTACAGGAGGGTCAGTGGCCTGCAGGACCACCAACAAGCATTTGCAAATGCAAATAGTTGTTGCAAGGATTTTTTTTTTTTATTTGTTTATTCAGTGTAAAAGAACACATACAACAAAGAGAGCCCAATGAACTGAATTACAAAGTTAATATAAAGCTAGTCCCATACAGTGTACAAATCCCCTTGCTGATCGCAACAACCATTCAGAATCACAGGGGGAATTATCCCATCTCAATAAAGGCATGTCGGGGTATAGCATTAGCATTAGGAACGTAAAGCATTGATAAGCACAAGGCTAGAGACTAGCTCGAGAATAACTCACAATCTGAGGGCTGAAAGACAAATTTGCAACCAACAAAGCAAGAAAGAAAAGAGGGGCAGAGGAAAGACGCGGGAGCGCTGTGCAATCATCCATTTACGCATATCAGCCATGATGCATGAGAAAGGAGACTGAAATCAGAACTGCCAAGTGCGTGGCTAAGGTGACTCGCAGCAGCAGCCTCACAGAGATGCCTCCAAAAAGGAGCGCAGCGGAGCCCAGATGTCCCGGGCACGGGAACCCTCAGGGACCAATTCCCAGAAGATCATTAATTGCTCTTGACAAAAAGAGGCATAGCGCAACACATTGCAACCCTGCGCTTAGCCAATCAAGCAATCAATCACGTAATTTATAAAGCACGCTACTCACCTGTCAGGGTCTCAAGGCATTTGGGGGGGGGGGGGGAGCTACTGTTCGAATAGCCATGTCTTGAGGCGTTTCATGAAAGTCAAGAGGTCCTGGGTCTGGCGGAGGTGGAGCGGTAGGGAGTTCCAGGTCTTCGCGGCGAGGTGGGAGAAGGGTCTTCCTTAATCAGTGGTGCGGCGAATGTGGGGTCGGAGGCGAGAAAGAGGCTGGCGGAGCGGAGCGGAGCTGGCGGATGGGAGTGTGGAAGGTGAGTCTGTCGTTGAGGTAGGCCGGACCTGTGTTGTGGAGGGTCTGTGTGGATGGGTGAGTAGTTTGAAGGTAATCCTCTTTGATACAGGTAGCCAGTGTAGGTCTCTGAGGTGGGCAGAGATGTGGTCGCGGTGTGGGACGTTGAGGATGAGTTGAGCAGAGGCGTTTTGGATACGTTGCATTTTTGTTTGTAGTTTGGCCGTGGTTCCTGCAGAGTGCGTAGCCATAGTCCAGTCAGCTGCTGGCCAGGGTGTGGGTGACTGTCTTTCTGGTTTCTACGGGAATCCACTTGAAAATCTTGCGGAGCATGTGGAGGGTGTTGTAGCAGGAAGAGGACACTGCGTTGACCTGCTGAGTCGTGCGGAGTCCAAGATGATTCCCAGGTTTCGTACTTGGGTGGTGGGTGTGGGTGCGGCTCCTAGGGAGGTAGGCCACCAGGAGTCGTTCCAAGCAGAGGGGTTGCTGCCGAAGATGAGGATCTCTATTTTGTCTGTGTTTAACTTGAGGCGGCTTGATTCCATCCAGTTGGTGATGGCGTGAAGTCCATTGTGGATGATGTTGGCCAGAGGAGCCATGTAAACGTTGAAAAGTGTTGGGCTGAGGGAGGATCCCTGGGGGACGCCACAGATGGACTAGGATGATTCGGACAGGTAAGGCGGAAGGCAGACTCTCTGGGCTCTGCCGGGAGGAAAGAAGAAATCCAGTCGAGGGCCTTGCCGCGGATCCCGGCGTTGTGGAGGTGTGTTCGAAGGGTGTGGTGATAAACGGTGTCGAAGGCTGCGGAGAGGTCCAGGGGGATGAACGCTGCGGTTTCGCCTTCGTCAAGCATGGTCCTGATGTCATCTGTAGCAGCAATGAGAGCGGTCTGAGTGCTGTGGTTCTTGCGAAATCCGGATTGGGAGGTATTGAGCGCTTTGCTGTCTTCCAAGAAGCGGGAGAGTTGGCTGTTCACGACTTTCTCATTGACCTTCACTGGGCAGGGGAGGAGGGAGATGGGTCGGTAGTTCTTGGGGTCATCTGGGTCCGCCTTGGGTTTCTTCAACAGGGCGTTGACATCAGTGTGTTTCCAGCTCTTCAGGAAGGTGGCTGTTTCGAAGGAGCTGTTGATGGCGTGGAGCTGGGGGACGATGATGTTGCTGGCTTTGTTGAAGATCTGGTGTGGGCAGGGGTCCGAGTGGGAGCCGGAGTGGATGGAGGCCATGGTTTTGATGGTGTCTTCATTGTTGACGTGGGTCCAGGCGCATAGAAGGTTGGTGTTGCTTGGTGCGTTGGGTTTGTGGCTGTCTGTGGTTGGCTGGTGGGTCTGGTGTTTGAAGCTGTTGTGGATGTCTTCGATCTTTCGACGGAAATAAGTGGCGAAGGAGTTGCAGAGCTCATGTGATGGATGGGGTTCGTAGGAGCAGGTCCTGGGGTTGGAGAGTTCTTTGATGATGCCTCAGAGCTCTCTGTTGTTGTGGGCGTTGGTGTCTATGCAGCTTTTGTAGTAGGTTCTTTTGGTGGTGCGGATCAGCTGGTGATGTTTGCTGATGGTAGTTTTGAGGGCGATGTGGTTGGATTCGGTAGGTACAAGGCGCCAGGTCTTCTCCATTCTTCAGCATTCCAGTTTGGAGGCCTGTAGGTCGGGGTGAACCAGCTGGCCTTGGATCTGTGGTGGATGTCCGAGGATTGTTTGAGTGGCGCGAGGGTGTTGGCGCAGTCGTCTATCCATTGATGCAGGTTGGTGGCGGCTGAGTTGGGGTCCCGGGTCCTAGGAGGAGGTGCCTGGGCGAGGGTGCAGAACAGCTTTTCTGTCGAGATTCTGTTCTAGTAGCGGCAGGGTGGTTGAGTGGTGAGGTGGTGAGTGACTGGCTCCTGGAAGGAGAAAAGGATGCAGCGATGGTCAGTCCAGTGGAGTTCGGTGGTGTGGCTGAAGGAGACGTGGTTGCTGGCTGAGAAGATGGGGTCGAGTGTGTCTTGCAGTGTGGGTGGGTGACATGACGAGGTGCCGAGGAGGATGTAGTCAGTTGAGGCGAGGGCTTGGGCGCTGATGATGTCGGCGATGGCGTCGCAGAAGTGAGGTCGGGGGCCCAGGGTCTGTAGACCAGTGTTCCTCTGAGGGTGGTGTTGACGTGGATTTTGAAATGGAGGTGCTCGGCGGAGTTGAGGGTGTCGTGGGAGCTGGTGGAGACTCTGATGGTGCTTTTGTGGACTATGGCGATTCCTCCTCCTGGTTTGTTGGTTCTAGTGATATTGTAGTCTTCAGGTATGGCTATGGCTATGTCTGGTTCCGAGGCCGAATTCATCCAGGTTTTGGTGAGAAATGTGATGTCAGGTTATGAGGAAAGTAGGGCCCAGAGTTCTATTGCATGCTTGTGGACGGAGTGGGGGTTGAGCAGAATGCAGCTGATGTGGTTGTCTGCGGGTCTGTATCGGAGCTTGGTGGTTAGGGCCGGAAGCGTGAGACTTCGCACTCGGCACCCGACGCCCCCCGCTTGACCTGCAGAAAACAAATACCACAGGGAGGACTCCCCGGCGACTGCGAGCCCGTGAGTAACCAGAGACGATCCCTCCTGATCCCCCACAGCTACGCCTGCAGAGAGAATCCAGAGGCTCCCCCTGACCGCGACTGCTTGTAACAAGGAACCTGATGCCTGGAACCAACACTGCACCCGCGGCCCCCAGGACCTGAAGGAACCGAACTTCGACGCAGGAGTGATCCCCAGGCAACCCTCTGCCTAGCCCAGGTGGTTGCTACCCCAAGGAGCCCCCCTGTGCCTGCCTGCACCGCTAAAGTGACCCCCGGGTCCCTCCATTGTTTCCTACCTGAAACCCGACGCCTGCTTTGCTCACTGCACCCGGCCGCCCCTGTGCCGCTGAGGGTGTACTTTGTGTGCCTTCTTGTGTCTCCCCCGGTGCTCTACAAAACCCCCCTGGTCTGCCCCCTAAGGACACAAGTACTTACCTGCTGGCAGACTGGAACCGGAGCAACCCTGTTCCCCATAGGCGCCTTTGTGTTTTGGCCACCTCTTTGAGCTCTGCACCTGACCGGCACTGAGCTGCTGGTGTGGTATCTTTGGGGTTGCCTTGAACCCCCAATGGTGGGCTGCCTATGCCCCAAACCTGAGACTTGTAAGTGTTTTACTTACCTTCAAAACTCACCTTTACTTACCTCCCCCAGGAACTGTTGATTTTTGCAGTGTCCACTTTGAAAATAGCTTATTGACATTTTTACAAAGACTGTATGTGATATTGCTTTCATTCAAAGTTCCTAAAGTATCTAAGTGAAGTACCTTACATTTAAAGTATTAACTGTAAATCTTTAACCTGTGGTTCTTAAAATAGACTAAGAAAATATATTTTTCAATGTAAAAACCTATTGGCCTGGAGTAAGACTTTGAGTGTGTGTCCCTCGTTTATTGCATGTGTGTGTACAACAAATGCCTAACACTACCCTCCGATAAGCCC
The DNA here is from genome assembly GCF_031143425.1 of Pleurodeles waltl. NCBI lineage: Eukaryota > Metazoa > Chordata > Amphibia > Caudata > Salamandridae > Pleurodeles > Pleurodeles waltl. The sequence goes on from NC_090447.1 coordinate 1,328,201,230, forward strand.
ACTGCTAGACCACACTACCACAAAATAGAGCATTAGAATTATCTACTTTTGCCACTATCTTACCTCTAAGGGGAACCCTTGGACTCTGTGCACAATATTTCTTACTTTAAAATAGTATATACAGAGCCAACTTCCTACACGCGCGCAAACCTCGAGGGGTGTAATATAACCCATGTAGAAATTTGAAATGAATAAGCCTCAGCCTGTAGTTAGGGGACAGAGCTCTCATATGCGCACAGCATTTCTTACACTCATCTTCAGAAATGGTCTCACCAATATCAGCCTCCCATTTAGCTTTAGCTGACTCTGCGGCACCACCCTGCTGACCTTTCAAACAGTTATATAGCTTGGTAATGAGTCTGTGCGGGGACCGCACCCCACATATCACCTCCAGGACCTGGAGTCGCAGGGAGAGCGGGAAAATGCGCACGGAGCATTGCGCAGACATGCAATACGTACAGCCGGTGCAACAAGTCATCACGCCCATCCCCAAGCGCCGCCTCGGGGAGATCAACCACCCCTCCACAAATCAATCACCCAGTTCAGTCAAACTCGAGTCCCGTGTGAAATCGCGCAACCGTACATCGCGATGCATCCTCTCATCTGCGACAGCCAGCACCTGCATCGAGGGAGCGAAGGGCTCACACGCATCAGCACAGCGCAGTAGGACAGTCCAAGCCCTAGCAGTACATGCCACAGTATTCACACCACGCGGCCTGGGCTGGGAGGGGCTCCCAAGGACTCATGACAGGCCGTCCGGCCACACCGCATCGCTTTCAGGTGCCAGATGCGGCAGATAAAGAACCGGGCGTAACCAGTAATACGCTAAATGGACCTGTGCACAGTAATAGTAGAGCAGTAATAGTAGAGCTCCAAGTCAGGAGCAGCAAGGCCACCCAGCTCAAAGGGTAACGTTAGCTTCTCCCAGGCAATTCTAGGCTACCCCCCCACCCAGACCAACCTTATCAAAGCAGAACGTAGGTGCAGCAGAAAGCTTGCAGTGAGAATGAGAGGAATATTCACAAACAGGTACAGGAATTTAGGCAGCACTACCATCTTAGCAATAGCAATGCGTCCAATAAGGGACAGCGGCAGTGAGCGCCACACCTCGACCCTGTCTTCCAGCCACGAGATAGCCCTACCATAATTGGCCAACCAGAGTGTTTCCATTGCACGATTCAGCCAGACTCCTAAATAGCGTACTGGACCATCCGCCTACTCCATCGGATACCAGGAGAGAAATCTCGCCAACCCCTCAGAAAGGGGCATTACTACTGACTTGGACCAATTAATCACGATGCCAGAGAAAGCGCCGAAGCGTATGATCTCATCAAGCAGAACATCAAGATTTTTGTGCGGCTAAGGATATCAGAGTATTCCTTGTAAAACGCAGGAGTCAGTCCATCCAAGCCAGGAGACTTATCTCCAGGCAGGCTGCGAATCGCTGATTTAACCTCCTCAACTGAGAAGGGAACGTCAAAACAAGAGCGGTGAGCATCATCAAACCAGAGTAAGCCTGTGCCACCTCGTCGTCCAGCTCGGAAGGCTGAGCGTACAGATCCGCAAAAAAATTGGTAAAAACCTGCATGACACCATCCGTCTCCACCACATGCTCACCCTCCGAGCTATCAATTTCACTAATATAATTACTGTCCCACGGCTTATGTAACAAGTTCGCCAGCATGTGCTTGGCCCTCTCACCCTCCCCATAGTGCCTTGCCCTGGCAAACTTCCCCAGAAAACAAATCTCTCGCTGGGAGGCCTCTTCGTATTGTGATACAGCACTCCGAAGAGCCGCAAGCGTAGCGCTAGACCAATCCGACACCAGACGTCTCTCCAGATCCGCTATCTGCGTCTCTAAATCAGTCAGCTCTCGACGCAGCAGCTGTAATACACCATGTTGTTTCGAGAGGCATACTCCGCGAATAACCACCTTGAACGCCTCCCACAACATTCTAGCCGAACTCACAGACCCACTATTTTCAGTGAAATAATGAGAAATGGCCTCACGAACCTCCCCGCGGAACGCCCCATCGCAAAGCGCCACGTGCAGCAGTCATTACATGTGTGCACGCCCAGGCCCTCCAGGCACCGCCAGCACCAGCTTAACCGGCGAGCGGTCTGACAGTGTGCGAGCAATGTGCTCCACAGACTGAGTCCAGAGCTCCACATCCCTTGTACCCAGCCAACGGTCAATACGGGACCAGCTATTGTGTGCGTAGTTAACACAGGTGCCCTCTCTTACAGCCCCATGCTTCTCCCTCCATAGATCTATCAGGGCACCATCAGCCAACACAGTCGATAGAGCCCTGGCAGCAGCAACGTTCTGCACCCTGGCCAGACTATTATCGTTTTCTGGGTATGTCCCTTACGCAGCAGAATCACCACACCCCTTGCATAGCTCGAGAACCCCACCCATGAGATTCTCCAATCCAGCTGGCTTTCAACCGGTGCAGCGTAGCTGGCACCAAATGAGTCTCCTGTAGCATGCATATATCAATTTCCTGGCGCTTTGCATAAGCAGACATGAGCTGCACCTTTCGCCCATCATTTAAGCCACGCACGTTCGCCTGTGGTATAGTGCACCCTACCTTAGGGCTGTAAGGTCTGTTATAGGGGTGACTTACCTATGCCACAGGCAGTGGCTTGTGGGCATGGCACCTAGTGAGGGATGCCATGTCGACTTTACCTTTTTCTCCCCACCACCACACACAATTTGCAATGGCGGTGTGCATGTGTTTGGAGAGGGCTCCCTTAGGGTGGCATAGTATATGCTGCAGCCCTTAGGGAACCTCTGTGGCCACAGGACCCTTGGTACCACTGGTATATCTGTGTCCCAGAGATGTGCCAATTGTGGAAACTATGGTACAGCTTTAGGGAAAGAACACAGGTGCTGGGGCCTGGTTAGCAGGATCCTACCAGCACACACTCAGTCAGGTTATCATCAAATCTCAGGCAAAACGTGGGGGTGGGGGTTACTGCAACAAGGGGCCAGTTTCCTACACCATTAGCCTTTCTTCCAGACCAATTCTATGGGCCAATCTGTCAAGATGAGACTCCTCCTCAGAGATTTCATCCACTACCCCTTGAGTGACCTGAACCATCCTCGCTAGATGTAGGTACCCTTGGCACTTAATGGGTGCTGGGTGCAGGATCCACAATCTCTTCCTCAAGTGGGGGGGATATCTGGATTTTCTTCCTCACTCACGTCAGGGTTGGTGGCCTCATCCAAAGGATGGACCAGCTCATACACTACCAACACCTTCTGAAGATTTTCAGTGGTACGGTTTGAGCCAGTTTTGATTTTGGACCCTTTGCAGAGGGTCCTCAACTGTTTGAAAGAAAGCTGCAGGTAAGGGGTAAGGTAGACCTCCTTTGCCACAACCAGTAAGGTACTCATTATTGCACTAAAGTTGGGACCTTTTCTGGGGCTAGAAAAAAACTCCTACCACAAGTCCTGTTCCACACCAGTTTTTAGGCTCTCCAGAAAATGTTTGCAACACAGCAAAGATTCTACGTGCAACATATACTAAGTGGCATATTTATGAGGGGGTTTGCATAGCTTTTGCACCAAGCAACATGGTACATGCGCAACGTTAACCCCAAATGCAATTTATGTGTGTGGCCCTGAGAGGCTTCATAAATCTGTAGTGAAGCAACGCAGTGCAAATTGCTGCATTGTCTTGCTCTCCCCAGGTAAGGCGTTCCATGGGCGTTAGGTAGGTTTTCCCATGCAACTCCCATAGATTTTGGCGCATTCCCAGATTTACCAGAAATGGTAAACCTGGGAATGCGCCAAAATGCTATGCCTTTCTAGGGGAGGCGTAACAAGGTGAAATATCTTTATTTCTCCTTGTTACTTCCTCTTTCTATCCGTGCTGCATTCTGCTGCAAACATAAGCAGAGAAATATGCCTCAGGGTTGTTTTTGTTCTGGAAGGTTCCTCTTCCTGCACAAAAACAATCCTGCATGCAACGGAGGCACACTTGCACTATGGTGAAAGGGTGCCTGCATTGGCGCTAGGTAGCCAAAAGGGAGGCTGTGCAAGGGAAAAGGCAGGAATTTGGGTATTGCCCTATATATGGCTTATTCCTGCCATTTCCCTGTCACGCAGTGCAATAAGGTGGCTTGCGGCGCTGCTCTGCTTGCATTTTTCAAAAAAATGCCCCTTATTATTGTAAACAGTCTTGAGCTATTAGACGTAATTATCTCAGCAGGAAAATCCCTACGTAATATAGAAAACCCTGTGAACCAGGTATTTAGCTATATACATGTGCTTGTTTTACTTCAGAAGATTGGCTATCTGTGAAGTTTTCATCACAATATGAAGAAGGCTGTTGGTAGTATGAACTTTAGTACCTTCAGACTTTGCTTATTGTAAGCAAATAGTGTCTTTTTGCCAATTGTTGCTTAGAGTATACAGTGGTATTATTAGATATTTTTTAATACTCTATGGTGTATTTCTTATGAGAGTTTCACTACCTGCAAACAATGTGGTACAAGGTAAATTCTCTCCCTAGAGTTAATACTGTTTACAGTACCCACTTCTCTACTCTTATCAACTTTATTAATTAATGTAGGTTGGTGACTGTCAGGAGTCTGCTACAGATAAAAGCTGTCATTTACTTTGGAAAAGACGTTCAGTATTATCTGATAGAGACTACTAGCTGCTGATTCCTTACCTTGGAATTTCCCAGGCATCAGACTGGATCCGGAAACTTTTGCTTAAGAAGTACCCCTGTGTGTGTGTGTCAAGTGGCTTTGTTTGGTTCTGCATGGCAGCATTGCCGTCTGTGGCACCAGAAGTGACGTCACAGTTACCTATACAGGTGCCACCCAGGCGTGTGGATGTCAGTTCATTTCTTTCCACACCAGTTAGCACTGATGCGGAAAAGAGTTAAACCTCTGTCGCTTTTTGACAGGCTTTTTTTTGACGTTTTGTTGAATATTTTTCAGTGTTGAGAATTTCATCTAAAAAGGTAGAATGTAAGCTGTTTGGCTCCTGACACTGCACCATGTTGGTTATGGACCAGCACCTTGTGTGCTTGTGGTGTCTCAAGCATGACCACTCCTCAATCGTGCTTGGACTGCCAGACTATGGCCCCAAAAGCTTTGAGGGAGCAGTCCCTAAAGCTGCTTGCGACCCGGCAGTCGCACGCCTCATAATTCGACTCCTAGGAGGTCTCTGTTCCAATCGAGAAGGTGGTCATTGGACTGCTCCAGGAGCTCGAGGTCCTCGGGGAAGAGGCACAATAAGAAGTCTAAACAAACTTCGATTTTACATCATCTGTCAGCAGACATGACAAGTCGGAAACATGGTTGTTCCAGTTACGGTTCTTTGGAACTGTTGCCAGGTCACAGTCTGTGCCTCCCTCCATTTCTGGGAGCCGGAGTGAAGCTCAAATTAAAGATTTTTACAAGGCCATACGCTGCATATTGGAGTGGGCCAACCCCTCCGGAGCACCTTTGGGCGCTGTGAGGTCAGAGGAGGCCCCATCACATTCCGCACATCCGATTCCAGCCTTGGCTTAGCTGAGGTCTCAGAGATCCAATCCCGGATTAGCTCCAGTGAGCCAGCGCAACCTTCAGTGGTGCCATTCCTGATGGTCCCGGTGCTAGTGGCGGGAACCAGCCCCATTCTAATTCCCGACGACTCAGTCGGAACGTCATCAATCGATTCCAGCACCCACAGGGCCCAGTTGTCCTAAGTCGTTGCATGTGCATTTTGCGGAGCAGCTAGGCATGAGAGAAGAGTGGGAGGGATCACTGAAGACCAGTTACACACTCCTAGTAAGAATTTGGACTGGTATGGGGAAGATGCCAGTGGCCTGGACACCTTTCTAGATACAGGCTTGCTCTCTTCACCCACCGTGACTACAGAGGAGGGAGTATCTTATGCACTAGTGGTGAAGAGGGCAGCGGATGTCCTTGACCTCAACCGTTCCTAGGTGGCGGTCAAGACTAATCTCTTGACTGAAGTGCTTCAGCCTGGGGCTTCCTCATCTGAACCCCTATAGGCCTTTAATGATGCACTGACCGATGTTCTACTAGGAATATGGTCCAGGGACAGTACATGGGCTCCAATGAGCAGGGCAATTGCTCGCCGCCACCACCCTGCCTCTGCGTCACCCAACATCTCACCCTTGCAAGCTTGGTAGTTCAAGCCTCAACTTCCCATGGCACATTTCCTGCCGCTCCCCTAGTCAGGGAATCCAAGAGGCTGGCACACTTGGGAAGAAAATGTTTTCTTTTGCCAGCCTGGCATTGTGGTCGGTGAACACTGCATGCCTTTTGGGCCGTTATTCCCATACCTGTGGTATACTGTTTCAAGTGCTGAAACAGGTCCTAGAGGAGGCCCAAGCCCTCCTCTCCAAAGTAGTAAAGATGGGAGGGATGCAGGAAAGTTCACCATTAGGTGCAGTTTGGATATGACTGACTCACTGGGCAAAGCGGTTTTGTCGGCTGTGGCCTCACGGCACCACGCCTGACAGAGAACATCTGGCTTTTCGTGGGATGTCCAGGCCAACCTCATGGACATGCCCTTCAACATGATTCATCTCTCCGGAGGAAAGGCAGACTGCGCTGGAGCACTACAAGGACTCGTGGGCTACGACCATATCTTTGGGTCTCAGTGACACCTCACCCCCAGTCTGCCTTTTGTCCCTTTCGTGGCTACAGGAGGGGCGTGCCACAGTGTCAGCCCTATGCCAGCCACCATCCTGTGCAATTTTCCCAGCTGTGTGAGGAAGTAGACACAATGGATTCAGACCCCATGGGTCTGGTAGCCAGAAGTCGTCCATCACTAACCCCTGCCAGCTGCAGCCTCTAAACCCTCCTAGTCTGGTACTGCAAACCATGGGTGTCCAGTTAGAAGGAGAATCCAACATCATCTCCTCCACTGGCAGTCCATAACATCGGAGATCATTCAGAGGAGCTACTCCCTACCTTTCCAATCCTACCCTCCCCCAATGTCACCAACTCAGGAACAGAGGGCAGAGGACCATGTGTCTCTGCTCCCAGAGGAAGTTACAGCTCTCTTGGCCAAGGAAGCTATAGAAAGGGTTTCGATATCAGAAGTAGGCAGTGGTTGTTATTCCCTCTACTTTCTGATACCCAAAAAGATCAAGGGCCTTCGTCCTATTCCTGATGTGAAAACCGTAACTCTGTTCCTCAAACAGAAGAAATTCAAGATGCTCACTTTGGTTCAGGTCTTGCCTGCCCTAGACCAAGGAGACTGGCTGGAAGAGTTGGTCTTTCAGGATGTGTATTTTCACATCCCCGTCTTGCCTGCCCACAGGTGTTAAATGCAGTTCAAGGTAGGCCTCGAGCACTTTAAGTAAACCGTGTCCCCTTTGGCCTTACCAGTGCCCCTTGGGTGTTAACCAAGGTGATGGTAGTGATCACAGCTCATCTGCGCAGGTTGGGGGTTTCAATCTTACCCTACCTCGACGACTGGCTATTGAAGGTGGGTTCGCCACAGGCTGTTGTCTTTCACCTTCAGACTACAGCTGACCTCCTGTACTCGCTAGGGTTCACTATGAGTGTGCCAAAGTCATATCTGAGTCCCTCTCAGACATCCCTTTTGACTGAGCTGTTCTCGATACAGTGCAGTTTCTGGCTTATCCTCAGGTTATGAGATCCATGTTTCAGCCTCTATCCTGGATTTCAGTGAGAATGACTCTGAGGCTGCTGGGCCTCAAGGCCTCCCGCATCCTACTGGTTAATCATGCTAGATGGCATATGTGGGCTCTGCAGTGGGACCTAAAGTTCCAGTGGGCGCAGCATCAGGGGAATCTCTACGACGTGGTCCAAATCTCAGCGGGAACTGCAAAGGACCTGCAGTGGTGGTCTACGAACCGTGATTGGGTCAAAGGCATATTCCTCTCCCTTCCCTAACCAGATTTGACAGTGATGACAGATGTGTCACTCCTCGGATGGGGCCGCCATCTGGGAGAGGTGGAGATCAGAGGACTCTGGTTTCTGTCCACATCAACCTCCTGGAGCTTCTGGCAATCCAGTTAGCACTGAAATCACTTCTCTCTTTCAAGGGGAAGTTAGGCAAGTTTTGACGGGCAACACTACCGCCTTGTGGTACTGCAACAAGCAGTGCTGGATGGGGTTGTGGACCTTCTGTTAGGAGGCCTTTGCCTCTCTGGACATGGCTGGAACAGCAGGACATAACCTTGGTGGTTCAACACCTGGCTGGTTCCCTGAACGCCAGGGCAGACGAGCTCGGACGTCGATGCCTAACAGACCACGAGTGGCGTCTCCATTCAAACTCTTACAGCAGTAGGGAGAGCATTAGTTAGATCTGTTTGCCTCCGAAGAGAAAGCTCAATGTCCGCTGTATTGCTCATTGGAGTTTCCAAGGTGGCACTGGCTCAGCGATGCTTTTCATCTTGAGTGGCGTTCAGGCCTCCTGTACGCGGTATTGCTCATTGGAGTTTCCAAGGTGGCACTGGCTCAGCGATGCTTTTCGTATTGAGTGGGGTGCTGTCCTGTATGCATTTCCACCCATACCACTCCTTCCCAGAGTTCTCAAGAAGATCAAGAACGACCAGGCTCCAGTTATTCTTGTGGCAATGGACTGGACACAGAGAGTCTGGTATCCTGAACTTCTGAAAATGACTATCAATCCCCCTTTGAGAGGATCTTCTGTCAGAGCAACAGGGAAGGGTCCTCCACCTGATCCTGTCAACTCTCCGCCTCTTTGACTGAGATTGAGCGAAAGCCGTTGATAGCTTTGGACCTTCCTCCCGAAGTCTGTACATTATCTTGGTGGTCAGGTGTTCCTCCACCAAAATGGTATATGCCTGCCATTGGCAAACATTTGTAAAATATTGTACAGAAGAGTTGTAGGAAGTTGGCTCTGGATATACTATTTCAAAGTAAGAAATAGTGTGCACAGAGTCCAAGGGTTCCCCTTAGAGGTAAGATAGTGGCAAAAATAGATAATTCTAATGCTCTATTTTGTGGTAGTGTGGTCGAGCAGGAGGCTTATCAGAGGGTAGTGTTAAGCATCTATTGTACACATACAGGCAATAAATGAGGAGCACACACTCAAAGACTTACTCCAGGCCAATAAGTTTTTTATAGAAAAATATATTTTCTTAGTTTACTTTAAGAACCACAGGTTAAAGATTTGCAGTAAACACTTTATATGCAAGGTACTTCACTTAGATACTGTAGGAACTTTGAATAAAAGCAATATCATATACTGTCTTTGTAAAAATGGCAATAAGCTATTTTCAAAGTGGACACTACAAAAATCAACAGCTCCTGGGGGAGGTAAGTAAAGGTTAGTTTTGAAGGTAATTAAACACTTACAAGTCTCAAGTTTGGGGCATAGACAGCCCACCGTTGGGGGTTCAAGGCAACCCCAAAGTTACCACACCAGCAGCTCAGGGCCGGTCAGTTGCAGAGTTCAAAGAGGTGCCAAAAACACATAGACATCTATGGAGAACAGGGGTGCTCCGGTTCCAGTCTGCCAGCAGGTAAGTACCCGCGTCCTCGGGGGCAGACCAGGGGGGTTTTGTAGAGCAATGCGGGGGACACAAGTAGGCACACAAAACACACCCTCAGCAGCACAGGGACGGCCGGGTGCAGTGTGAAAAGCAAGCGTCGAGTTTTGTATAGGTTTCAATGGAGGGACCCAGAGGTCACTCTAGCGGTGCAGGCAGGCACAGGAGGGGCTCCTTGGGGCAGCCACCACCTGGGCTAGGCAGAGGGTCGCCCAGGAGTCGCTCTTACACTGAAGTTCAGTTCCTTCAGGTCTTGGGGGCTGCGGGTGCAGTGTTGGTTCCAGGCGTCGGGTCCCTTGTTACAGGCAGTCGCGGTCAGGGTGAGCCTCTGGATTTCCTATGCAGGTTTCACTGTGGGGGGCTCGTCTCTGGCTACTCACGGGCTTGCAGTCGCCGGGGAGTCCTCCCTGAAGTGTTGGTTTCCGCAGGTCGAGCCGGGGGCGTTGGGTGCAGAGTGGAAAGTCTCACGCTTCCGCCGGAAAACGTGAAGTCTTTAAAGTTGTTTCTTTGTTGCAAGAAAGTTTCAGGTTGTTGAACAGTGCCGCTGTTCACTGGAGTTTCTTGGTCCTTGGTTGCAGGGCAATCCTCTGAGGCTTCAGAGGTCGCCGGTCCCTGTTGGATGCGTCGCTGTTGCAGTTTTCTTCGAAGTTGGGGCCAAAGCAGTTGTCATCTCCATCTTCACTGCAGGGCTTCAGGTCAGCAGTCCTTCTTCTTGTTAAGGTTGCAGGAAGCTGATTTCCTGGTATCTGGGGAGCCCCTAAATACTGAATTTAGGGGTGTGTTTAGGTCTGGGAGGGCAGTAGCCAATGGTTACACCCTCTTTGTGCCTCCTCCCTGTGGGGAGGGGGGCATATCCCTAATCCTATTGGGCGACTCCTCCAAAACCAAGATGGAGGATTTCTAAAGGCAGGGGTCACCTCAGCTCAGGGCACCTTAGGGGCTGTCCTGACTGGTGGGTGACGACTCCTTGTTTTTATCATTATCTCCCCTGGACTTGCCGCCAAAAGTGGGGGCTGTGTCCAGGGGGTGGGGATCTCCACTAGCTGGAGTGCCCTGGGGCATTGTAACACGAAGCTAGAGCCTTTGAGGCTCACTGCTAGGTGTTACAGTTCCTGCAGGGGGGAGGTGTTAAGCATCTCCACCCAGTGCAGGCTTTGTTTCTGGCCTCAGAGGGCACAAAGGCCCTCACCACATGGGGTCAGAAACTCGTCTCTCAGCAGCAGGCTGGCACAGACCAGTCAGTCCTGCACTGAACAATTGGGTAAAATACAGGGGGCATCTCTAAGATACCCCCTATGTGCATTTTTTTATAAATCCAACACTGGCATCAGTGTGGGTTTAATATTCTGAGAAGTTTGATACCAAACTTCCCGGTATTCAGTGTAGCCATTATGGAGCTGTGGAGTTCGTTTTTGACAAACTCCCAGACCATATACTTAATATGGCCACAACTGTACTTACGATGTCTAAGAATAGACTTAGACACTGTAGCGGCATATTGCTCATGCAGCTATGCCCTCAACTGTGGTATAGTACACCATGCCTTAGAGCTGTAAGGCCTGCTAGAGGGGTGACTTACCTATGCCACAGGCAGCATTTAGTGTGCATGGCATCTTGAGGGGGATGCCATGTCGACTTTGCCTTTTTCTCCCCACCAACACACACAATCTGCAATGGCAGTGTGCATGTGTTAGGTGAGGGATCCCTTAGGGTGGCACAACACATGCTGTAGCCCTTAGAGACCTTTCCTGGTCACAGGGCCCTTGGTACCACTGTTACCTTTGACAAGGGACTTATCTCTGTGCCAGGGGTGTGCCAATTGTGGAAACAGTGGTACATTTTAGGTGAAAAACACTGGTGCTGGGGCCTGGTTAGCAGGGTCCCAGCACACTTCTCAGTCAAGTCAGCATCAGTATCAGGCAAAAAGTGGGGGGTAACTGCAACAGGGAGCCATTTCCTTACACAAGCCCCCACCCAGCCCACAGGCCAGGAGACTCAGCCAAAGCTGGGAGAGTCTTCCTAGTCTGTCAGGCGAGGAAGAGCAGGGGAAATAGGCTGGTTTGTTGCAGGGCCTACTCTGCCCTACATCCTCCTGTTCAGGTCATTCCCTCTGGGGAACTGACCTACTTCCACAGTGATAGGACCTAATCTGAATTGTCTTTTGTCTGTGCTTTTAATGTCTTCACCCATTCCCTCGATTTTGGGGTTAGAGGTATCAACCTCTGCTAATCTTATCTTAGTCAGGGTCACCCCTAGCTTACCCAAAGAGGTTACCCAGAGCTGGAGTAACCCCACCATGACCAACAGGGTCAGTGGGCCTAACTTGCTATTTGGCAGGGGGTCAGACCACCATGCCAAGGATAGTGCAGCCATAAAGGCTAACACCCAGCAGAGCCCACTGACAGCTGTCAGTTCCCAGAACCACACCTTTAGCTCTTCACCTACAAGGGAAGGAACTAAGTTACAGGCTTTTTTGGGTTCAGGGATGCCTGCCTGCTGTGATAGAGTGCTTCCACTCTTTCTTCTGTTAACTGAGGAGCCACCCACTCAGGTTTAACAGTTGCCTAACTAGCCAGGACTTCTTGTGGGTCAGGAGGGACTTTACCACTGCCACTTTTGGAGTTCTTCCCTATTGGAGCAGAATCTCCTTGGCTTGCTGGAACCTTGGCTAAAGGTTGTCCACCTTTCCTACACTGATTTCGTTTCTTTTTCTTCTGGGGCCTACTTGCAGTTACTGCAGGGGTAGCAACTCCAGAATCCTTGGGAGAGGACTGGCACAGGACCAGTTCCTCTCTTGGGATCTGACTAACCTCTGGGTAGTCATTTCCAAGGAGACAATCAAGGGGGAGGTCTGTACTGACTACTACCCTTCTCCAGCTAAATGTCCCACCCACTTGTATGGGCACAAAAGCCACAGGCCTATCAGTGACCCTGTCTGGGCTAACTCTTACTCTGGCAGTCTCACCTGGGATGTATTGGTTGGAGAACACCAGCCTGTCATGCACAATAGTGTGACTGGCACAAGTGTCTCTCAGGGCAGTGGCTGGGTTTCTATTCACCAGTAGGTGTGGAAGTGTCTACTTCCCTCTGGAATCTCCAACTCACCTGTTGGGCCCTTTTTCCAGTTGAAGGCTATGAAGACCTCCTCATCTGAGGAGTCATCCCCAGTGGCTACACTGGTCACCCCTGGGACTTTGCTAGGGGGTTTGTTTTGGGGGCAAGCAGTGTCCTTGGTGTGGTGCCCTGTCTGTCTACAGTTTTGGCACCATGCCTTAGTGTCATCCCAGTTCTTACACTGGTACCCACCTTTGTTTTGGGTTGTGTCTTGGGACCGACCCAACTGGTCTGGTTTTTGGGGGCCTACAGAGGAATCTTTTTCTTTATTTCTAGTGTCACCCACTTTCTCCTGGGGAGGCTTTGTAACCCTTTTCTTTTGGTCATCCCCAGTGGAAGTTTTGGTTACCCTAGTCTTGACCCAGAGGTCTGCCTTCTTTCCCAATTCTTCGGGAGAAATTGGACCTAGGTCTACCAGATACTGATGTAACTTTTCATTGGAGCAGTTACTTAAAATGTGTTCTTTCATAAACAAATTATAAAGCCCAACATAATCATGCACTTCATTTCCAGTTACCCAACCATCCAGTGTTTTCACTGAGTAGTCTACAAAATTAACCCAGGTCTGACTCAAGGATTTTTGAGCCCCCTGAACCTAATCCCGTACTCCTCAGTGGAGAATCCAAAGCCCTCATTCAGGGTAGCCTTCATGAGGTCATAGGATTCTGCATCTTTACCAGAGAGTGTGAGGAGTCTATCCCTACACTTTCAAGTGAACATTTCCCAAAGGAGAGCTCCCCAGTGAGATCTGTTTACTTTTCTGGTTGCACAAGCCCTCTCAAAAGCTGTGAACCATTTGGTGATGTCATCACCATCTTCATATTTGGTTACAATCCCTTTGGGGATGTTTAGGATGTCAGTATTCTCCCTGACCCTATTTAAGTTGCTGCCACAATTGATGGGAGCTAATCCTATCTCTTTTCTTCCCCTTTCTATGGCTAGGAGCTGTTTTTCCAAAGCCAATCTTTTGGCCTTCCTGGCTAACAGGAGGTCTTCTTCACCGAGGCTGCCCTCAATGTTTTCAGAGGTACTGGACTCCCCTATGGAAGAACTAGTCTCTCTGACTAGGATTTGAGGAGTCAGGGTTTGAGGGACCCTGTTCTCCCTATTTAGGACAGGAGGGGGGAAGTCATCCTCCTGCTCACTAATTTCCCCACCTGAAGGATTATCCTTAGAGGGGTGGTCCCTTTTGAACTCTGACAAAACCTCCTGGAGCTTTACTGTGGTAGGGTTGGACCCAGTTTTTCTCTTTTTTAGCTTACAGAGAGACCTTAACTCTGACATCTTTAGATGCAGGTAAGGGGTGAGGTTGAGCTCCACCACCATCTCATCTGTGCTAGACATTATCACTCTAAAAGTTGGGATTACTTTTTAAGAATCTAAACACTACTTCTAGAACTTAAATCCAAACTTTGACAAACTTTTAACCTGTTCTGTGCCTTGGACGAGATGATCTCGTCCAAGGCTACAGTTCCCCTGTGCCTTGGACGAGATCATCTCGTCCATGGCACAGGGGAACTTGGGGGCGCGCTAGCGCGCCCCCCGTGCACCCCCCTTCCCCCTCCAGGCGGGGATGGAAGGGGAAGACCTTCCCCTTCCACCCCCGCCCCCCCCCACGGCAATCCGATGACGTCAGCGCGCGCTCAGCGCGCTGACGTCATCGAGTGTTGCCGGCGCGCTGGAAGCCATTTGCTTCCAGCGCGTCTTCGGAGCAGGAGCTCTAAGGTGAGTCCTCTCCGTTTTTGGGGGGCGGGGGGTTTGAGAAAACAGACATGGGGGGAAAGGAAAGGGTTTTTCCTTTCCCCCTGTGTCTGTTTTCTCAAGATTCCTGCTCCACGATCGCGGGCAGGGCCCGCGATCGTGGAGCAGGAATCTCCACTAGCCACCAGGGATTTTCTGTTTGACTAAATTTGGGGGCGACCCCTTGGGCAAGGGTCGCCCCCCCCGGGGGCAATTTTTATTTGGATTTCGCCCCCCCCCTGGGGGCAGATCGGCCGTTTTTTCGGCGGATCTGCTCCCAGGGGGGGGGCGAAAACCACTAGACACCAGGGATGTATTGTTTTATGTTTGTTTTTGGGGGCGACCCCTTGGGCAAGGGTCGCCCCCCCCGGGGGCAATTTTTATTTGTATTTCGCCCCCCCCGGGGGCAGATCGGCCGTTTTTTCGGCGGATCTGCCCCCAGGGGGGGGCGAAAACCACTAGACACCAGGGATATCGTTTTTTGTGTGTGTTTTTGGGGGCGACCCCTTGGGCAAGGGTCGCCCCCCCCCCGGGGGCAATTTTTATTTGTATTTCGCCCCCCCCTGGGGGCAGATTCGCCGATTTTTCGGCGGATCTGCCCCCAGGGGGGGGCGAAAACCACTAGACACCAGGGATATATTTTTTTATGTTTGTTTTTGGGGGCGACCCCTTGGGCAAGGGTCGCCCCCCCCCCCCCCGGGCAATTTTTATTTGTATTTCGCCCCCCCCTGGGGGCAGATCGGCCGTTTTTTCGGCGGATCTGCCCCCAGGGGGGGGCGAAAACCACTAGACACCAGGGATATCGTTTTTTGTGTGTGTTTTTGGGGGCGACCCCTTGGGGAAGGGTCGCCCCCTGAAAGGGGGCACAGAGGTGTTGCCCATTTCTGCCCCCCTTGGGGTCCGATTGGCCAATTCTTTTACGCCCATCTACCCCGAGGGGGGCAGGATCCACTTAGGTACCAGGGACAACTTCTAAGTTCTTGGTGGTGGGGTCTTTGTCAACTGGCAAAGTATTTGTATTTGTGATTATAACAATGTATTTCTTCTTTTTCTTCTAGTTCAACGCTTTTGCTTCCTTTGCTGTGGATCTTTGAGGTTTTGGCAGTAGTTGTCCAGTGGTTTGCATAGTTGCATGTTTTAGGTAAGTGAACGCAATTTACTCCAAAGGAGTATTGTTGACATGTTTGTAGGTGGTGTACTAAATGCAGTATTGTGTGTTTGACATTGTCCTTAGATTTGAGCACAGTGGTGTTTGTGTTGTCATATGTCTAAATTGCTTTTTTCTTTTTTCTTTTTAGTGGGATATCATTGGTGATTGCAGAGTAGTTGCTTGGTGAGTAGCTATTTCAGGCAACTGTGTGGTATAGTTTTTTGTAGTACATAACTCTTTGTGATAAAGCTACACTTTGTTCATTACTTATTTTAGTGCTAGTTGTTGTTGGCAATCCATTTGTTGTTAGGATCATGGCTAGCCGCAAAGTGACCGCTCAGCAGGTTGTTCGCATGCTCTTTGAGTCGTCTTCAGACCATGATTACGACACTGACTCTGCATCTGAGGCAGAGGAGGAAGCAGGAGATTCTGGAAGTGAGTTTTCTGTCCAAGAGCATTCTTCTGATGAGGAAGCTACTCTCAGTGCAGATGAAGGGCCTGTGTTAGAGGAGGACATTGATGTGCCAAGAGTGCAGCAGCCTGGGGCTGCAGGGTTTCCCATTGGAAGACCTGACACCTGGATTGCCCCAAACATGGAGCAGCCACAGTTACCTGCATTTACTGGTCTCCCAGGGTGTAGAGTTAATACGGAAAACTTTCTGCCTGTCCAATTCTTTCACTTGTTTATGGACGATGTATTTTTGGAAGAGATTGTGGAGCAGACAAATGTGTATGCAGAGCAATATTTGCGGGACAACGCTGCCAGACTTAAGCCTCAGTCTAGAGCTATTCATTGGGTTCCCACATATCTGGAAGAGATGAAAAGGTTTTTAGGTTTGACTTTTTTGATGGGGTTGATCAGGAAGCCGTCACTGGCTTCTTATTGGTCTACTAGTCCCTTGATGGCAACTGCTATATTTCCTGCAACTATGACACGTAATCGGTATTTGCTTCTTCTTCGTATGCTGCATTTTGTAGACAATGCTTTAGCCTTGCCACGAGATCACCCTGATTGTGACCGCCTTTTTAAGATTAGGCCTGTCCTTGATCATTTTGTGGATCGGTTTTCAGAGGTCTATGTTCCAGGCAAAGAGATAAGTGTGGACGAGTCTTTGGTCCTTTTCAAGGGGCGTTTAGTTTTTAAGCAGTACATCCCTAGTAAGAGGGCACGGTATGGGATTAAATTGTATCTGCTGTCAGAAAGCAGTACAGGATATGTTTATAATTTCCGGGTCTACACTGGTAGGGATTCCAGTATTGACCCTCCTGGTTGTCCGGCCACTTTTGGAGTTAGCGGAAAAATTGTGTGGGAACTTGCTAGACGGCTGTTTAACAAAGGTCACCATTTGTACGTAGATAATTTCTACACTGGAGTGCAGTTGTTCAAGGAGTTGTTTAGGGTGGACACTGTTGCTTGTGGCACAATCCGTTCTAACCGCAAAGGCTATCCAAGGGAGCTTGTCTGTAAAAAACTTGAGAGGGGACAGTGCAGTGCCTTGCGGAATAATGAGCTGTTAGCTATGAAATTTTCAGACAGGAGGGATGTGTACATGCTATCGACCATCCACGATGAGAGTACTTCCCCTGTGGCTGTTTGGGGTCAGGTTGCGGAAGTGCGCAAACCTGCGTGCATTTTGGACTACAATAGGCACATGGGTGGTGTTGATAGAGTAGATCAGAGGTTGGAACCTTACACTGCTCTTCGTAAGTCGTATGTGTGGTATAAAAAGTTGGCCCTACATTTATTTCATTTGGCAACTTTTAATGCCTTTATTGTATACAAGGATTGTTCACCTGAGTCAAGGATGACTTTTGTTAAATTTCAGGAGTCGGTGATAGAAAGCCTTATTGTGGTGGAACCGGCAAGAGTTCCTAGAGTAGAAGTGGTGGAGGATGTGGCTAGATTGAAAGATCGGCACTTTCCAGATCACATTCCTCCCACTCCCAAAAAAGACATGCCCACAAAGAAATGTAGAGTATGTGCCCGGAGATCAATCCGGAGGGAGAGCCGGATGTACTGCCCCGAATGCCCTTCAAAGCCTGGGCTGTGTGTGCCCAGCTGTTTTAGAAGTTACCACACAAGGAAAAACTTTTGGGAAATACCGTGAGCGTAAGCTGTCTGTTTTATATTTTCATATGTTTCACGGTTGGCATCTGTCGTGTATTTAGTTTGAGGTTTTGTGTTTGTAGTTTAGTGCCTATTTTATAATTAGTAGTTTATTTGTTGTTTATAAATTAAAAAAAGTGATTGCGGTGTGCGTGGGGTGGCGCTTGGCTGGCGGTGTGCGTGGGGTGGCGCTTGGCTGGCGGTGTGCGTGGGGTGGCGCTTGGCTGGCGGTGCCAGCCAAACGGCAGTCCACTCTCCCATCAGCTGGTGTGATTCTTGTATCAGGCATGTGGGCGTATGTAAGTGATGGGCCCTTGAGTGGCGCGGTCTGTCGATGTGAGTGTTGTAATGTGCTGGGCCCGTGGCTGGCGGTGTGAATGGTCTTGTGCGTGTCATGTATGAAAGGTGTGTGAATGGACTGTAAAGCGGTTGGTGCCTTGTCACGGCTTTACAGCTCACGAGCTGTGAGTCATTGGTTCACTTTTTTGCCTTTCAGTTATTAGCAGTGCATTTCATTTTTGTGAAATCTCTTGTTAATAAAATTTGATCCACTGAACCATCACTCACCCTCGTGCCAAATCCAACCAGTATGTGTTGTAAAAAATGACAAAACCTGCTCCGCTGTAATCAGGCGTCGCAGCACACCTGTGACAATCTAGGTGCCTCGGGTGGGACCCCGATGATGAAGCATGCCACCAACTTGGTTGGTGGGTGAGGGGTCTTCTTCACATAACCTAAGTGTGTTTCTTTTCACTATTTTAGTGTTTGGCACATCACGGACGTATGTGCACACATCAAAATGATATATTGCAAAAATACCTCTCCCTTCTATCTCTTCAGGTTTTGGGCCTTATTCTGTTGCAGGCACCTGGCCCACCCACACAAGTGAGGTATCATTTTTATCGGGAGACTTGGGGGAATGGTGGGTGGAAGGAAATTTGTGGCTCCTCTCAGATTCCAGAACTTTCTGCCACAGAAATGAGAGGAAAAAGTGTTTTTTTGGCCAAATTTTGAGGTTTGCAAAGGATTCTGGGTAACAAAACCTGGTCCGAGCCCCGCAAGTCACCCCTCCTTGGATTCCCCTAGGTCTCTAGTTTTCAGAAATGCACAGGTTTGGTAGGTTTCCCTAGGTGCCGGCTGAGCTACAGGCCAAAATCCACAGGTAGGCACTGTTTTCTTCAAAAATTTTGGTTGTGTCCACGTTGCGCTTTGGGGCGTTTCCTGTCGCGGGCGCTAGGCCTACCCACGCAAGTGAGGTATCATTTTTATCGGGAGACGTGGGGGAACGCTGGGTGGAAGGAAATTTGTGGCTCCTCTCAGATTCCAGAACTTTCTGCCACAGAAATGTGAGGAACATGTGTTTTTTTAGCCAATTTTTTAGGTTTGCAAAGGATTCTGGGTAACAGAACCAGGTCCGAGCCCCGCCAGTCACCCCTCCTTGGATTCCCCTAGGTCTCTAGTTTTCAGAAATGTACAGGTTTGGTAGGTTTCCCTAGGTGGCGGCTGAGCTAGAGGCCAAAATCTACAGGTAGTCACTTTGCTAAAAACAGCTCTGTTTTCTGTGATATGTCCACGTTGTGTTTTGGGGCATATCCTGTCGCGGGCGCTAGGCCTACCCACGCAAGTGAGGTATCATTTTTATCGGGAGACGTGGGGGAACGCTGGGTGGAAGGAAATTTGTGGCTCCTCTCAGATTCCAGAACTTTCTGCCACAGAAATGTGAGGAACATGTGTTTTTTTAGCCAATTTTTTAGGTTTGCAAAGGATTCTGGGTAACAGAACCAGGTCCGAGCCCCGCCAGTCACCCCTCCTTGGATTCCCCTAGGTCTCTAGTTTTCAGAAATGTACAGGTTTGGTAGGTTTCCCTAGGTGGCGGCTGAGCTAGAGGCCAAAATCTACAGGTAGTCACTTTGCTAAAAACAGCTCTGTTTTCTGTGATATGTCCACGTTGTGTTTTGGGGCATATCTTGTCGCGGGCGCTAGGCCTACCCACGCAAGTGAGGTATCATTTTTATCGGGAGACGTGGGGGAACGCTGGGTGGAAGGAAATTTGTGGCTCCTCTCAGATTCCAGAACTTTCTGCAACAGAAATGTGAGGAACATGTGTTTTTTTAGCCAATTTTTTAGGTTTGCAAAGGATTCTGGGTAACAGAACCAGGTCCGAGCCCCGCCAGTCACCCCACCTTGGATTCCCCTAGGTCTCTAGTTTTCAGAAATGTACAGGTTTGGTAGGTTTCCCTAGGTGGCGGCTGAGCTAGAGGCCAAAATCTACAGGTAGTCACTTTGCTAAAAACAGCTCTGTTTTCTGTGATATGTCCACGTTGTGTTTTGGGGCATATCCTGTCGCGGGCGCTAGGCCTACCCACGCAAGTGAGGTATCATTTTTATCGGGAGACGTGGGGGAACGCTGGGTGGAAGGAAATTTGTGGCTCCTCTCAGATTCCAGAACTTTCTGCCACAGAAATGTGAGGAACATGTGTTTTTTTAGCCAATTTTTTAGGTTTGCAAAGGATTCTGGGTAACAGAACCAGGTCCGAGCCCCGCCAGTCACCCCACCTTGGATTCCCCTAGGTCTCTAGTTTTCAGAAATGTACAGGTTTGGTAGGTTTCCCTAGGTGGCGGCTGAGCTAGAGGCCAAAATCTACAGGTAGTCACTTTGCTAAAAACAGCTCTGTTTTCTGTGATATGTCCACGTTGTGTTTTGGGGCATATCCTGTCGCGGGCGCTAGGCCTACCCACGCAAGTGAGGTATCATTTTTATCGGGAGACGTGGGGGAACGCTGGGTGGAAGGAAATTTGTGGCTCCTCTCAGATTCCAGAACTTTCTGCCACAGAAATGTGAGGAACATGTGTTTTTTTAGCCAATTTTTTAGGTTTGCAAAGGATTCTGGGTAACAGAACCAGGTCCGAGCCCCGCCAGTCACCCCTCCTTGGATTCCCCTAGGTCTCTAGTTTTCAGAAATGTACAGGTTTGGTAGGTTTCCCTAGGTGGCGGCTGAGCTAGAGGCCAAAATCTACAGGTAGTCACTTTGCTAAAAACAGCTCTGTTTTCTGTGATATGTCCACGTTGTGTTTTGGGGCATATCCTGTCGCGGGCGCTAGGCCTACCCACACAAGTGAGGTATCGTTTTTATCGGGAGACGTGGGGGAACGCTGGGTGGAAGGAAATTTGTGGCTCCTCTCAGATTCCAGAACTTTCTGCCACAGAAATGTGTGGAACATGTGTTTTTTTAGCTAAATTTTGAGGTTTGCAAAGGATTCTGGGTAACAGAACCTGGTCCGAGCTACACAAGTCACCCCTCCTTGGATTCCCCTAGGTCTCTAGTTTTCAGAAATGCACAGGTTTGGTAGGTTTCCCTAGGTGGCGGCTGAGCTAGAGGCCAAAATCTACAGGTAGTCACTTTGCTAAAAACAGCTCTGTTTTCTGTGATGTGTCCACGTTGTGTTTTGGGGCATATCCTGTCGCGGGCGCTAGGCCTACCCACACAAGTGAGGTACCATTTTTATCGGGAGACTTGGGGGAACATAGATTAGCAAAACAAGTACTATTGCCCCTTGTCTTTCTCTACATTTTTTCCTTCCAAATATAGGAGTGTGTGTAAAAAAGACATCTATTTGAGAAATTCCCTGTAATTCACGTGCTACTATGGTCACCCCGGAATTCAGAGATGTGCAAATAACCACTGCTCCTCAACACCTTATCTTGTGCCCTTTTTGGAAATGCAAAGGTTTTCTTGATAGCAATTTTTTACTCCTTATATTTCAGCAAATGAATTGCTGTATACCCGGTATAGAATGAAAACGCACTGCAGGGTGCAGCTCATTTATTGGCTCTGGGTTCCTCGGGTTCTTGATGAACCTACAAACCCTATATATCCCCGCAACCAGAGGAGTCCAGCAGACGTAACGGTATATTGCTTTCGATAATCTGACATTGCAGGGAAAAGTTACAGAGTAAAACGTAGAGAAAAATTTATGTTTTTTTCACCTCAATTTCAATATTTTTCTTTTTCAGCTGTTATTTTCTGTAGGAAACCCTTGTAGGATCTACACAAATGACCCCTTGCTGAATTCAGAATTTTGTCTACTTTTCAGAAATGTTTAGGTTTCTGGGATCCAGCATTGGTTTCATGACCATTCCTGTCACTGACTGGAAGGAGGCTGAAAGCACAAAAAATTGCACAAATGGGGTATGCCCCAGTAAAATGCCACAATTGTGTTGAAAAATTGGGTTTTCTGATTCAAGTCTGCCTGTTCCTGAAAGCTGGGAAGCTGCTGAGTTTAGCACCACAAACCCTTTGTTGATGCCATTTTCAGGGGAAAAACCACAAGCCTCCTTCTGCAGCCACTTTTTCCAATTTTTTTGAAAAAAACGAAAATTTCACTGTATTTTGGCCAATTTCTTGGCCTCCTTCAGGGGAACCCACAAAGTCTGGGTACCTTTAGAATCCCTAGGATGTTGGAAAAAAAGGACGCAAATTTGGCTTGGTTAGCTTATGTGGACAAAAAGTTATGAGGGCCTAAGCGCGAACTGCCCCGAATAGGCAAAAAAAGGCCTGGCACAGGAGGGGGAAAAGGCCTGGCAGTGAAGGGGTTAAACTCTAAAATAAATGCTAGCAGGGATTTACACAAGGCCCTAGCAGGACTTTTAAAAACTTTAGAAAAATAGCTCAAATTGCAAAAATCAGTTTCTAATGACAATTTGTGGAATTTTAGTCGTGTGATCAGGTATTGGCTCAGTAGTCCAGCAAATGCAAAGTCTTAGACCCCACCGCTGATCCACCAATGTAGGAAGTTGACTCTGTATATACTATTTCAAAGTAAGAAATAGTGTGCACAGAGTCCAAGTGTTTCCCTTAGAGGTAAGATAGTGGCAAAAGTAGATCATTCTAATGCTCTATTTTGTGGTAGTGTGGTCGAGCAGTAGGCTTATCAGAGAGTAGTGTTAAGCATTTGTTGTACACACAAAGGCAATAAATGAGGAACACACACTCAAAGACTTACTCCAGGTCAATAGGTTTTTTATATTGAAAAATATATTTTCTTAGTTTATTTTAAGAACCACAGGTTCAAGATTTACAGTTAATACTTTAAATGTAAGGTACTTCACTTAGATACTTTAGGAACTTTGAATGAAAGCAATATCATGTACAGTCTGTAAAGAGGACAATAAGCTATTTTCAAAGTGGACACAGTGCAAAAATCAACAGTTCCTGGGGGAGGCAAGTAAAGTTTAGTTTTGAAGGTAAGTAAAACACTTACAAGTCACAAGTTTGGGGCACAGGAAGCCCACCGTTGGGGGTTCAAGGCAACCCCAAAGTTACCACACCAGCAGCTCACAGCCAGGCAGGTGCAGAGGTCAAAGAGGTGCCCAAATCACATAGGCGCCTATGGGGAACAAGGGTGCTCCGGTTCCAGTCTGCCAGCAGGTAAGTACTTGCGTCCTCGGGGGCAGAACAGGGGGATTTTGTAGAGCACCGGAGGGGACACGATAAGGAACAGAAGGTACACCCTCAGCGGCACAGGGGCGGCCGGGTGCAGTGTGCAAACAGGCATCGGGTCTTGTATAGGAAGTAATGGAGAGACCTGGGGGTCACTTGAACGATGCAGGCAGGCACAGGGGGGGCTCCTTGGGGCAGCCACCACCTGCGCTAGGCAGAGGGTCACCCAGGGGTCGCTCTTGAACTGAAGTTCAGTTCCTTCAGGTCCTGGGGGCTGCAGGTGCAGTGTTGGTTCCAGGCATCAGGTCCCTTGTTACAGGTAGTCGTGGTCAGGGTGAGCCTCTTGATTTCCTCTGCAGGCGTCACCTGTGGGGGTGCAGGCGGGTCGCCTCTGGCTACTCACGGGCTCACAGTCGCCGGGGAGTCCTCCCTGAAGTGTTGGTTTTCACAGGTCGAGCAGGGGGCGTCGGGTGCAGAGTGGAAAGTCTCACGCTTCCGGCGGGAAACGTGAAGTCTTTTAAAGTTGTTTCTTTGTTGCAAGAAAATTGCAGGTTGTTGAACAGGGCAGCTGTTCACAGGAGTTTATTGGTCCTTGGTTGCAGGGCAGTCCACTGAGACTTCAGAGGTTGCTGGTCCCTGTTGGATGCGTAGCTGTTGCAGTTTTCTTCGAAGTTGGGAGACAGGCCAGTAGGGCTGGTGCCAAAGCAGTTGTCATCTCCGTCTTCACTGCAGGGCTTCAGGTCAGCAGTCCTTCTTCTTGTTAAGGTTGCAGGAATCTGAATTCCTGGGATCTGGGGAGACCCTAAATACTGAATTTAGGGGTGTGTTTAGGTCTGGGAGGGCAGTAGCCAATGGTTACTGTCCTTGAGGGTGGGTACACACCCTCTTTGTGCCTCCTCCCCAAACTCCCAGACCATATACTTAATATGGCCACAACGGTACTTACAATGTCTAAGAATAGACTTAGACACTGTAGGGGCATATTGCTCATGCAGCTATGCCCTCACCTGTGGTATAGTGCACCCTGCCTTAGGGCTGTAAGGCCTGCTAGAGGGGTGACTTACCTAGGCCACAGGCAGCATTTTGTGTGCATTGCATCCTGAGGGGGATGCCATGTCGACTTTGCCTTTTTCTCCCCACCAACACACACAATCTGCAATGGCAGTGTGCATGTGTTAGGTGAGGGGTCCCTTAGGGTGGTGTGATGCTATTAATTGTGTTTGACCAATGACTTTGTGTTTCACCACTGCGCATATTAGTTGCTCAATGTTCACCAGTAGCACATTATATGTTTTGTTCAGTTTAGCTGCCTATTGGCTTTAACATGGAGTTAGCCATTACATTTTGTATTCAGCTCAGCTGCCTATTGGCTTTGACATGGCATTAGACATTACATTCTGTATTCAGTTTAGCTGCCTATTGGCTTTGACATGATATTAGACATTATATTTGATATATAGGTTAGCTGCCTATTGGCTTTGACATGACATTAGCAGCTTAGCTGCCTATTGGCTTTGACATGACATTAGACATTACATTTGATATTTAGGTTAGCTTCCTATTGGCTTTGACATGATATTGGACATTATATTTGATATTTAGGTTAGCTGCCTATTGGCTTTGACATGATATTGGACATTATATTTGATATTTAGGTTAGCTGCCTATTGGCTTTGACATGACATTAGACATTACATTTGATATTTAGGTTAGCTGCCTATTGGCTTTAACGTGGAGTTAGACATTGCAGTTGAGAATCCAAGCTGTGTTTTTCCACAAGATGAACCACGCTGTTTTCTTCACACCAGACCTTAGCTGATAAGAGCACGTAGATTTTGTGTTTACCTCGCAATCCAGTCTGAGACCGGAATGGCTCAAGAGAACTGGCCATTCTCCAAGGTCGTTCAAATCTCACACTGAGTTCTGGGCTACAGAGAGGGGGATTCCAATCTGCTTGACTTCAGGCTGGAGCTAGACGTCAGTTGCCAGTCTCCCGTTTGGGTAGATAATCTCTTTCTCGCAGTTGACCGGAGTCATCAACTTGCAGACCCCAGAAAGATGAAGATGAAGCTGAAGATAGGCCCTACTTGCCCATACGGTGATGAATTTTGACTTTTATGCTTTGCTATACTATAATCATACATATATTTGCTGTGTACATTGCAACTGAGAAGTACTGTGATATATTTTGCTTTCATTGCTGCGACTACTCTTTTAAACGTGTACTTGAAATCTACAAATTTTGTCTCTCAGGAACTTGTGGGTGGGGAGAATTAACAACAATAAAGGTCTTCTTTGAACTCAGAAGTGCATTCCAGAGAGGTTCTGTAAGCTCCGATAGGAGATATGTAGGAAAGCAAAACAGGTGCCTCAACACATGCTGCAGCCCTTTAGGGCCCTTGGTACCACTGGTACCTTTTACAAGGGACTTATCTGTGTGCCAGGGGTGTGCCAGTTGTGGAAACAATGGTACATTTTAGGTGAAAGAACACTGGTGCTGGGGCCTGGTTAGCAGATTCCCAGCACACTTCTCAGTCAGCATCAGTATCAGGCAAAAAGTGGGGGGGTAACTGCAACAGGGAGCCATTTCCTTACAGTGAGGCAGTGTGCATGTGCTAAGTGAGGGGTCCCCAGGGTGGCATAAGACATGCTGCAGCCCTTAGAGACCTTCCCTGGCATCAGGGCCCTTGGTACCAGGGGTACCAGTTACAAGGGACTTATCTGAGTACCAGGGCTGTGCCAATTGTGGAAGCAAAGGTACAGTTTAGGGAAAGAACACTGGTGCTGGGGCCTGGTTAGCAGGGTCCCAGTACACTTTCAATCAAAACTTCATCAGTAAAGGCAAAAAGTTAGGGGGTAACCATGCCAAGGAGGCATTTCCTTACAAGAGTCTATTGAATCTCTTTCTGCCTCTCTTTCTGATGTTGTTCTTTTCATTCTAACGCTTGCCCAGCAGGGCTCTGGGCACTCTTAAGGGTTATCTTTGCTCTGTCTGCCTTCCTGTGGTTGCCTAACCAAACCCTCTTTATTTAAGTCTGCTACTGTAGATAGGTTTCTCAAAGGGCTTGTACATATGTTTCTGTCAGCATCAGGGCAGTGCGTGCTCTATGGGCGACTGGAATGCAAAAACCCAGCACTCTCAAGCTAACATAATTTATGTATTGTGCTGATATGATGTTGTTTAACCTTTTGCATTGCAGAGTTTAATCCTGAGGACTTATGTTCAGCATGTACATAAATACTGTTCTCATGTAATGTACTGCTCCAGGCTTTCAGACTGTGTCAGGGTGTGGTCCCTTTCCTGAGCCTTCTAGAAGTTTTCCCTGCAGCATGCCTGGGTGTGGTTTGTGGGCTGGGCCAAGACTCTATATAAGGGAGCCAGCCCAGCTCCACATGCTCACTATTCAGAGGTCCCGGTGCAGAGCAGCAGCAACTTTCTGAGCTCCTGTTCCGGCAGCCTACTTTGATCTTCCAGGCCTTCCCCTTTTTTCACTTCATTTGGTGATCCTAGATCAGGGCGGTAAGGCGGAGGTCCGGCTGGGCCCCCGATTCCGTTATCGAAGACGCTCGAGTTCTTGGGCCTAATCTTTGCATGATTAATGATTTGAGTCTGGTGCGTGTGAGTTTGCGCTAGGACGTTTAATGGCATTTGCGTGTGGACATTCGAATCAGCAAGACGCGCGATTCTTTTCTCGTGCTTAATTCATGTTACTCATTGTGCGCTACCATTCCTTGGCAGTTTCATGGTGGCATTTGAATCAGCAAGATGCACAATTCTTTTCTCGTGCTTAATTCATGTTACTCATTGTGCGCTACCATTCCTTGGCAGTTACATGGTGGCCTACGAATCGGCAAGACGCGCAATTCATTTTCGTGTACTTTAACCCTTGAAATTCATTGTGCGCTACCATTCCTTGTCAATTACATGGTGGCATTCGAATTGGCAAGACGTGCTATTCTTTTCTCGTGTGTAATTCATGTTATTCGTTGTGTGTTACCATTCCTTGGCAGTTGCATGGTGGCCTACGAATCGGCAAGACGCGCGATTTGTTTTCTTGTAATTTAACCCTTGATATTCATTGTGTGCTACCATTACTAGGCAGTTACATGGTGACATTCCAATCGGCAAGACGCGCAATTATTTCCTCATGCTTAATTCATGTTATTCATTGTGCGTTACCATTCCTTGGCATTTATATGGTTGTTGAAGTAAGCCTCAGAAAGGCCTACTAGTGCAAGGGAGTCACCTTTCTCTGCATGAAGTCCTCAGACCATGTAGGAAGAAGTTGGCACAGAAACTGAAATAAAAGACAAAAGGGGTTATTACAACTCTGGAGGAGGTGGTAATCTGTCCCAAAAGTGACAATAAAGTGACGGATATACCACCAGCCGTATTACGTGTTCCATAGGATATAATGGACTCGTAATACGGCTGGTGGTATATCCGTCACTTTACTATCACTTTTGGGACGGATTAACACCACCTCCAAAGTTGTAATAACCCCCAAAGTTTATTAAACCTCATGAGGTGGTACTACAGTTCAAACAGCACCCTTCAGTAATGTTTGAAGTAGCACACTGAACTGAGAGAGCATGGTCCCTTTATACCCACGCAGGGGCTAAAAGGAGGTGGTACAATTATAGAAGCAAGACTTGCATACATGTAAGGTCATGTGGAAATGCACAGTCGACAGGTAGGAGGAGCTAACAGTTTTCAAAGACTAACAGCTTCAGACCTTACTGAGCATGTGCGAAAGTGGGAGATGCTAAATATAACTTCTCACTAGGCAGATTTTCAAGAGTAGTTAAAAGAAAGGTAGGACAGAGCACATGGTGAGCACATGGCAGCATGTGGCAGAGACAATGGCTGCCATGAATACAAAATGGATTCCGCAAAATGTTCACAATAGTTACTAAAAACAAGAAGTCTTCTGCTAATGCTTAATCTAATCGCTGCTAGACTACAACATGGTGGTACTTGAATCGGCAAGATGCACAATTCTTTCCCTCTATGTAATTCATGTTATTCATTGTGCACTATAATTTTCTGGCATTCGTTTGGTGACCTTCGAATCAACAACCCGCGTGATTCCTTTTCTGAGTTAAAAAAAATCACGGTGTTCATTATGCGCTACCATTTTTAAGGCATTTACTTGGTGGCTTTCGAGTTGGCAAGTCGTGTGATTTATTTCCCAAGTCTAATTTGTGTTATTCATGGTGCACAAATCATTTAATGTTATTTTCTCCTTATGTGAAAATCTGCGATGTGTGCAATTCATGTTCCGGCAATTTGAGGGAACAAAAAGGACGAGTTTCAAGATGTAATGTTGTGTGTTCCTAATGTGTTCTCTCAAAACCTGATTCATATGATGCTTAAGAAATAATTCAGATTGTTTTCTGATCCTCAGGCAAAGAATGGAACTTGAATTTGAAAGTTGCATTTAACTTTTCTTGATTCCCTCACAGGTAGCCAGTCATCTTGAAGCCTAGTCATTTTAATTCTATGCTTAGGTTGTCCGTGCTGTTAGAATGACAATGTTTAGAGTTGTAGTCTATTATTGATTTATATGATAGAATTGTGATATTGTTGTCCTTTAACCTTTTGCTTCCTACAGGTCTCCTTCCCAGCTGTTCCCTTCCTAATCCCCTTTTCCCCACTTGGACTCTCTTAGACTCTGTGACAATTCTAATCAGAGTATTGGAGCTGTCTTGTGGTGGAAGTGTTGGGAACGTGCACAGACCACGAGAATCTGGTGACTCTGACAGAATAGTGAGCCCACAAATCATTATCCTCCTGGTTTGTGTATGTTCTCAACATGGCCACACTGGACGAGCTAGTCAAGGCTATCACTCAGCTCCAAGCAGAGGTGGTATCATCAAAAGATTTGGCAACTAGCCTAGCTGAGTGAGTGAGTCAGTTACAGGATAAGTTAGAAAAGAAGGAACAAAATCCCCCAGGTGTGTCTTGGCCAGGTCCTTCTTCTCAGACTTCTGGAGGTAATCCTACAAACATTTCCTTAAATGTTCCTTCAGCCTTCCTTTAGCTCCCCCAGAACGTTTCTCAGGTGACCCCTTGAAAGCACAATCTTTTCTGGTTCAAGTGAAATTACACTTCACCAGCAGACCACATACTTTCCCCGATGCCCAGTCCAAAGTAACTTTCTTGTTATCATATCTGTCTGGAGATGCAGCTACCTGGGCTATTCCTCTTGTGCCTAAAGATAGTCCTCTGTTGTACAACTGGAGAAATTGTGTTCAAGAGTTTGAGCGTAGAACTGTAACACTGTCAGCAGATCGTGAACTATTAGACTTAGGTCAAGGGAATCAGGACTTAGGCCTTCATTACAACATTGGCGGTAAAAGCCGCTTACCGCCGTGCAGAAGACCACCAACACACCAGAGCGGCCACGGAATTCCGCCACAGCTATTATGACCCACATTTCGGAATCCGCCAAAATTCAGACACCCACTCAAGTCCGCCACACCAAAGGTCAGTGATAAACTGGCGAAAACAAAACCTCCACCGTCACGCCAACAGAAATACGCCCACACTATCACGACACATGAATCCATGCGGCGGTCTTTCAACCGCAGTATTCCATTAGCGGTACACACCGCCACGCTCAAAATACACACACTTTTACAAAACACAGCCACATTGGACAATTCCAAATACACACACCTGATACACATACACGCACCACTCCCACACACCCATTACAATATAAAACACACACTCACATCACCCACAAACCCCCACGACAAAAAATTCCAAAAGAAGGCCAGAGAGAGATAGCACCAGCAAGAACAACAGCATCCACAGGCACACAACACCATCACCTACAGAACTTCCACGCACCTCACACAACACACCACTACATATCAGCACACTTAAGACCACACACTCCACATCACCTACACCACCCCATGGCATGGCAAAGACACCCCAGGTTCTCGGAGGAGGAGCTTAGGGTCGTGGTGGAGGAAATCGTCCGGGTAGAGCCACAGCTATTCGGAGCACAGGTGCAGCACACCTCAATTGCAAGGAAGATGGAGCTATGGCGAAGAATAGTGGACAGGGTCAACGCAGTGGGACAGCACCCAAGAAATCGGGAGGACATCAGGAAGAGGTGGAACGACCTACAGGGGAAGGTGCGTTCCGTGGTCTCAAGACACCACCTGGCGGTTCAGAGGACTGGCGGCGGACCCCCACCTCCTCCCCCGCAACTAACAACATGGGAGGAGCAGGTCTTGGCGATTCTGCATCCTGAGGGCCTCGCAGGAGTAGGTGGAGGAATGGACTCTGGTAAGACAAATCTTAATTATTACATCCCCCACCCTACCTGCATGCCAGCACATACCCCCACCCTCACCCTCACCCCCAGCACCCCAACTCCTCACATATGTCCCAACATCACAAACCACCCATCCCAACACCAAGCCCTGCATGCAACAACAAAGCATGACGACCCATCACTAAAGCATGGCCACTGCACATACCCATACAACCCCCTAAACCATCCTCACACAAGGTCCCACACAGGAATGCAAGCACTGGGGTACATGGTCACCCACCCATTGCACACCATGACACACACAGATGTAATAACCATCCTTTTATACCCCTGCAGGACTCCTACCCAACGTCACCGGACAGGAAGGTCCACACATGTCCACACCACCAACAGAAGAGGCCCACAGTGATGACAGCAGCTCTGTCCAACTGGATCTAGATGACCAGCCCGGCCCATCTGGGACCTCGGGACCTCACCCAGTCACAGGCCACAACAGACCTTCCCCCCTCTGGAAACACCAGCACAGCACCCACCCAGCGGGCCCATACCTCCGTCCCCAGGACACCTCAATCAGCAGTGTGTCCACCACTACAGGGAACCCAGGATAACCCACCACCCTAACAACAGGGACCTGGGGGCAGTGGTAGTGGGCACACAGTCCAGGGGACGGAGGCCCAGGAACACAGGGGAACTGGGGGGCTGCTGTGCGACAGGGGGCGGACAGGCCAAGGGAACCCACTCTCCACGAGGCCCTCTCCTCCATCATGGGAGCATACCACCACTCCCAGGAGATGATGGCAACAGTACTGGCCAAGTTTCAGGAGACCCAGCGGCTGCAGGAGGAACAGTAAATGTGTTTCAGGGAGGAAATCCGAACCATCAGCGCCACCCTGGGCACCATCGTAGGGGTGCTGAAGGAAGTACTCAACACCAGGAGGGACACTGTGGCACTACAAGGGGCCCCTGACACTAGCATGGACGATGAACTGCCCACCACCTCTGCCGGTGCCAGTGGACAGGATGCCCTGCCACAGGACCACCACACCAGCACCCTACCCCCTGCAGAGGGAGAACCACCACGCAAACGGTCCCTGAGATCCAGGACAAAGACAGAGCATGATGCCAAGACCCCCGCCAAGAAATTAGACCACCCTGATTGTCATCCACTTTGTCACCCTGTCCATACTTTAACTGCCCCAGCTTCACTTCCTATGCCCATTTGGGCAATGCACCTGTGAGACTAATAGACTGGACTCTGCCATGGACATTCCTCCGCCATCACCCCTCACCATTTCACTACCCCCTCCAATATTGAGCACTTAAATAAACACACTTAAAGCACAAAACAATCTGGAGCCGGTCTGTGATTTTGAAATAGTGTATTAGCAATTACAGTGAAAAAATGCTCTTTCAATTGTAATGTCAACATACCTATGTCACACAGCTCTAGTCCATGAGGAATCTAAGCAGATGTCACACAGTGGGGCCCACATCTGTGAAATCGTAAGGGAAAGTGGCAACTCTGTGACCATACACTGGGTGAAAACGACACACAGTAGAGAAGTAGTAGTGTTAAAGTACATGTAGTAGGCAGGTCTGTACTCTTACCTGTGTCTCACTGGAAATATTGCTGGATCACTGAGTCCCTGCCGTTCATGTCTTCTTCCTCTGCTTCCTCGTCTTCACTGTCCACAGGCTCCACAGCTGCAACAACACCGCCATCTGGACCATCCTCCTGCAGAAAAGGCACCTGTCGTCGCAAAGCCAAGTTATGAAGCATACAGCAGGCCACGATGATCTGGCACACCTTCTTTGGTGAGTAGAATAGGGATACACCTGTCATATGGAGGCACCTGAACCTGGCCTTCAGGAGGCCGAAGGTCCGCTTGATCACCCTCCTAGTTCGCCCATGGGCCTCATTGTAGCATTCCTCTGCCCTTGTCCTGGGATTCTGCACTGGGGTCAGTAGCCATGACGGGTTGGGATGACCAGTCACCTGCAAATGGTGAGGGACAACTGTTAGACACGCACTAACCTGGAGGGATATCCCCAGACCCAGACAACCATTCCCTCTGACTTGCCTCCAGGTGCTCACCTAATAGCCACACACGGTGCCTCTGGAGTTGACCCATCACATAAGGGATGCTGCTATTCCACAGGATGTAGGCGTCATGCACTGAGCCAGGGAACATGGCATTCACATGTGAGATGTACTGGTCTGCCAAACATACCATCTGTACATTCATCGGAAGTACACCTGTTCACTCCTGTGGGGGGGGGGACCAAAGCCACATGGGTCCCATCAATGGCACCCATGATGTTGGGGATGTGTCCCAGGCATAGAAATCCCCTTTCACTGTAGGCAAATCCTCCACCTGAGGGAAAACAATGTAGCTCCGCATGTGTTTCAGAAGGGCAGACAACTCTCTGGACAATACGTTGGAAAACATAGGCTGGGACATCCCTGATGCTATGGCCACTGTTGTTTGAAAAGACCCACTTGCAAGGAAATTGAGCACTGACAGCACCTACACTTGAGGGGGGATTCCTGTGGGATGGCGGATTGCTGACATCAGGTCTGGCTCCAACTGGGTACACAGTTCCTGGATTGTGGCATGGTCAAGCCTGTATGTGATAATCAAATGTCGCTCCTCCATTGTCGACAGGTCCACCAACAGTCGGCATACCGGAGGATGCCGCCATCTCCTCACATGTCCCAGCGGACCGTGCCTATGAAGGACAAGAGCGAGCACAGAGTCAAACAACTCAGAGGTACGTAGCCACAGTTTACCCAGAACACCAATCATACACAAAAGGTGGCCTGTATGTGTGTTGAGTCTAGGCCTAGGTATGTGTGACGCAGTTGGAAATGAAGCCTTGTGGGGCCCTGAAATGGCGGCTGTCTGACCTCTAAAGTCGGACAATGGGATGTGCGGTAACTGCGCTGGCGTTGTACACCGTCGCGGTAGGCGGTCGTAGACCACAGCGCAATGCTGCATTTGTTAACATTGGACCCTATGGGTCCCAGGAGCCAATGACGATGTACGCCGGCGGTGACGGTACGCACCGCTGCGGACGTGACCGCCATTTTCTATCTGTTCAATCACTCCATACCTGATCTTCGACAGGAGAGGTCCTACACTGCAAGTGCTGCTGTGACCTCGATCTGGAAGAGACAATGGATCGAGTGTCTGGGGAAAGGGCCACTGCCTTCACATTGGAGGAGTTGGAGAAGCTCGTGGATGGGGTCCTCACCCAGTACACGCTACTCTATGGTCCTCCAGACAAACAGGTAAGTACACAGGGAGCATGTTGTATGGGCTATGCCTGTGTGGAGAGGGCTGGATGTAAGAAGGAAGGGGGGAGAGTGCTGCATGTGTGAAAGACGGTGAATGCATGTGCCACATGGCAAGGGTAGGGATGGGGGCCAATCACTTTGACAGTGCAGCTGGTAATAACTTCTCTTTTTCCCCTGTACATTTCATGTAGGTCAGCGCCCACCAGAAAAAATATATTTGGTGTGCCATTGCCAAGGACGTCCTGACCCTGGGGGTCTCCCACAGACGGAGCACCCACTGCCGGAAAAGATGGGAGGACATTCGCCGCTGGAGCAAGAAGACGGTGGAGGCTCAGCTGGGGATGGCCTCTCAACGTGGGAGGGGTGCCCGTCGCACGATGACCCCCCTGATGTTCAGGATCCTGGCAGTGGCGTACCCAGAGTTGGATGGGCGCTTGAGGGCATCACAGCAGCCACAAGGGGGTGAGTATACTCTCATTCTGCTGACTTTGCGCGCAGTGGAGTTGTCTGGGTAGGGGAGGTGTGCTGTGGGTTTCCCTAAGCCAGGGCGAGTTCCGTAGGCAAGGCCCCTCCGTAAGGCAGGCCATGTGGCACCCCACCCCACCTCTGTCGAGTGCCAAGTACACCTAGTCATGCCCCTGTGTCATCTATGTGTGCAGATGTCGTCCATAGCCTTGTAGGCCATTTCCCAGGAATTGAACAGTGGAGCCCAGGAGTGCGGCATAGTGCAGGGGGCTTCTGTGTCTGTCGTGTCCGCCAGCGGCAGCGGTAATGCATGAACTCAACATGTCTTTCTTCTGTCCCCCCCCCCCTTTTTGTGGTCTCCCTGTTCTTGTGTGCATTAGCATCATCAGG
Source organism: Pleurodeles waltl (assembly GCF_031143425.1). NCBI lineage: Eukaryota > Metazoa > Chordata > Amphibia > Caudata > Salamandridae > Pleurodeles > Pleurodeles waltl. The sequence continues at coordinate 1,328,235,751 of NC_090447.1, forward strand.
CGGAGGAGCAGTGGCACCGGAGCACGAGGGAGCTGCATCCCACATGGTCCTGGAGGGCGACACTACGGAGTCTGAATTCATCAGTGGGACGGAGGGCTAGGGGAGCTCCACGGCGGGGACAGGAGTTGACACCAGCGACACAGACTCGTCCTCTGATGGGAGCTCCCTTGTGGTGGCGGCAACATCTGTGCCCCCGCATCTACAGGTACAGCCGCCACCCCCCCTACCAGCACCACCCTCCCAGCAGCCCCTCAGCCTTTGCCCCGTGCCCGCTCACCCGGGAGGGTGGGCATCACCTTCGCCCCAGGCACCTCAGGCCCTGCCCCAGTCACCCCTGCTGCCCTCAGTGAGGAGGCCATTGACCTCCTCAGGTCCCTCACTGTTGGGCAGTCTACCATTTTGAATGCCATCCAGGGTGTAGAGAGGCAGTTGCAACAAACAAATGCATTCCTGGAGGGCATTCATTCTGGTCAGGCGGCCCTTCAGCGAGCTTTTCAGACTCTGGCCTCAGCACTGATGGCAGCCATTGTCCCGTCTCTAGCCTCCTCCCTCCAACTTCCTCCACTCGACCCAATCCCCTGTACCTCAGCTCATCCCAAGCACACCAACATGCACACACCTCAGCACCCAAGGGAAGCTCAGGCAAACATAAGCACCACACATCCCACAGGCACTCATGCAAGCATCGCACACATGCAGACACACCAACATCCACTGCCTCCACTGTGTCCCCCTCCTCCTCGTCTTCCTCCTCCCTCCCAGTCTCGTCTACACTCACACCTGCATGCACTACCTCTACAGCCACTACGTCCCTCTCCAGCACACCCACCACCACACCCCGCTCACGTGCAGTCAACACCCCCACTACCATTCACACGTCCCCTGTGTCCTCTCCCAGTGTGTCTGTGACGCCCCCTCCCAAGATACACAAACGCAGGCACACACCCACCCAACAGTCATCCACCTCACGACAGCCTCCAGCGCATGCACCTTCACCCAAAGTCACCAAATGTACACCTCCTACAACCACCACCTCTTCCTCCACTCCCAAACCCCCTCCAGCTACCCGTCCCAGTCTGTCCAACCTTGACCTCTTTCTCACACCTCCCCCACCCCGTCCGTCTCATAGGTCCCGAACTAGCACCTCAGCCACAACATCTCCTAGACCAGTGGTGCCTGTAGTCACCGGAATCTGGAGTGCACCATCCACCAGGGCAGCCAGTGTGGCACGGAGCCACAGCACAGACAGTCCCCCACCTGTGAAGCATCAGAAGTTTGCCAGGGCCCGGCGGGAGAGGGGGAAGACTCCAGCCACCAAAGCTGCTCCCAGGGGTACAGGTGGGAGTGTGGAGTCAGCTGTGACACCTTCCAAGGTGGGGAAGGGCCAGAAGAAACCCTGCAACTCTGGGAAGAGCAGCACGGCGGAGAAGACCGCCATCATCCCCGATGCCCAGGAGGCCACCGCCAGCACCAGCCCACCTGCCCAGGAGGCCACAGCCAGCATCAGCCCAGCTTCCCAGGAGGCCACCGCCAGCACCAGCCCACCTGCCCAGGAGGCCACCGCCAGCATCAGCCCAGCTGCCCAGGAGGCCAGCACTAGCCCAGCTGCCCAGGAGGCCACCACCAGCACCAGCCCACCTGCCCAGAAGGCCACCGCCAGCATAAGCCCAGCTGCCCAAAAGGCCACCGCCAGCACCAGCCCAGCTGCCCAGCAGGCCACCGCCAGCACCAGCCCACCTGGCCAGGAGGCCACCGCCAGCACCAGCCCTGCTGGGCCATGAAGGACCACTAGCACTAGCCCCGCTGGGCCATGAAGGACCACCAGCACTAGCCCCGCTGGGCCATGAAGGACCGCCAGCACTAGCCCCGCTGGGCCATGAAGGACCGCCAGCAAAAGCTCCGCTGGGCCATGAAGGACCGCCAGCAGCTGAGACCCTGCAATGGAGACCGCCATCTCAAGCACCGCTGAACAGGGCACCGCCGCCTCGAGCACCGCTGAACAGGTCACCGCCGTCTCGAGCACCGCTGAACAGGGCACCGCCGTCTCAAGCACCGCTGAACAGGGCACCGCCGTCTCAAGCATCGCTGCACAGGGCACCGCCGTCTCAAGCACCGCTGAACAGGGCACCGCCATCTCAAGCACCGCTGAACAGGGCACCGCCGTCTCAAGCACTGCTAGCTCATGAGCGGCAGGGGCACTGATGCAACTGAGTCCGTTATGGGGTGAATGATGCACTCTGGGCACCATGCCCCCTCCAGAACCAGTGGAGACTGTCATCCACTACCTCTGTCCTTAGCAGGATGAAGCACTCTGGGCACCATGCCCCCTCCAGAACCAGTGGAGAGATCCATCCACTACCTCTGTCCTTAGCAGGATGAAGCACTCTGGGCACCATGCCCCCTCCAGAACCAGTGGAGACTGTCATCCACTTGTGAGACTGTGGCTTTGCACTCCCCAGGATTGAACAGTGGGCAAGCCACCCACTGTAGAGACTTGTGAGACTGTGGCTTTGCACTCCCCAGGATTGAACAGTGGGCAAGCCACCCACTGTAGAGACTTGTGAGACTGTGGCTTTGCACTCCCCAGGATGGAACAGTGGGCAACCCACCCACTGTAGAGACTTGTGAGACTGTGGCTTTGCACTCCCCAGGATTGAACAGTGGGCAAGCCACCCACTGTAGAGACTTGTGAGACTGTGGCTTTGCACTCCCCAGGATTGAACAGTGGGAATGTGGCCCCCTCGTGGATTTGGCGTTGTGCACTCAAGCGGCTGAGGTGCCCCCCTTTCCCTCCCCCTGAGGTGCCTGTTTAGTTGCTCTTTGATGCCCCTGCAGTGTTCTCTCCGTCATGGTCGAGGATGTTGTGTGGGCCTCGCCCATACTGTGTGGTCCCAGTGTTCCACGGACTTTCTTAGTGCACTACCTGGACTACTATGCTTGGTATATATTTTGTACATGGTGTATATATATATTTCTGCCTACTTGCTTTTAATACATTACAATGGTTGCACTCATTTTCTATTGTCTTTGCATTCTTCCGGGGGGCTTGGGGGTTGTAACTGTGATGTATTGATATGCATTAGTGTGTGTGTTGTAGTGGGTGAGGGTGGGGGTGTTGCGTGTGTGTGTGTCCCTGTGTTTTGCCTCCCCCCTCCCCTGTGTCGTAGGTGCAGTACCCACTGTGGTCTTCGCCGTCGGCGTTCATGCTCCTGGTAGAGGAGCAGGAAGACTATTGCAGGGAGAATTTGGAATTCCGGGTCCATGGCGTCCTCGTGGGGTGTATAGAGGTGAGCGTTTTGCTTCGGGATTCCTGTTTCCGCCGTGTTTTTATCCGCGGTGAATCCGCCCCGGAAAAGGTGGCGGATTGGCTTGTCATAATAGTGTGGGCGGTACATTGTCTCCCGCCTGTCTGTTGGCGGTGACCGCCAAGCTGTTTGTTCATACCGCCGTGGCGGTCGGAGTGTTGAAGTGGCTGTCTTTGTTGGCGGTTTCCACCACGGTCGTAATTGCACATTTTTTACCGCCCACCTGTTGGCGGTATTACCACCGCTTTAATACCGCCTGCCAGGGTTGTAATGACCGCCTTAGTGTCATATGCAGCCAACTTTAATCGGCTGGTCGCTGAGACATCCTGGCCTAAAGAAAAACAAGCTACCTTGTTCTCTAAGGGACTCAGAGAGGAGCTGAAAGAAATCCTAGCTCAAATCGACCGCAGCCTACGGACTGTCAAGAATTGATAAACCTTGTCTTGAGGCTTGATAATCGTTTATCAGAAGGAAAAGGAACACGAAAAAAGACTGAAAAATATTTCTGCCGTATGCACGATAATAGTGATTCAAGAACTCCGAAAGAAAGAACGCCGGAACCAATGGAAATTGGAACCATCAGGAGACCATTGACCAAAGATGAAAAAGACATACGTAGAAAGAATGAACAATGTGTCTATTGTGGACGCAAGGATCATTTTGCCAAAGATTGTCCAATCAAACCAAAGAGCAAACGAGGTCCAGTTCAGAAGGTTGCACCCAATGCACAAGTCGAGTCGGATAACTAAAGCACCCAAGATGCAGAGAAGGGTTTCTCTTGGGTGTCACTGTGGACCCTTCATAATCCAGACATCTCAAACTGGGAATAAGAGTTCAGGTTATATAAAATACCTACTTCAAGAAGGCTCTAGTCGATTCTGGGGCTACCGGGAACTTTGTTGACGCCTGTAGGAAGTTAGCTCTGTATGTACTATTTCAAAGTAAGAAATAGCATGCACAGAGTCCAAGGGTTCTCCTTAGAGGTAAGATAGTGGCAAAAAGAGATAATTCTAATGCTCTATTTTGTGGTAGTGTGGTCGAGCAGTAGGCTTATCAGAGGGTAGTGTTATGCATTTGTTGTACACACACAGGCAATAAATGAGGAACACACACTCAAAGACAATTCCAGGCCAATAGGTTTTTGTATAGAAAAATATATTTTCTTAGTTTATTTTAAGAACCACAGGTTCAAGATTTACAATAATTACTTCAAATGAAAGGTACTTCACTTAGGTATCATAGGAACTTTGAATCAGCAAAATAGCACATACAGGTTTGGCAAAAATGGCGATAAGCTATTTTAAAACTACACAGTGCAAATTTCAAAAGTTCCTGGGGGAGGTAAGTATTTGTTAGTTTTGCAGGGAAGTAAACCACCTACAGGGTTCAAAGTTGGGTCCAAGGTAGCCCACCGTTGGGGGTTCAGGGCAACCCCAAAGTCACCACACCAGCAGCTCAGGGCCATCAGGTGCAGAGGTCAAAGTGGTGCCCAAAACACATAGGCTTCGATGGAGAAGGGGGTGCTCCAGTTCCGGTCTGGCAGCAGGTACATACCCGCGACTTCGGAGGGCAGACCAGGGGGGTTTTATAGGGCACAGGGGGGGAAATAAGTCAGCACAAAAAGTACACCCTCAGCGGCACGGGGGCGGCCGGGTGCAGAGTGCAAACAGGCATCAGGTTTGCAATGGAGTTCAATGGGAGACCCGGGGGTCTCTTCAGCGAAGCAGGCAGGCAAGGGGGGGGCTCCTCTGGGTAGCCACCACCTGGGCAAGGGAGAGGGCCACCTGGTGGTCGCTTTTGCACTGGAGGTCGGATCCTTCAGGTCCTGGGGGCTGCGGGTGCAGTGTCTTTACCAGGCGTCAGGTTCTTAGAAGCACGCAGTCGCGGTCAGGGGGAGCCTCTGGATTCCCTCTGCAGGCGTCGCTGGGGGGGCCTAGGGGCGGTCAACTTTGTCTACTCACAGGGTCGCAGTCGCTGGGGAGTCCTCCCTGTAGTGTTGTTTCTCCGCTGGTCGAGCCGGGGGTGTCGGGTGCAGAGTGGAAAGTCTCACGCTTCTGGCAGGAAACGTGCAGTCCTTTAAAAGTTGTTTCTTTGTTGCAAAGTTGTTTCTTCTTTGGAGCAGAGCCTCTGTCCTCTGGAGTTCTTGGTCCTTTTAGATGCAGGGTAGTCCTCTGAGGCTTCAGAGGTCGCTGGACCCTGGGGGACGCGTCGCTGGTGCAGTTTTTCTTGAAGTGGGGAGACAAGCCGGAAGGGCTGGGGCCAAAGTAGTTGGTGTCTCCGTCTTCTCTGCAGGGCTTCAGGTCAGCAGTCCTTCTTCGTCTTCAGGTTGCAGGAATCTATCTTTCTTGGTTCTGGGGGCCCCTAAATACTCAATTTAGGGGTGTGTTTAGGTCTGGGGGGTTAGTAGCCAATGGCTACTAGCCCTGAGGGTGGCTACACCCTCTTTGTGCCTCCTCCCTGAGGGGAGGGAGGCACATCCCTAATCCTATTGGGGGAATTCTCCATCTGCAAGATGGAGGATTTCTAAAAGTCAGTCACCTCAGCTCAGGACACCTGACTGGCCAGTGACGACTCCTTGTTTTTCTCATTATCTCCTCCGGCATTGCCGCCAAAAGTGGGTCCATGGCCGGAGGGGGCGGGCAACTCCACTAGCTGGAGTGCCCTGTGGCGCTGTAACAAAGGGGGTGAGCCTTTGAGGCTCACTGCCAGGTGTTAAAGTTCCTGCAGGGGGAGGTGAGAAGCACCTCCACCCAGTACAGGCTTTGTTACTAGCCACAGAGTGACAAAGGCACTCTCCCCATGTGGCCAGCAACATGTCTGGTGTGTGGCAGGCTGGCAAAACTAGTCAGCCCATACTGGAAGTCGGGTATGTGTTCAGGGGGCATCTCTAAGATGCCCTCTGGGGTGTATTTCACAATAAAATGTACACTGGCATCAGTATGCATTTATTGTGCTGAGAAGTTTGATACCAAACTTCCCAGTTTTCAGTGTAGCCATTATGGTGCTGTGGAGTTTGTGTTTGACAGACTCCCAGACCATATACTCTTATGGCTACCCTGCACTTACAATGTCTAAGGTTTTGCTTAGACACTGTAGGGGCATAGTGCTCATGCACCTATGCCCTCCCCTATGGTATAGTGCACCCTGCCTTAGGGCTGTAAGGTCTGCTAGAGGGGTGACTTATCTATGCCATAGGCAGTGTGAGGTTGGCATGGCACCCTGAGGGGAGTGCCATGTCGACTTAGTCATTTTCTCCCCACTAGCACACACAAGCTGGCAAGCAGTGTGTCTGTGCTGAGTGAGGGGTCCCCAGGGTGGCATAAGACATGCTGCAGCCCTTAGAGACCTTCCCTGGCATCAGGGCCCTAGGTACCAGGGGTACCAGTTACAAGGGACTTACCTGGAGGCCAGGGTGTGCCAATTGTGGAAACAATGGTACAGTTTTAGGGAAATACACTGGTGCTGGGGCCTGGTTAGCAGGCCTCAGCACACTTTCAAATCATAACTTGGCATCAGCAAAGGCAAAAAGTCAGTGGGTAACCCTGCCAAGGAGGCATTTCCTTACACAACCCCCCCCCCCAAACGAAAGAGGATGAGACTAACCTTTCCCAAGAGAGCCTTCATTTTCTAAGTGTAAGAACCTGGAAAGGCCATCTGCATTGGCATGGGCAGTTCCAGGTCTGTGTTCCACTATAAAGTCCATTCCCTGTAGGGAGGTGGACCACTGCAACAGTTTTGGATTTTCACCTTTCATTTGCATTAGCCATCTGAGAGGTCTGTGGTCAGTTTGAACTATAAAGTGAGTACCAAAGAGGTATGGTCTCAGCTTCTTCAGGGACCAAACCACAGCAAAGGCCTCCCTCTGAATGGCACTCCAACGCTGCTCCCTGGGGAGTAACCACCTGCTAATGAAAGCAACAGGCTGGTCAAGGCCATCATCATTTGTTTGGGAGAAAACTGACCCTATCCCATGTTCAGAGGCATCAGTCTGCACAATGAACTGCTTGGATTAACCTGGAGCTTTTAGAACTGGTGCTGTGCACATAGGTTGTTTCAGGGTGTCAAAGGCATGTTGGCATTCTACAGTCCAGTTTACCTTCTTGGGCATTTTCTTGGAGGTACGTTTTGTGAGGGGTGTCACTATGGATCCATATCCCTTCACAAACCTCCTGTAGTACCCAGTCAAGCCAAGGAATGCCCTGACTTTGGTCTGGGTTTTTGGAGCTGCCCAGTCCAGAATAGTCTGGATTTTGGACTAGAGTGGCTGAACTTGGCCTCCACCTACAAGGTGTCCCATGTAAACCACAGTTCCCTGCCCTATCTGGCATTTGGATGCCTTGATAGAGAGGCCTGCGGCTTGCAGGGCCTTCAAAACCTTCTTCAGGTGGACCAGGTGATCCTGCCAGCTGGAGTTAAAGACAGCAATATCGTCAAGATAAGCTGCACTAAAGGACTCCAAGCCAGCAAGGACTTGATTCACCAACCTTTGGAAGGTGGCAGGGGCATTCTTTAGACCAAAGGGCATAACAGTGAACTGATAGTGCCCATCAGGTGTGGAGAATGCTGTCTTTTCTTTTGCTCCTGGTGCCATTTTGATTTGCCAGTACCCTGCTGTCAAGTCAAAGGTACTTAAGTATCTGGCAGCACCTAGTTTGTAAATCAATTCATCTGCCCTTGGAATGGGATGGGCATCTGTCTTGGTGACAGAAGTAAGTCCTCTGTAGTCCACACAAAACCTCATCTCTCTCTTTCTGGTGTGAGGTTTGGGGACTAAGACCACTGGGCTAGCCCAGGGGCTGTCAGAGTGCTCAATGACTCCCAATTCCAGCATCTTGTGGACTTCCACTTTGATGCTTTCCTTAACTTGGTCAGACTGTCTGAAAATGTTTTTTTTGACAGGCATGCTGTCTCCTGTGTCCACATCATGGGTACACAGGTGTGTCTGGCCAGGGGTTAGGGAAAAGAGCTCAGCAAACTGTTGTAAGACCTTCTTATAGTCAGATTACTGTTGGCCAGGGAGGGTGTCTGAATAGATCACTCCATCTACTGAGCCATCTTTAGGGTCTGTGGAGAGGAGATCAGGGAGAGGTTCACTCTCAGCTTCCTGGTCCTCATCTGTTACCATCAACAGATTCACATCTGCCTTGTCATGAAAGAGTTTGAGGCGGTTCACATGGATCACCCTTTTGGGGGTCCTGCTAGTGCCTAGGTCTACCAGGTAGGTGACCTGACTCTTTCTTTCTAGCACTGGGTAAGGGCCACTCCATCTGTCCTGAAGTGCCCTGGGAGCCACAGGCTCCAGAACCCAGACTTTCTGCCCTGGCTGAAACTCAACAATAGCAGCCTTTTGGTCATACCACATCTTCTGGAGTTGTTGGCTGGCCTCAAGGTTTTTACTTGCCTTTTCCATGTACTCTGCCATCCTGGAACGTAGGCCTAGTACATAGTCCACTATATCTTGTTTAGGCTCATGAAGAGGTCTCTCCCAGCCTTCTTTTACAAGAGCTAGTGGTCCCCTTACAGGATGGCCAAACAGAAGTTCAAAGGGGGAAACCCTACTACCTTCTGAGGCACCTCTCTGTAGGCGAGAAGCAGACATGGCAAGAGGACATCCCATCTCCTTTTGAGCTTTTCTGGGAGCCCCATGATCATGCCTTTCAATGCCTTGTTAAATCTTTCTACAAGGCCATTGGTTTGTGGATGGTATGGTGTGGTGAATTTGTAAGTCACCCCACACTCATTCCACATATGTTTCAGGTAGGCTGACATGAAGTTGGTGTCCCTGTCAGACACCACCTCCTTAGGAAATCCCACTCTGGTAAAGATACCAATGAGTGCTTTAGCTACTGCAGGGGCAGTAGTGGACCTAAGAGGAATTGCTTCAGGGTACCTAGTGGCATGAGCCACTACCACTACGATATACTGGTTCCCTGAGGCTGTGGGAGGTTCAAGTGGACCCACTATGTCCACACCCACTCTTTCAAAGGGGACCCCACCACTGGAACTGGAATGAGGGGGGGCTTTGGGTGTCCACCTGTCTTACCACTGGCTTGACAGGTCGCACAGGAGACACAAACTCCTTTACTTTCTGGGACATGTTGGGCCAATAGAAATGGTTAACTAACCTTTCCGAAGTCTTGGGTTGTCCCAAATGCCCAGCAAGTGGAATATCATGAGCTAAAGTTAGAATTAACTCCCTAAACACCTGAGGCACTACCACTCTCCTAGTGGCACCAGGTTTGGGGTATCTTGCCTCAGTGTAGAGGAGTCCATCTTCCCAATAGACTCTATGTGTTCCAATGATCTTTCCTTTGGTCTCTTCAGCAGCTTGCTGCCTAAGGCCTTCAAGAGAGGGACAGGTTTCTTGCCCCTTACACAACTGTTCCCTTGTGGGTCCCCCTGGGCCTAAGAGTTCAACCTGATAAGGTTTCAACTCCATGGGCTCAGTTCCCTCAGAGGGCAGAACTTCTTCCTGGGAAGAGAGGTTCTCTTTCTCTTGTTTTGTGGAAGCTGGTTCCCCAGTCTTCTTTCCTTTTCTCTTGGAAGGTTGGGCCCTTTTTCCAGGCTACAACACCACTTTTTCACCCTGAGCCTTGCACTGTGCCCTTGTCTTGACACACATCAGTTCAGGGATACCCAGCATGGCTGCATGGGTTTTGAGTTCTGCCTCAGCCCTTGCTGAGGCAGGCTGGAAAAACTACAGTAGTCAGCCCATACTGGAAGTCGGGTATGTTTTCAGGGGGCATCTCTAAGATGCCCTCTGGGGTGTATGTCACAATAAAATGTACACTGGCATCAGTGTGCATTTATTGTGCTGAGAAGTTTGATACCAAACTTCACAGTTTTCAGTGTAGCCATTATGGTGCTGTAGAGTTCGTGCCTGACAGACTACCAGACCAGATACTCTTATGGCTACCCTGCACTTACAATGTCTAAGGTTTTGCTTAGACACTGTAGGGGTATAGTGCTCATGCACCTATGCCCTCACCTATGGTATAGTGCACCCTGCCTTAGGGCTGTAAGGCCTGCTAGAGGGGTGACTTATCTATGCCATAGGCAGTGTGAGGTTGGCATGGCACCCTGAGGGGAGTGCCATGTCGACTCAGTCATTTTCTCCCCACTAGCACACACAAGGTGGCAAGCAGTGTGTCTGTGCTGAGTGAGGGGTCCCCAGGGTGGCATAAGACATGCTGCAGCCCTTAGAGACCTTCCCTGACATCAGGGCCCTTGGTACCAGGGGTACCAGTTACAAGGGACTTACCTGGATGCCAGGGTGTGCCAATTGTGGAAACAAAGGTACAGTTTTAGGGAAAGAACACTGGTGCTGGGGCCTGGTTAGCAGGCCTCAGCACACTTTCAAATCACAACTTGGCATCATCAAAGGCAAAAAGTCAGGGGGTAACCATGCCAAGGAGGCATTTCCTTACATATGCCCTGTCAGAACATGAAAATCAACATTTACGAAAATATCTAGATCAATTCTTGGAGAATGGTTTCATTCGCCCTTCTAAGTCTCCTGCAGCTTGTCCTTTGTTGTTTGTTCCAAAGGCGAATGGAGAACTTCGAACTTGTATTGACTATAGAGGACTGAACAAAGTCACTATCAAGAATAAATATTCTTTGCCCCTGATTCCGGTCTTACTGGAGCAAGTAAAAGAAGCAAAAATCTACACAAAGCTTGATCTCTGAGGTGCTTATCATTTGGTCAGAATGAGAGAGGGTGATGAATGGAAAACAGCGTTCAAGACAAGATATGGCCTTTTTTAATACACCGTCATGCCTTTTGGTCTGTGTAATGCTCCAGCAGCATTTCAATTTTTCTTGAATGACATTCTTAGAGAGTACCTCGACATATTCGCCATAGTCTACATTGATGACATTTTGATCTACTCAGACAATGAAGATGAACATGTCCAACATGTCAAGAAAATTTTTGCAGCCCTTCAAAAGCACTATTTATATTGCAAACTAACCAAGTGTGAGTTTCATGTTACCACAGTTGAATTTTTGTGGGTTATCCTTACCCCTCAAGGTATGGTGATGGCAGAAAAGAAAGTAAAGGCTGTATCTGATTGGCCCGCACCAGAGACTGTTCGTGATGTACAATGTTTCCTGGGGTTTGCACATTTTTACCGGAGGTTCATAAATCATTTCTCCCAGACAGTGGCTCCAATCACAAAGTTATTAAGAAAGAAGGAGAAATTTGTATGGTCCCCAGAAGCTGACCGAGCCTTTTCAACTTTGAAAGAAGCTTTCTCCACTGCCCCAGTCTTGACTCATCCTGACGCGGATCGACCCTTCATAGTGGAAGCTGATGCTTCAGATGTGGCAATAGGACCAGTTTTGTCACAACGAAACAAGGACACTGGTCAGCTTCATTCTGTAGCTTACATGTATCGGAAGTTGAACGAAGCCGAACAGAACTATGTCATTGCTGAAAAAGAGCTTCTGTCGATTTGTGACACCTTTAAAGAATGGAGACATCATTTGTTAGGTGCCAAACACACTGTCACAGTATATGCTGATCATCGCAATCTTCAGTTCATGAGTTCTGACAGACTTTTGACTACTAGGCAATTACGCTGGATGTTGTTTTTTGCCGAATTTGATTTTGTGGTAACGTTCCGGCCTGGTAAAGACAATCGCAAAGCTGACGCCTTGTCCCACCAAGAGTCTACCACGTTGCCTGCAGTTCAAACCTCTAGAGCTATCATTGCTCCCGACAAAGTCCTATGTATCATCAAAACTGAAGATTTCTTCGAAGACATCCGCAACTCTTTCACTGTTGAGAAATGGCAGACATGGGCTCAAGCAGATCCCAAAAGGTCAATCAAGCAAGGTTTACCTTTTCATGATGCTCGTTTGTTTGTGCCCACTACCAAACTTCGCAAGATTGTGTTTCATTGGTTGCATGTTATACCTACGGCAGGTCATCCAGGTACTCCAAAAACTCTTGAATGAATCCAATGCTATTTTTGGTGGCCTAACCTAACAAAAGATGTAAAAGCAATGGTAAACAACTGCGAAGTCTGTGCTCACACTAAAACAAGTCATTCAAAACTGAAAGGGTTGTTGCATCCACTTCCAACTCCAAGTCGTCCGTGGGAGCACATTTCTTTAGACTTTATTACCGGTCTACCAGTGGTTCAACAGCATTCAGTAATTCTGGTGGTAGTATATAGTCTCACTAAATATATGGACATTTCATTGCCTGTAAGAAATTGCCCACCTCTAGTGAACTAGCAACTATTTTACTGAACAGAGTGGTTTGTTATCATGGACTGCCAAAAATGATCCTCTCCGATCGGGGTCGCAATTTGCTTCTAATTTCTGGAAGACATGGTGTAAAACACTCCAAGTGACATATATAGTATCTACTAGTCAACATCCTCAAACAGATGGTCAAACGGAGAGACTAAATCAGACTTTGAAGCAATATCTGCATGCTTACGCTGAAAAAGCACTTCATTCTTGGACCTCAATACTCTGGTTAGCTGAATTAGCCTACAATAACTCATTCCACACTTCTACTGGTGTTACACCTTTTTTTGTCTTATTTGGCTATCACCCTGACACCTTGCCCATCACAATCCCTCAAGAAAGTTCTCTTACTCCAGCTGTGTCAGAAACCATTTAACATTTGCATCAAAACCCAGAAATTGATTCAACAGCATTTAGAAAAGGCCAAACAAAAATATTAAAAGTACTATGACAAGAAACATTGTGAGGGACCGCAGTATCAACCAGGTGACAAAGTGTGGCTTTCCACAAAACATACAGACTTCAAGAAGAAACACATGTTCAACCCCAAATTCATAGGTCCTTACACTGTTCTTCAGCAAAACAATCCTGTGACCTATAAACTACAATTGCCAAGATCATTACGGATTCATCCTGTGTTCCACACTTCCCTCTTGGAAAAGGCAGTCCAGAAGGTCCGCCCTCATCCAGCTCCAGTTCTAGTACAGGGGGAAGAAGAATACGAAGTCAAGAAAGTGTTGGATTCTAAACTGAGAGGGCGTAACCTATGGTACTTAATCTCATGGAAAGGTTATGGCCCTGAAAGTAATTCATGGGTGTCTGCATCTGATATCCATGCTCCAGCACTTGTGAGGCCTTTTCATCCTCTCAACCCAGACAAACCAGGCCCTAGAGCGCGTCTGGGAGATGGGAGTACTGTCAGTATCAGGGCAGTGCGCACTCCACAGGCGACTAGAAGGCAAAAACCCAGCACTCTCAAGCTAACATAATTTATGCATTGTGCTGATGTGATGTTGTTTAACCTTTTGCATTGCAGAGTTTAATCCTGAGGACTTATGTTCAGCATGCACATAAATACTATTCTCATGTAATGTACTGCTGCAGGCTTTCAGACTGTGTCAGGGTGTGGTCCCTTTCCAGAGCCTTCTAAAAGTTTTCCCTGCAGCATGCCTGAGTGTGGTTTGTGGGCTGGGCCAAGACTCTATATAAGGGAGCCAGCCCAGCTCCACGTGCTCACTATTCAGAGGTCCCGGTGCAGAGCAGCAGCAACTTCCTGAGCTCCTGTTCCGGCGGCCTACTTTGATCTTCCAGGCCTCGCCCTTTTTTTCACTTCATTTGGTGATCCTAGATCAGGGCGGTAAGATGGAGGTCGGGCTGGGCCCCCGACTCCGTTATCGAAGACGCTCGAGTTCTTGGGCCTAATCTTTGGATGATTAATGATTTGAGTCTGGTGCGTGTGAGTTTGCGCTAGGACGTTTAATGGCATTTGCGTGTAGACATTCGAATCGAAAAGACGCGCAATTCTTTTCTCATACTTAATTCATGTTACTCATTGTGCGCTACCATTCCTTGGCAGTTTCATGGTGGCATTCGAATCGGCAAGACGCGCTATTCTTTTCTCGTGCTTCATTCATGTTATTCATTGTGCGCTACCATTCCTTGGCAGTTACATGGTGGTACTTGAATCGGCAAGACGCACAATTCTTTCCCTGCATGTAATTCATGTTATTCATTGTGCGCTATCATTTCCTGGCATTCGTTTGGTGACCTTCGGATCAACAACCAGGGCGATTCCTTTTCTGTGTTAAAAAAAATCACGGTGTTCATTATGCGCTACCATTTTTAAGGTATTCACTTGGTGGCTTACGAGTTGGCAAGTCGTGTGATTTATTTCCCAAGTCTAATTTGTGTTATTCATGGTGCACAAATCATTCAATGGTATTTTCTCCTTATGTGAAAATGTGCAATGTGTGCAATTCATGTTCCGGCAATTTGAGGGAACAAAAAGCCAGAGTTTCAAGATGTAATGTTGTGTGTTCCTAATATGTTCTCTCAAAACCTGATTCATATGATGCTTTAGAAATCAGGCAAAGAATAGTACTTGAATTTGAAAGTTGCATTTAACTTATCTTGATTCCCTCACAGGTAGCCAGTCATCTTGAAGCCTAGATAGAAGTGTGAGATTGTTGTTCTTTAACCTTTTGCTTCCTACAGGTCTCCTTCCCAGCTGTTCCCTTCCTAATCCCCTTTTCCCCACTTGGACTCTCTTAGACTCTGTGACAATTCTAATCAGAGTATTAGAGCTGTCTTGTGGTGGAAGTGTTGGGAACGTGCACAGACCCGAGGATCTGGTGACACTGACAGTTTCCTCCTACACCCTTTATAATGTACCAGTGGGATCTTGATTCAGTTTTAACGTACCTCATGTGTGCTCACTTCGAGTCGCTACACAATTGTCCCCTTTGGGTGCTTACCATCAAGACAGCCTTCGTTAATGGCAATAACATCTGCCCAGAGGGTGAGTGAGCTGCAGGCTTTATCATCAAAGTGTCCCTATTTTACTGTGTTTCTTAGCAAGGTGGTGCTTCGCACACGGGCCTCTTTCCTCCCGAAAGTGGTCACCCTACTCTATTTGGGACAGTCTGTCACCCTGCCCACCTCTTCTGCTCCTTCACATCCCTCTAAAGAAGAGGATAGACTCCACCGTATTGACCCAAAAACAGTGTTGTTGTTCTACCTTCACCGCACATAAGAGTTACAGGTGGACACCCACCACTTCGTGGGCTATGTAGGAGCTAACAAAAAGGACGGGCAGTACAGAAACGAACCATTTCACGCTGGGTCATTCTCTGTATCAAGATCTGCTACACCCTGGCTAAAAAGTAGCCCATTCCACCAGAGTAAAAGCTGCAACCATGGCGTTAGCTTGTGGAGTTCCAGTCCTGGATATCTGCCATAGGTGACCGTGATGTCACTTCTTGCGCCGATTCGACCAAAGCCACCCAATGGCGAGTAGGGATACTGCTCATGCAGAAGTTTCCGGATCAAGTCTGATGCCTGGGAAATTAAAAAGTAAGGAATCTGCAGCTAGATATAGTCTCTACCAGATAATGCGTTACTGAAGGTAAATAACTTCTTCTTTAGGAACTTGGCTTTCTCTGAACAGTTGTATATAGACAGAACACTGTATGAAATGAGGGTTTCTTATATATTTTTGTAGTTGATTGTTAATGTGAACTATGCTACCTGTCAATGTGGCACATAATCTATGCTTTCTACACTTAAGAGCGTTGTTTCTGTGATGGCATTAGTGATGCCTCATATTCTTCTGAGCTATTTTCTACTTAATTTCAGAGCTCTGATAGTATACCCATTTATAGAGCAATGTATACAAAAGAAGCTTGGATGATGTCATCCGTGATGCCAATAATGATGTAATAGAACATGTCATGAATGATGTAATATGTGAAGTCATAACCTGTGCATGGCAAAGGCACACTTTATATCTGCTAACTGTAACTGGTGAACTTCTGTTGTATTTTTTGTTAAAAACATTAATGTTGTAATTGACAAATTCCGCTAACTATAACATCACCCTAACCTTTGTTTTCTTCAGTGGAGACAGAGATCTATCTTTATATAATTATGTACCATAGCACAATACATATGTTTTCAACCTATAAAAAGGCAACATTTCATATAAACAAAACCAAATATAAAAACCAGTCAGCGATAGGAAAGTGACCATAAAAAAATCTTTCACAAGCTGCCTTCACTTTGTGTTTTTTTTTTGTTGGTGAAGTGCCCTTCCTGTGGAACAACAAAGGCACAGACAGACCCCCACAAGGTCTGTATTCTTTGCCTATCAAAAGATCATCTTCCAGAATCCTGCTTTTCTAGAAGAACATTAAAGGACAGTAAAAGATCAGGCTGCATGGAGTCCAGCGAATGAAACTGCGTGATTAGGCTGCTGGATCTTTAAGAGGCCATGGAAAAGTGCATTCTTCCACCAGAGCGCCCTCCCCTCAGTTGCTTTTTTTTAATGTGGCTTTAGCGTTTTCCAGGCGTAAGTCTTTCCAAAGGAATGTTATCCATACCTTTGTTCCATCAAGTCACAGGACTCAGTGTAAGCACTCCTTTTTCTGAGGTTTGTCTGGCATTTTGATTCACCTGAGTGTGGGTATGGGTTTAGTATTCGTTTATATGGAGTTATACGGATCACTTCAAGTATTATAGCCAGTTGAATGATAGAGATATTGGAAAGGAAGATGTGAGAGTGGGAACCCCTGAAGAAGACATTAGGAGTCGATGCATCGGATGCAATGCATACGTTGTGGCTTCAGTTCTGGAAGATGGAGCAGGCCTATTCTACTGCTGTCAATCCCCTTCTTTCTGCACAGAAACAGGTTGCTACGAGTTTGAGGATAATTATAGTGGTTTGCATACCTTCAGGGGTGATGAGGTTCATGAATTTGTGTACCTGCCTGATCCTTTTTACCCCCTTTGTTATGTTTTTTGGGTTACAGTAGATTAGGAACTGACTGCTCACCAGCTTAATGGAGTGGGTTTGCTGTTGGTTCCCTCAGAAAGGTGTGGCAATGGTGTGTTGCTTGTGATCAAGTACAGTTCCTTATGTATGTCTTTACAATATTGTGATGTCAGTTGTTAGTGCAGGGAAGTGTTGGCCAGTGGGATATGCAGGGCAGGCTCCCCCTCCATGCTAGATGCATTGATTGTTTAGGCTGGGTTACCCGCCTCCTCTATGCTCACTAGTTTGAAGTAAAAGAGGAGAGTGAAACATGGAGGGCCTGGAGAAAAGCAGTGGAGAGTACAGTCCTGGATTAGTGATAAGGAATTGTGATTTTTTAAATCTGCTGATAAGAGCCTTTTAGTCATGCAGGTTTCATGGATTATCCAGTGTATCTTTCTTTGATAATTCCCAATGCAGATTTTGATACGATCCCACCCACACACACACACACATTTGAAAATAGACTGTACCTCAGATGCTTTTTTTTTTTTTTTTTAACCAGAGGATTCTTACACGCTGAAGCATCCTATGTTTTTCTAGTAAGATAAACACCTCATTGTGTTGGTATGTCCCTTTGACCATTCTAACACAATTAGATTTTGATGGCTGAATATCATCTGCATCTCAGTCGCCTCAGTATCTTTGTGGCACCTGCACCATTACTTTATTGAAATCATTACGTTTTGAGCTGTCTTTTGGTCTTTTCATTTAAGATGTAATTTTCATGCAAAATGTATAATCTGATAGAGACTTTTAGTTACCGATTCATTACCTTTGAATTTCCCTAGGTGTCAGACTGGATCCAGAGATTTTTCTTCGAGCAGTACCTCTGTGTGACGTCGGGTGGTGTCGGTCGACTCCGCAGGTGTCGTTGGCGTCGTGTTTGCCGTGATGATTTTGCAGCCACATATAGGTGCCACACCGGCGTACTGACGTCAGTTTTTTTTTCTTTCAGCGCCAGCCTACGCGCAGATCCCGAGAACTACCTAATTTTTTTTGACTACGTCAACACTTTTGTGGAAATCTTTTGACAAGTTCATGGATGCGTCGGGGGATGTCCTGCAAGACTGGATTCAAGCCCTGCGACTCCTGTCACCGAACTAGGTCGGTGACGGATCCGCAGCTCGTGTGTCTTTGGTGCCTGGTGTGCGATCACGACCACAAATCGTGCTCCGAGTGTCGGGCCATGAACCCGAAAGCTTTGAGGAAGCAGACCCTAAAGCTCATGGCGGTCCGACACTCGACTCTGCAGCACTCACGGTCTCGTTCGAGTGGAAGGTCTCGAGACCGGCTGCAGAGTCACCACCACTCTTTATCCTCGAAGTCATCGGGACATTCGGGTCACAAAAGGAAGAAGACGAAGAAGGACAAGTGTTCTTCGACTTCACCCCGTCACTCGGACGATTTGGGATGGGAAGAACTTCAACGCTCTAGACCTCCCTCCTCGGAGCCTTCATCTGGGTCAGCTCTGCGCTTCTCTGACTTCCCGGGAGCCGGAGCCACCCCTGCCCAGCTCAAAGAATTTTATGAGGCCATGCGCCTCATTTTTGGTCAGACCGACCCACCTTCAGTGCCCTCGGGCACAGGTGAGTTGGTGGGGGCCCCCTTGAGTTCGAAGTCGTTGGCTTGAGCCATGGCTTCGGAGAGCCCCTCCAGATCAAATCGTGGACCCGTCTTGGTGCCGGTCGTGCCACTGCGACCTTCCCCACCGTCAGGTCAGACGTCGACGCTCCTGACGTCGGTTGGGCCCACAATTGACGCTGATTCTGCTTTCTTTGGGCTCTCCTGGGCCCAGGATTTATCCAGACCTTTATGCTTAGTGGTATGGATACAGGGAGAGTATGGAGGTGGCGCTGGACCACTTAGAATACCAGCATGACCCCCAAATTGACTGGGTGCAGGATTTTGGTGATGCCAGTGGTCTAGACACCTCCTCTGACACTGGTATTCTCTTTCCTCCTACCGTGACTATAGAGGAGGGTGCTGCATGCTCCATGGTGGTAAGAAGGTCATGGTCCTCGAGCTACCTTCTGTGGAGGTTGGGCCTAATATCCTAACCGATGTGCTTCAGCCGGGGTCTTCCTCTTCCGAAACCCTTCTTCCCTTTAATGAGGCACTGACAGATGTCCTTTTGGGTACTTGGTCCAGACCCAGCACAGGTGCTCCTGTGAATAGGACAATTGCCTGCTGCTATTGGCCTGTGCCAACAGACCTGAAATTCCTCACCCAACACCCCATGCCTTAGAGCCTTGTCATCTAGGCTTCCTCTTCATCTGGCGCATTCCCTGCCGCACCCCCGGATAGGGAATCAAAAAGACTGGACAATTTGGGGAAGAAGTTGTTTTCTTCCAACAGTCTAGTGCTGCGGTCCGTGAACACAGCATGCCTTTTGGGCTGCTATTCCCATACTCTCTGGGATAAGGTCGTGCAAGTGCTGCCTAGAGTTCCGGAGGAGGCCTGGACTATCCTTTCCCAAGCCGTTATAGATGGGAGGGATGCAGCGAAGTTCATGATTCATTGTTGACTGGATACGACTGACTCTCTGGGCAGATCAGTTGCTTCGAATGTGGCATTGAGATGCCATGCCTGGCTGAGAACATCTGGCTTTTCAGGGGATGTCCAGCAATCCTTGATGGACATGCCCTTTGATGGCACACATCTCTTCAGAGACAAGGCGTACACAGCACTCGAGTGCTTTAAGGATTCCCGAGCCACAGCCCGGTCCCTTGGCCTCGTGCCCACTTCTAGACCCCAGCAGTCTGCCTTTCGCCCCTTTCATGGCAACGGAAGAGGCACCCAACTGCGTCCTTTCGCGCCTGGCCATCGACCCGCACATGCTGTACAGCCCCTGTGCGGATGCGGGATCCCATGCCCCCGGGGATCAGGGAGTTGAGCATGGCCATAGCTCCTCCGATCAGACTGCCTCTTTCGGGAGGATCTTCTGTCGCAGCAGCAAGGGAGGGTCCTCCATCCGAACCTGTCCACCCTCCGCCTCCTTGCGTGGAGATTGAGCGGCAACAGTTGACATCTTTTGGCCTGCCACCTGAATTCTGTAATGTTATCTTGTTAGCCAGGCGTCCCTCAACCAAAACCGTATACGTCTGTCATTGGAAGAAATTTGTGGCATGGTGCATCGACAAATCTGTAGATCCTCTATCTGCTCCTCTTTCTCGAGTCCTCTTTTTTTATTCTTTCCCTTGCTCAGCAGGGCGCCACCCTGGGCATTCTTAAGGGATATCTTTCTGCTATCTCTGCTTTCTTGAGGTTACCAGATCAGTCTTCCTTATTTAGATCTCCCATAGTTGGGATGTTTCTTAAAGTCCTCACACATCTCTTTCCTCCTATCCTATTCATCATGCCCCAGTGGGATCTAAGCCTGGTATTAACATACCTTCTGTGTGCCCCATTTGAGCTGCTTCACAACTGTCCTTAACCATCAAGATTGTCATTTTAGTTGCCATTACCTCTACCCGCAGAGGAAGTGAGCTGCAGGCTCTGTCACCTATCCTGACCTTACATCTTAACAAAATGGTACTTCGCACGAGGGCTTCTTTTCTACCTATAGTAGTGACATCCTTCCATCTTGAACAGTCCATCACCTTGCCTACTTTTTATGCACCCCCACATCACTCTCATAAAGAGGAGAGACTCCACCATCTGGACCCAAAAACAGCATTGGTGTTCTACCTTGATCGTACCAAAGACTTCCGGGTGGACGATCAACTCTTTGTGGGATATGTGGGTGCAAAGAATGGAAAGGCAGTGTAGAAGAGGACCATTTCAAGATGGGTACTCATGCATCAAAATGTGCTACGCTCTGGCTAAAAAGCAACCTCCTAAAAGTTTGCGCGCTCACTCCACCAGAGCTAATGCTGCTACCACAGCGCTAGCACAGGGCGTTCCAGTCCTGGACATCTGTCAGGCAGAGACGTGGACATTTCTGCACACTTTTACCAAACACTACTGCTTGGACAGTCAGGTCCGAAGGGACGACTACTTTGGCCGTTCGGTCCTGCAGGACTACTTAGTGTGATCTTGGTTCGCAGTCCACCACAGGGGATGGTATTGCTCGGGTATCTATTCAAAGGTAAGGAATCTGCAACTAGAAGCCTCTATCAGATGTACAAGATACTTACCTTCGGTAACGATATATCTGGTAGAGACATATTCTAGTTGCAGATTCCTTATCGAGCCGCCCATCCTCCCCGCTCTGCGAACTGATTTCTGGGGACAGGAACTTCCCCTAAAGGGCCCTAATTTTGGTGCACCACTCTCTGTGTTCTTCATGGCTCCCCGCTACTGGTGTGGAAAGTCGTGAAAAGAAACTGACGTTAGCGTGCCAGGGTGGCCCTATATATGACTAGGACGTCATCACAGCAAACACGACGCCAACGACGCCCGCGGAGTCGACCGACTCCACCTTACGGCGCACAGAGGTACTGCTCAAAGAAAAATCTCCGGATCCAGTGTGATGCCTGGGGAAATTCAAAGGTAAGGAATCTGCAACTAAAATATGTCTCTACAAGATATATTGTTACCGAAGGTAAGTAACTTGTACATCTGTGCTTACATTTACAACCATAATTGTACATACATGTACTATTAATATGATGTTGTTAACAGGTGTACATTTCTTTGCCAGGTATCGTGTTTTGATTCTTCATAGGTTACTTCTGAAGAAAGTCTATCTTGGAGAGATTCTACAGTATTTTGCTGCACAACCCCTAGGTTCTCTCAGTCACTCAGTGAGTGCTAGCTTTTGTTTTCCAACCACTAATGAAATGGTTTTAAAACGTAATGTTGATGCCCAGTAATGAACCCAAGTTTCTTGAGGTCACATTCTTGATGTCTGAAAATCTAGTCTAGGATGTAACAAATGAATACCTACATTTTATCTGAATAATAACTTAAAGGCTTTCTCAAAATGGATCCTGAAATGTATGAGCTTGCGGAATTTTTTTTTTTTTTTTTTTTAGTGCAAAGTCCAGTAATCATATATCCCACTGTCATCACAGTTTCTTAGTTACCTGCACAGACTCTGCTCCAAAGTGTCCCCTCAACAACAAAATGTACAATTTTAATGGATACTTCTACCAAAATATTCTTCACCTTTGTATACTCCCGAGGCACCAGACGGGTCAGGAAAACATCAGCGATAGCTCTTCAGCTCTGGTAGAGGGTGCAGGCTCCATTCTGACAGACAAAGAAGGCCTGATTTAGAACTCGGCAGACGTGTTACTCCGTCACAACGGTGATGGATGTCCCATCCGCTGAAATCTAAATCTCATAGAATATAATTGGATTTACATTTTGACTGACAGGATATCCGTCACTATTGTGACAGAGTTACCTGTCTGTCAATTTCTAAATCAGGCCCAGAGTTGTGATGACATAATCGGGGCCACATATTGCTAGGCGCGGCGCCCTGACTTCAGTTCCATTTGCTTAAGTGTCTTTCGATGCATTAGGAGATTTGTTCTCTCAAAATCAATGAGAATTGTCTCTCAAGTAGTGCAGATAGAGACATGTTCTCTCCAAAGAGTTTGGGCTTCAAGCAAGGGACGATGGCCAAATGAGCATCACAGATCCGCACAATGATGGCTCGGGTTGAGGGACAACGTGTGACTGCTATCAGCAGATGCACCCAAAGGCCATTAAGCAATGTAGGTCCAAACTGTCCCTGGATTGCTTTGAAGAGGGTTGTCACTTTTCCGGTTAAGGTCCAGGTCACTATCAAGGTTGTCCTTGTCAACGAGGCCTTTGAAAGAGAAGAGGTGGCACAAGGAAAAGAAAACACACTCCTCTTTTTCTCACAGATCAAAATCAACAGGTAATTCCAAATAGCCTCTGGCCCTGTTTCCAGAGGTGGAGCTAGTGGAGCTCTCTCCTCAGCTGTGCCCCCAACACCCCAGTCTTCACTCCTACTTTCTCCTCCACTGGTGTCCGTACCTGCTTTGTTTTTTGTTTTTTTTTAAAGTACCTGGCGCCGAGGACAGGTTTTTCAGCCTTTATGTAGACTATGATGAATGTCTTTGGGAAGGGGGGCTGTCCCTTCTGCAGCCCTGTTGGGCCTTACGGCCTCATCACTAGTCCCTGTCACCTTATCACAGGGATGCGTTGGCTCTCTACAGATTCTATCTTATGCCATCCTTGACGTTTGGGAGCCTCCTATGCTGTCTGGCTGTGGGATTGACCAATTAAAAGCTTAGGGCCTAATTTACAAGAATATGGTGCATCAGCCCTAATGCACCAGATTTCTTTTGTTCCATGGGGCACGTTCTCACAGATGCGTCAGAAATTCTGATGCATTTGTGGTGCTAAGCTCATGCATTGCTGGACTAGCATAAAAAATATGAAGCTACTCCAACAATGCCAGGAGGCCCCCATTGAGAAAAGACCTGCATCAGTTTTATGCTGCTCTGAGCAGGCAGTAAAAATCTGATGCAGTGAAGTCGCACTGTGTCAGATCTGCCTGGCTTTTCCTGTAGGAACGCCTACCTTGCATACATTATATCTGGCGCAGGTATAATGTGATGCATGGCTTTGGGCCCGATGCAGCAGGTTTTAAATGTGGAGCAGTGTAGAGCACTGCTTGCTCCACCATTGCCTCCAAAAAAAAAAAAATGATGAAACTGTGGCGCAAAGGCCTTGTAAATGAGACCCTTGGGCTCCGGTCAGGGTTGACCCAACGTTCAGTCCAACACTGGGGTGGGACTTGGTGCCTCAGCCTAGTCGGGCTCTATGTGCAACGCCATCTTCTGAGTCGATGGCAGCACCACCCTTGGTGCCGGCAGAGGCACTGCCACCTTTACCTGAACCCCTCTGCTGGTAAAAGTCCATCACTCCAGGAGGGAAGCACTCCACCTTCTGGAGAAAGGAGAGTATGCCTTCAAACATTGTCATCAACCCCGTACCGGGCCATTTTCCCTGGATATAAGGCCGACGATGTCCTCAGCTTGCCACTGCCTGCAGTGGAGCGGAAAGCCAGTATCCCTAAGTATATCCTACAGACGGCACCGTCCACTTCGGAGTCTCTATTTAACGAAGCTCTCCGTAACTCCTTAAAGGAGCCCTGAACGAAACCATCCTCGTGCCCAGTTAATAGGGGCATTGCCTCCTGGCACAGGCCAGCATCAGGGCATCCGGCCTTCTTAAGCATTCACCTCTCGCCAAAGTACTCAGTAATACAAAGCTCCTTGGCATCCAGATTCAACTCTGGAGCTTTTCCTATGCATCCTCCTGATAAGGAATCCAAGCGCTTGGAAGCCATAGGAAAAAAATCACCTTTCAGCTGGCAGTCTAGCCCTTTTTTTTTTTTGGAAAAGATTTTATTACAGTTTTTGAATATAACAATAACATTTTCGCAAAGGTGCTTAGATCAACTGTTCCCCCCTCCCTCCCCTCATGCTACAGATTATATAAAAGTTATTCACAGTTGGCAGGTCTCAATAGAGTTAGTTGTTACAGTCCTCGCTCGCAGAGCCTTAGGATTCCTATGTTGCGTTTGAGTCTGTATCTGAGTCCGTAGTGGTTCTGTTTGCTTCTTCGGAGAATGCGTTTGGTGATTTTAGTTTTTCCAGGATTAATTCCCATTGGGATGCGTCGTCTCTTGGTCAGAGTTCGCGTAATGCCTTGCGAAGCAGTGTCGTTCCTTCTGCTTCTGCCCACTTCACTAAAGAGTTTTGCCATCTGGATATTTGAGGGCCCGTTGGTGATTTCCAGTTTGTGGTTATTTCCCGTCTTGCTAGGATTAGAGCAAGGTCTATAAATTTGTTGGAGATTTTAAGGGCTATCGGGCGTGGAAAGTCCCACAGTAGCGCCACTGCCGGGGATTTAATTAATCATCTATCAGTGCAGGCTGATGTTTTAGCAAAAGTCTCTTCCCAGAATGTGTTAAGTTGGGGGCAGCTCTGTGAAAGATGTATAGGTTTATTAATTTGAACCAGGCATTTCTGGATACTGGATAGATATGAGAGACGATCCGATCCCATTGCTTTTCATCCCAAGCGACATCCAAGTCCGATTGCCATTTGGTTTTAAGTTTTTCTAGGGGTAGGCATGTGCTGGCTTGTAGTGCTTTGTAGATTCCAGATACTACACCTTTTAGATCCCCAATGGAGCAAATGGTATTGCAGCTATTATGAGTGGGGGGTTCAAGGTTTCCTATTCTCCAGGTTTTTTGAGCGATTTTAATGATGTCGTTGTGGGTAATGAATAAACCTGGGGGGGGGAGGTTATATTGTGTTTGTAGCTCAGTGTAGGTGAGGAGTTTCCCTCCACCGTATAGGTCTCCTAGTTTAGTAATATTATGCAAAATCAGTTTATTGAGGCCTGAAATATTTTGCTTCCCTAAGATATGGATCATGCATGACAGTGGGGCCTCCGGGGTGGAAGGAGTATTAATGCGGGAGCGTTTCAGATGTTGGGACCAACAGTGTCTAGCAGACTCCCATTCTATCGGGAGCAGCTGTTTGGTTTTTCAGGGGTTCAGTAGTATGCCCAGTATCCTGTCTATGGGGCAGTTTAAGGGAAGGCGTAGTTTAGGGTCAGTTGGAGGGCTGCATAATAATTTTGCGACCCATTGAAGTTGTCCTGCCCAGTAGTATAACTCCATATCCAGGGCGGCTAGGCCACCCTCAGCTGTAGGTCTCTGGAGTGTTCTTAGTGCCATTCTATGTCTACTCGGACCCCAAATGAAGTTTGTAGACATGGACTCTATCTCTTCGAATACTGCTTTCGGGATTATGAGTGGGATAGTTGATAAATAGTACAGCAGTCTGGGCAGCACTATCATTTTAAGAAGAGCCACTCTGCCTGTGACTGTTAGTGGTAGTGTTTCCCAGAAGCGCATACTGGCTCTGATCCCTCTGAGTGCTCCTTGTATGTTTCCTTCTAGTAGGTCATTTACTGAGTGGTAAATCTTTACTCCTAAGTATTTGAATGCGTTAGGTGACCAGGGGAGGCCTCCTGTGTCATTTGGTTCTGGGGTTTCTTTGTGCAGTGGGAAGATGGTGGAGTTTCTCCAATTAATCCGAAGTCCGGAGGCAGTTCCGTAACTGTCCATCATTCTCATGGCCCCAGGTAAGTCTGATTCTAAGTTTTGTAGGAAGAGCAACATGTCATCTGCATATAATGCAATGTGGTGGGCCCAATTATTTATTGGGATGCCCCTATAGTAGAGGCCTGTTCTTGCCATATGCGCTAGGGGCTCTATTGCGATTGCAAAAAGAAGGGGGGATAATGGACATCCTTGTCTTGTGCCCCTGCCAACCTGAAACGAAGGAGATATGTAGTTGCCTGTTTTTACTCTTGCAGTAGGGTTAGTATATAGTAGTTTGGTCCACCTTACAAATCCTTTGCCCAACCCCAACTTTAGCATAGCTTGTTCCAGATAGTTCCATCTTAAGCTATCAAATGCCTTCTCTATATCTACCGAGATGATCGCTGCTTGTGGTAAGTTTGGGAGCAAGGAGTGGAGTATTGATATGAGGCGTCTAATGTTTTGGGATGTGCTGCGATTGGGTATGAAACCCGATTGGTCTTGATGAATCAATGAGGGCATATGGGGGAGTAATCTGTCAGCTACAATCCGGCTTAATATTTTGTAATCTATGTTGAGCATTGATAGGGGGCGATAGGAGCGAACGTCTGTGGCGGGTCTATCTGGTTTCAGCAGGGGGATCATAATAGCAGTGTTGGTGGATTGGGGGAGGGAGTTACTATTCCACGCCTCTGCATATAATGCGCAGTGGTGGGGGGCTAGTAGGTCTTGATACTGGTGGTAAAATTCTAGTGGAAGCCTGTCCGCTCCTGGGACTTTACCCCTGGCCATACTTTGGATTGCAGTTTTTATTTCCGCGATCGATATAGGCGTCGCTAGAGTCAAAATGTCTTCTGTTGACAGGTTAGGGGTGGTGAGGTCTCTAATTCACGTAACTGGGTAGGGGTCAGTGTTATGGTGGGGGGGCATATAAAAGTGCATAGTACTCTTGGAAGACAGAGTTAATGTATTTTTGGGTGTAAACGTGTGTGTCCTGTGAGTTTTCGACTTCGACTATTACAGTTTGTTTTTTTGGGGGTTGCGTGAGCCAGGCTAGTAAAGCGCTAGCTTTGTCCCCTTCTGAGTGTAGTCTGGTTACGTGTTGTTTATAATCGAAGCGGGCAAATGTATTAGCAGCTACGTGAATTTTCATCCTAGTAGCCACTATTGCAGGGTGTAAGTTAGGTTGTGTGGGGGTACTTTCTTTCCAGGTCTCTGAGAGAGTCTTCCAGTTGAAGAATTTCTGCTACGACTGACTTTCGGGCACCTATATTTTCAGCAATGCATTTTCCCCGGATTACTATTTTAAAAGTTTCCCATTCAGTGGATCTAGTAGATGCCGTACCCTTGTTGTGTTTGAAAAATTCTCCAATAGCTGTATGTAATGTATGTTTAAATGCTTTGTCTTCAAGCATTTCCGCTCTGAGGCACCAAGTTGGGATTGTCAGTCTCTCTCTGCCCCAGGATAGTGAAGCTATCAAGGGGTTATGATCAGATATTGTTCGGCTAAGATATTCCGCACACACCACTTCGCTCTGTATTTCAGGGGATACCAGGATGGAATTGAGTCTAACATGTAGATCATGTACAGGTGAGTAGTATGAGTAGTCCCTAGAGTGTGGGTTAAGTATTCTCCAACTGTCTATTAATTGCCAGTGTTGTTGCCATTCTATGAATTGCTTCGCCGTTTTCAGCAATTGGGATTGTGATACTGGGGGGTGCGATCTGTCCAGGGTGTTACTAGTAATGCAGTTAAAGTCCCCTCCGATTATATTTGTGCCAGCCAGAAGAGGACCTAATTCTAGCCATAATCTGTTGAGGAATTTGCCTTGGTCGTGGTTGGGGGGCGTATACTCCTCCTATTGTCACTTCTCTGCCACCTAATCTTCCATTTGCTATCACGTATCTTCCCTCTTTATCGATAACCTTGTGGAGTATTTGAAAAGGGACCCCGGGACGGATCCACATAAGAACTCCCCTAGCATAGGCTGAGTAGTTAGTGGCAATTATTTGACCTCTCAATCTTTTGCTAAGGGCTTTAACTTCCTGCTCAATCAGGTGAGTTTCTTGTAGTAGGGCTATGTGTATTCCCCTTCGTTTAAGGTAGTTGTGGATTTTGTATCATTTGGACATATTGTTTAGGCCTCTTACATTCCAGGTTATTATTTTATAGTGAGTTGTCATTATCTTGGTTAATCTTGGTTGTGTTGACAGAGTTACTCACGGGCTTTGCGGCGAGTGAGGCTAAGTTAGTGGACCTATATTTAGTTTGAGATCTGCCTTCTAAAGAAATTGTGTTTGCATGAATTGTCCCATTCCCAACTCTAACTCTAACTCTAACTTTCCCCAACTCCCTCTCCCCAGTACCGGATAGCAAAACTTTTCCCGTCCAAACCATACAAATTATCTTATTTCCTATTGAAGGTGGGAGGTGCGTCAGGGCTGAGAGCTTACACCCCGGGACGTTCCGGGGACCCGGCTGAAGTGTATTTGCTGCCCGTGAGTGAATATTCAAGGTTTACTACACCCTAGTGGTTGCCTAGAGGGTTCACCTCTGCAGGGGTTGTATATAGGGGGTGATCGCCTGGTAAATTGGGTGATCACTGTCACGTTCTTGCAGAGTTAGAGGAGTTCTTCCGCCATTCTGGGGGTCACTTTTGGTAGATTAGTGCAAGTGTCTTGGGATGAGATTGAAAGACTCCCGCAGCTCGAGTCATGGTCCGAGGCATCACCTGAGGTTTGCGAGCGGTGTGGGGCTCCTCTCTTCAAGGCTGCTACTGCATATACTGCTTCGCGTATACCTTGTAGTGATTGGTGTCTGGAGGGTGCAGTTTCTAGTGCTCTTTTAGAGGATCTACTACGTTTCCTGCCAGGGGCGCGGGATGATCTACTCGGTTCGCTTAGAGACGTAAAGTTTAGGGTTTCTAGCCAATCTCCTACCAGCTGTGGGGTTGAGAAAAAGTGCGTTTTGCCCTTGTGTTCAACTCTCAGTTTAACCGGAAAGAGCATTGCATATTTGATGCCTTTCTCGCGTGGGGTTCGTTTATGGTTATTGTATGAAGCTCTCTGAGTTTGAGTTTCTTTGGTGAAGTCGGGGAATACCATAATACGCTGGTTGTTTAGTATGATTTCCCCTTTAATACGAGTTTGCGCAAGGATATAGTCCCTGTCCTTAAAGTGCAGTAGTTTTGCTACTATCGGGCGGGGTCTGGAACCCGGTGGAGGGGGTCTGCCAGGAACTCGGTGTGCTCTTTCAATCGCAAAGAATGCTGAAAAGCCTTCTGGTGGGACTGTGTCTTTGAGCCAATTTTCTAGGAATGTCTCTGTGTTCGCTGCTGAGAGTTCCATACCTTCCGGTATTCCGATTATTCTTAGGTTGCTCCTCCGGGAGCGTTTTTCTGCATCCTCGGCTCTGGATTCCAGGGTTTTGATCCTGGATATTAATTCGGACGTCTCTAAAACCAAAGTCTTTGGTGTGGATGTCACCGCGTTTAATGTTTTTTCCATGGCCCCCACTCTTTCTGTGAGTTTTCGATGATCGTCTCTCAGCAGTGATAAGTCCACCGTTAGATTGTCTATTTTTTGTTCGAGTGCTTCGCGAGATTCCCTTATGGCTTGTAGGATTGTATCCACGGTTGTTTCTTGTTGAGTTGTTGTACTCTGGGAGGCCGAATGGGGAGGCTGTCCGGACATCTTGTCTGTCGTTGGTTCTTCTTGGTCTTGACCATCGCGTTTTTTGGGCTTGCCCATTTTGTTAGCTTTGTCATGTATTGCTAGAGGCGAGGACGTCTATTTGCGGCAGGTTAGGATATGGGCGTCCGATTATGGTCTTTGGAGGGCACACCTTCGATACGGCGTTACTTTTGTCAGATAGATGATTAGGATTTTAAGCGAGGGGGTTAGCGTTTTGTGCAGCCCTCTATGCGGAGGGGCCACCCACTGGGGCGCTGGTGGGCAAAATAAGTTGCAGTCGGCATGCAATTCACTTAGTTCGACAGGGGTGCTTAGGCCAGTGCGCGGCTGGGTCGGTTTACATTAATGGTATTAGCTCTGATGTTGGGGCCCTGTCGCTACCGTGGAGACTCTGGAGTGGGTCAGGCCCTTCAGGTGGGGGGTTTATGCTTCTGGGAGGTGGTTGGATCATTGGTTACTCACTGCAGTTGGTTGAGTACTCAGTTTGCTCCCCCGTTTCCATTGCCGTCTCTCTGATCTCTGGGTGGTTGGTCGCTCGGGTTCACGGGATCCGAGCTGCAATCCTGTTCTAGGCCGCGGATGGACTTCCCCTGTTCGCTCAGGGTCCCAGTCGGTGCTGCAAGTTCCCAGCCGTGTCGGGATGGGGGCCCCCAGTGGGCTGGTTTACGTTAATGTTATTAGTTCTGATGTTGGGGCCCGGTCGCTACTGTGGAGATTCTGGAGTAGTCCCTCGGGGGTCCTTTGGGGGGGTTTATGCTTCTGGGAGGTGATTTGATCATTGGTTACTCACTGCGCTTGAGTTGGTTGAGTGCTCAGTTTGCTCCCCCGTTTCCATTGTCGTGTCTCCGATCTCTGGGTGGTTGGTCGCTCGGGTTCACGGGATCTAGGTTGCAATCCCGTTGTAGGCCGCAGATGGACCCCGCCTGCTCGCTCAGGTCCCAGTCGATGCTGCAAGCTCCCAGCTGTGTCGGGATGGGGGCTCCCAGTTGGTGCCGCCGCCTCCGGGAGCCTGGCGTCTCAGTGAGCCCCTTCGCCCCGGTGCAAATTCCCCTTTGGATTTTCGGGCCTCCGGGCTACGCGCCGATACGTTCACGCCGCTGCTTCTCACCTCTCTCCTAATGTGGCCGTAGGGGTCGCCGCTTCCCCACTGCATCAGTTTGGGGTATCGGGTTGTCAAGATCATGTCTTAAGGTCGTAGAACTTTGTTATTTCTACAATGTGGGGCCTGGTTCCCCACGCGGCTGCCATCTTGGTTTTCTGGAGCTCCGGGGCTCGATCATATTTTCTTCTTTCTTACTTGTTCGAGAGTGCCGCCACTGCTCCAAGTTCTGTTCCGGGGACCGCCAATATTGGGATCGAGTTTGATGGGGTTTTCGGGGCTTGTTGATGTCTAGGTTTCAGTCCGGGTCCCGTTCTTGGCCCCGGAGAGCCGCTCTACACGTGCAGCTTCATCGGCTGCCGGCCACCCCCCCAGCAGTCTAGCCCTTTGTTCGCTAAACACCGCCTGCCCCTTGGGGAAGTAAGTCCTATGCCCTCTGGGACATGACGGCCATGATAATTCAGAATCTCACAGACTGGTGGATCGCTTGTCAGAAGACAGAAGGGAGGGGCAGAAGACTTATTGGTACACATTGCGGGCTTAGCTTAGATACTGCAGATAGGGTGACCACCCGTCTGTAAATTTCACGGACTGACCCTAATTTAGCCCTGCCATTCGTTCTCCGTGATAGATGGCTTAAGCATTTGTCCGTGATTTTAGCCTTTCAGCAAATGCACAAAAGTTAATTTCACAATTTAGTTTCCCCTGCTGGAATGTAAGGGAGGG
Organism: Pleurodeles waltl; assembly: GCF_031143425.1. Taxonomy (NCBI): domain Eukaryota; kingdom Metazoa; phylum Chordata; class Amphibia; order Caudata; family Salamandridae; genus Pleurodeles; species Pleurodeles waltl. Next base: position 1,328,267,406 of record NC_090447.1, read on the forward strand.
GGTCTCTGTGCTCTGATCCCAAGGGAGGGGCAGACAGATAAGAAGCAGTTAAGAAGCAGTCGTTCTTGCCAGGGTGCCTCCTCCCTGAAAGAAATGCAAATGTAGACAACTGTTAAATCTGCAAGTGTAAAGGGGCTTGGAAGCCTGTTTTGGCTTTAAAGGAAGGAGTCACTTGAAGCTTTCTGAAAATAATGACTTGCACATTCACAGTGCTTTCAGGGACCTCATAGTACTAACAAACATTGGCAAAGCCAATAGATCCTGTCTGTGCAAGAGTTATTGGCTTTGCCAATGTGTTTTAGCCATGTTCTACATCAGAGTGGCTGCTGTTCAGCATGGCTAAAAGTGAGTGGCATAGAGGAGAGTAGGGTGGAGTGTCCTAGATTGGAATGGCGAAGAGTAGAGTGTTGTGGAGTGGCAGAGAGAGTTGTGTTTAGGGGTGACATACAGTAGAGTGGACTGGTGTAGAGTGTTGCAGAATACAGTGGTGTAGACACATTGAGTGCAGCTGACTAGAACTCAGTGGCGTACAATGCAGTGACATAGAATGCAGAGGAATAGAGTGTTTCAGAGTGAAGTGGTGCATAGTAGAGTGCCATAGAGTGTAGTGGCACAGAGTAGAGTGCCATACAACAGAGTGGAGGAGTGTGCAATAGTGTAAAGTGGTGTATAGTGCAATGGCATTGAGTGCAGAGTAGACTTGAATGGCATAGAGAGGTGCACAGTAGAGTAGCATAGAGTAGTGCAGTGCAGAGTAGAGTATAGCGCTGTAGAGTGCAGTGGCGTGGAGTGATGCTGTCAGGATACTTCAATTCGATTTCCGCAGAAGATAACTCCTCAGTCCCGACCGAGCTACTCACAACGAATATTAATCCTTCGTGCTGAGTACCCCGGAGGGGGAAAGGGGAATGGGATGGTAGAGAGACTGCCACAGAGATGATGAACGCCAGTACTCAGTCTGCCTCTTCACATCTAAGATTGGATACAGCACCTGCAAGAGTCACAGTCGCAATTACTAGGGACATACAACATCAGTTTTTCACTTTCTACTCTCAACACTTAATTCTCTTTAATTCTATTATTTCTTCACTCACCCTGAGTTCTCTGTAGCCTTGCTTCTCTCTATAAATGATAGCTCTTCTTAAAAAAATGCTTATTACTGATTCTGGAAGAACTTCTCAACCTTTGTTAGAGATGGTTTTATGTTGCTATATATATATATTTATATATATATTTATATATATATATAGTTGGTGATAATGCGTTCTTCAAATCAGCTGATGTTATTTAATTTCTCCTGTCTTATTGTGACTTCTGTCAATACTTGTATTTGTAAATGCTTGTTTATTAAAGTTTGTTTCTCCTTTCTTACTTCGACATTTGTTGATAACTTGTATTTGTAAATGCTTGTTTATTACAGTTAGTTTCTCCTTCCTTACTTCGACATCTGTCGATAACTTGTAGTTGTAAATGCTTGTTTATTTAAGTACGTTTCTCTTTTAAACTCTATTTTGGTTTATTACCATTGAATTTGTAAATGCTTATTTGTTAACAGTTTGTTTCTCCTTTAAACTTGGCCTTTGTTTATAACCTTGACATTTGTAGATACTTGCTCTTTTAAAGTTCGTTTTTTCTTTGACTTTAATATCTTAAACAAGAACCTTGTAAACATAAGGTTAATTCATACATTAACTCTGTAGCCTTGCCGACTTTCACGGGAACGGTCTACTATCAAACTCTTTGAATAAATCTTGACAATATTTATCCGTTTTCTGTAATATAATCTTCAAATGTAATTTTACCTCACAGGAGTTTCTGTTCTGAAGCGCGCTCTCTCTCCACACAGCTGATTCCTGTCAGACCTCAGTTGAAGTGCAAGGCTTCCAGCTGGAGAGCTCGTAACCTAGCAACCAACCGATTGCAAGACTAGAACTGTAACTAACCTTCAGGACTCACAGCGGCCATCTTGGATCTTCTCTTCTTGATTCTTCCTTTGAAATAAGCGCAAGATTACTCTGCAAAGCTTCTTCCAGTTTGGGCTTTGCTGTCTCCACTGAGGATATCTCTTTGCTTTTCTCATGCACTTCTTTGATTTGACTTGGCAAGTTTGTGTGGTCATGACAGTACTCCCCCTCAAGGAACAGTTCTCCAATTTAGGTTTGCTTGGGTAAGTTCTATGAAAGTTTCTCACTAATCTTGAAGCATGTACATACTCGTGCGGCTCCCCGGATCGTTCCTCTGGACCATAACCTTTCCAATCAATTAGATAATAAAGCTGGCCATTACGGATTTTGGAATCTAAGATTTGATTGACCTCATACTCTTCTACAGAGCTAATCTGGATAGGAATTGGAGGGGAGTTTTGACGTAAATTTGGAGGACTGTTCTTTAACAAGGAGACATGGAAAACAGGATGTATCTTTAGATGAGCTGGCAACTGCAATTTAACTGCCACTGGATTGATCATCTCGTCAACTTTGAATGGGCCTATAAATCGTGGCTGAAATTTGCGATTTCCTTTGAGACGTAAATGACGAGTGGATAACCAAACTTTGTCTCCTTTCGAATAAATGGGGCTCTCTCTTCTTTTTCTATCAGCCTGAGTCTTATATGAGTCTTTTGCTTGAATGATGTTTTTTCTAGCCCTAACTAACGTGGTCTGCAAATCCCTCACCATCTCTTCTACTGCAGGCACTGAATCATCTTCTTTACCCAACATTACATTAGGATGTCTACCATGGTTCAGATAAAAGGGGGTGAACCCAGTGGTGGAATGAACAGCATTATTGTAAGCAAATTCAGCTGCCCACATCAACTCGGGTCATTCCTTCTCTTTATCGAATAAATTGAGTCTTAAATACTGTTCTAACTCTTGATTCACTCTCTATGTTTGCCCATCGGTTTCAGGATGGTAACTGGTAGAGTAACGAGAATCAATTCCTAATCTTTTACTAAAGGCCTTCCAAAAGCGAGAAACAAATTGGGATCCCCTGTCTGAAATTAGAATTTTTGGGATACCATGGGCGCGTACTATGTGTTGTGTAAACAACTGTGCAACCTGTGGGGCTCGAGGGATTTCTTTCAAAGGAATGAAATGCGCCATTTTAGTGAAAGTGTCTACAAAAACTAGGATAGTGTTAAAACCTTGGCTACTAGGGAGGTCCACTATAAGATCCATAGTAACAGTATGCCAGGCATGGGGTGCAGTGGGCAAAGGTCTTAACAGACCTTGTGAAGCTGTTCTATTTGATTTCCCTCTTTGACATTTGTCACAAGTTGACACATATTGTCTTATCTGAGTTTTCATTTTTGGCCACCAAAATTCTCGTTGTATTAGATTTTGAGTCTTTTGAATTCCTTTGTGTCCAGCCAATTGATCGTCATGATAAGCCTGAAGATTTTTTTCTTGCAGCTCCACAATCGGAACATACAGTGCACCTTTAAAGTATGGCAAACCTTTTTTGATTTCTCTTCCTTGGCCTTCTTTGGACCACTTCAGCATTCCTTCGAATGTTAAGTTTTCTTGAATTTCTTTGGTTAAATTTTCATACAATATGGCAGATATGAACTTCTCTTGTGGAATAATCAATGCTTTTTCTGGAGGCTCTTTAACTGCACCGGTATCAATTCGAGATAGAGCATCTGCCTTCCCATTTACTTTTCCTGGTCTGAAAGTGATAACAAAATCAAAGTCTGCAAAATATAGGGACCAACGCAGTTGTCTAGCTGTTAGAGTTCGAGCTGATTTTAAAAACTGTAAATTTCGGTGGTCCGTGTAAACGGTCACTTTATGCTTAGCTCCCAAAATGTAATGCCTCCACTCACGAAAAGTTTCTTTGACTGCCAATAGCTCCTTATCCGCAATTGAATAATTTATCTCTGGTGGTGTTAATTTTCGAGAGAAATAGGCCACTGGATGTAATTGACCTGTATCTTTATGACGCTGGGAAAGGATACCTCCTATGGCAACATCTGAAGCATCTGCCTCCACATAATATGGCTCATCTGGATTGGGGTGGAGCAAGATTGGAGCTGAGACGAAGGAATTCTTCAAAAAATTAAAAGCATTTTCAGCTTCTTTTGTCCACTCAAACTTCACTCCTTTCTTCAACAATCGAGTAATGGGTGTAACTGTTTGAGAAAAATTGGATATGAATCTTCGATAAAAATTAGCAAACCCCAAGAAACTCTGGATCTCTTTGACATTGCAAGGAGAAGGCCAATGTTGCACTGTCTTTATCTTGGCAGGATCCATACTAACTCCTTCTGGTGACAACATGAATCCTAAGAACTCAACTCGTTCCACATGAAATGCACACTTTTCCAATTTTACATAGAGATGGTTTTCTTGCAACCTTGTGAGGATGGATCGAACATGGGAAATGTGCTCCTGTAGATTGTCGGAAAAGATTAAAATGTCATCTATATAAACCACGGCAATCCGGTCGAGGAATTCTCGTAATATATCATTAACGAAATGCTGGAAGGCAGCGGGAGCATTACATAACCCATAAGGCATCACTTGATATTCAAATAATCCGTATTGAGTCCGACAAGCGGTTTTCCATTCATCCCCTGAAGCCACTCGAATCAAATGATATGCTCCTCGCAGGTCCAATTTGGTGTAGATTCTAGCATTCTTTACTTGATCTTATAAAACTGACACTAAAGGCAGTGGGTATCGATTCTTGATGGTAACCTGATTGAGGGCTCAATAATCAATGCAAGTTCGAAGACTCCCATCCTTCTTTGGTATGAAAAATAGTGGGGATGACACTGGAGAGTCAGAAGGACGAATAAAACCATTAGCAAGATATTGATCCAAATACTCCTTTAAATGTTGATTCTCTGCTTCGGTCAATGCGTATATTCTGCTACATGGCAATATCGCACCTGGCTCCAGTTCAATTTTGCAGTCGTAGGGTCGATGTGTTGGCAATTTCTCAGCCTCCTTTTCATCAAAAACGGCGACTAAATCCTCATATTCTTTTGGGATTTCTGCTGTCTTTAGTGCACAGATCATTGAAGAGTGTGATGATAAACAGGCCGCTTGGGACTTGGTGGACACTACCACTCCATCATGAAAGCAATTCTCTTTGCAGTAAGAGGAATTCATCTTGATCGTTATTGTGGAGCATCTATCAAATTAAAGATTATCTGCTCCTGATGTCCACCAAAACCTGGCATCTGAATTGGTTCGGTCTCATGGGAAATGGGTCCTGAAGAAAGATTGGTTCCATCCACAGCTCTTACTACTTCCAAAGTAGATTTCTTGATAAATCGAATACCCATTTTACGAGCGTATTTGATATCACAGAAGTTGCCCGTAGCTCCAGAGTCTGTCATAACTGAGATCCCTTAAATTTCCTTCTCAAGGGTCTTAACTGATACTGTTTGTACCAAATGTGGCGCTGCGGTTTGTAAGGTATTTGCCACTCGTTGATCTAAAGGAGTTGTCTTGGGTTCTGCTTTCATCAGGGCAACTCCCTCTACTGATGAAGCTGACCTTTTCCCGACTGAAGAGCTTTGGGTTTCTTGGGACAGTTTTTAACAAAATGCCCAGATGCACCGCAATATAAACATAGTTGATTGACTCTTCTTTTCTCTTTTTCTTCCTTAGATAAAGGACCTCGGATGGAACCAATTTGCATTGGTTCTTCTATCGTTATCCCTTCTCCGGCTCTCGTATGATCATTTCTTACACGATCAATTCTCAGGGGAAATGGTCGATACTCTCTTCTCTTTTCTGCTCTTCGTTCAGTTAACCGGTGGTCAATCTGTAACACACTATCAATTAACTCCGAAATTTCGGTGGGTCTATTTGGAACTTGTGCTAAGGCATCTTTCAATTCATCTCTCAGTCCACGATAAAATATGGCGGCTCTTTTTGACTCCGGCCAGGCAGTCTCTTAAATGAGTTTACTGAAATGAGCCAGATAGACTACTAGATCTTTATTACCTTGCCTGATTTCCAGTAGTTCATTGTCAGTGGCTTGAGCTGCAGTTCGCCGATCAAATATTCTTAAGAACTCTTCCTTGAAATTTTGGAAATTAAATAAAACAGGATCATTTCTGGAAATTATTTGCATGGACTATGCGGCCGCATCTCCTGTCAGATAAGACAATATAAATGCCACTTTGGACTGGTCTTCGGAAAAAATGACTGGTCGACATAAAAAATGCAATGAGCATTGGGTCAGAAAAATCTGCACCTTATTTGGATCCCCACCGAAGCGCTCGGGTTGAGCCAAAGGAATAATAGGGGAAACCGCATGAATTACTTGAGTGGATATACCTGCAGACTGTGAAGGGCTAGGGATTTGTGAACACACAGATTCATTTGATTTAGCGGTGTTCTCTAACTCATTTATTCGCTGTTTTATTTGGACTGTTTCTTCTATGGTGTTATTTAATTGTTTCTGTAACCCTTCCAGAATGGTGGCTAATGCTTTTATATCAATTCCTTCTGCCATTCTGCTCAGGAGGAAATCTGTTTTTTCCCTAAAATTAGGGTGTTGGCACTTCAATCTGTCAGGATACTTCAACTCGATTTCCTCAGAAGCAGAAGATAACTCCTCAGTCCCGACCCGAGCTACTCACAACGAATATTAATCCTTCGTGCTGAGTACCCCGGAGGGGGAAGGGGAATGGGATGGTAGAGAGACTGCCACAGAGATGATGAACGCCAGTACTCAGTCTGCCTCTTCACATCTAAGATTGGATACAGCACCTGCAAGAGTCACAGTCGCAATTACTAGGGACATACAGGCCCGTATTTATACTTTTTGACGCAAAACTGCGCTAACGCAGTTTAGCGTCAAAAAATTTAGCGCCGTCTAACGCCATTCTGAAGCGCCATGCGGGCGCCGTATTTATTGAATGGCGTTAGCCGGCGCTACCAGACCGGCGCTGCCTGGTGTGCGTGGAAAAAAACCACGTACACCAGACAGCGCCGGCGTAGGGGGAAAATGGCGTATGGGCGTCTTAAAATGGGGCAAGTCAGGTTGCGTCGAAAAAATCGTCTTAACCCGACTTGCCCCATTTTTTAACGACGCCCATCTCCCATCAACATGACTCCTATCATTGTAAAGATAGGAGTCATGCCCCCTTGCCCAATGGCCATGCCCAGGGGACTTCTGTCCCCTGGGCATGGTCATTGGGCATAGTGGCATGTAGGGGGGCACAAATCAGGCCCCCCTATGCCACAAAAAAAAAAAAAAAAAAAACTTACCTGAACTTACCTTAATGTCCATGGGATGGGTCCCTCCGTCCTTGGGTGTCCTCCTGGGGTGGGCAAGGGTGGCAGGGGGGGTCCCTGGGGGCAGGGGAGGGCACTCTGGGCTCATTTTGAGCCCACATGTCCCTTAACGCCATGCCTGACCCAGGCGTTAAAAAGCGGCGCAAATGCGCCGTTTTTGGCCACGCCCACTCCCTGGCGTCATTTTTGCCCGGGAGTATAAATACCACGTAAAGGCCTGGGAGTCATTTTTTAAGACGGGAACGCCTCCCTTGCATATCATTAACGCCATAGTATAAATATGGCGTTAGTTGGCGTTAGTTTAGCGTCGAATTTGCGTCAAAAAAAACGACGCAAATTCGGCGCAACCAGAGTATAAATACGGCCCACAACATCAGTTTTTCACTTTCTACTCTCAACACGTAATTCTCTTTAATTCTATTATTTCTTCACTCACCCTGAGGGCCGTATTTATACTCTGGTTGCGCCGAATTTGCGTCGTTTTTTTCGACGCAAATTCGACGCTAAACTAACGCCAACTAACGCCATATTTATACTATGGCGTTAGACGCTTCGGGCGCCAAAGTGCCCGGAGTGTGCGTCATTTTTTAGCGTGAACCCCTTCCTTGCGTTAATGATATGCAAGGGAGGCGTTCCCGTCTTAAAAAATGACTCCCAGGCCTTTACGTGGTATTTATACTCCCGGGCAAAAATGACGCCCGGGAGTGGGCGTGGCCAAAAACGGCGCATTTGCGCCGCTTTTTAACGCCTGGGTCAGGCATGGCGTTAAGGGACAAGTGGGCTCAAAATGAGCCCAGAGTGCCCTCCCCTGCCCCCAGGGACCCCCCCTGCCACCCTTGCCCACCCCAGGAGGACACCCAAGGACGGAGGGACCCATCCCATGGACATTAAGGTAAGTTCAGGTAAGTTTTTTTTTGTGGCATAGGGGGGCCTGATTTGTGCCCCCCTACATGCCACTATGCCCAATGACCATGCCCAGGGGACAGAAGTCCCCTGGGCATGGCCATTGGGCAAGGGGGCATGACTCCTATCTTTACAATGATAGGAGTCATGTTGATGGGGGATGGGCGTCGTTAAAAAATGGGGCAAGTCGGGTAAAGACGATTTTTTCGACGCAACCTGACTTGCCCCATTTTAAGACGCCCATACGCCATTTTCCCCCTACGCCGGCGCTGTCTGGTGTACGTGTTTTTTTTCCACGCACACCAGGCAGCGCCGGTCTGGTAGCGCTGGCTAACGCCATTCAATAAATACGGCGCCCGCATGGCGCTTCAGAATGGCGTTAGACGGCGCTAAATTTTTTGACGCTAAACTGCGTTAGCGCAGTTTTGCGTCAAAAAGTATAAATACGGGCCTGAGGGCCGTATTTATACTCTGGTTGCGCCGAATTTGCGTCGTTTTTTTCGACGCAAATTCGACGCTAAACTAACGCCAACTAACGCCATATTTATACTATGGCGTTAGACGCTTCGGGCGCCAAAGTGCCCGGAGTGTGCGTCATTTTTTAGCGTGAACCCCTTCCTTGCGTTAATGATATGCAAGGGAGGCGTTCCCGTCTTAAAAAATGACTCCCAGGCCTTTACGTGGTATTTATACTCCCGGGCAAAAATGACGCCCGGGAGTGGGCGTGGCCAAAAACGGCGCATTTGCGCCGCTTTTTAACGCCTGGGTCAGGCATGGCGTTAAGGGACAAGTGGGCTCAAAATGAGCCCAGAGTGCCCTCCCCTGCCCCCAGGGACCCCCCCTGCCACCCTTGCCCACCCCAGGAGGACACCCAAGGACGGAGGGACCCATCCCATGGACATTAAGGTAAGTTCAGGTAAGTTTTTTTTTTTTTTTTTTTTGTGGCATAGGGGGGCCTGATTTGTGCCCCCCTACATGCCACTATGCCCAATGACCATGCCCAGGGGACAGAAGTCCCCTGGGCATGGCCATTGGGCAAGGGGGCATGACTCCTATCTTTACAATGATAGGAGTCATGTTGATGGGGGATGGGCGTCGTTAAAAAATGGGGCAAGTCGGGTTAAGACGATTTTTTCGACGCAACCTGACTTGCCCCATTTTAAGACGCCCATACGCCATTTTCCCCCTACGCCGGCGCTGTCTGGTGTACGTGGTTTTTTTCCACGCACACCAGGCAGCGCCGGTCTGGTAGCGCCGGCTAACGCCATTCAATAAATACGGCGCCCGCATGGCGCTTCAGAATGGCGTTAGACGGCGCTAAATTTTTTGACGCTAAACTGCGTTAGCGCAGTTTTGCATCAAAAAGTATAAATACGGGCCTGAGTTCTCTGTAGCCTTGCTTCTCTCTATAAATGATAGCTCTTCTTAAAAAAATGCTTATTACTGATTCTGGAAGAACTTCTCAACCTTTGTTAGAGATTGTTTTTATGTTGCTATATATATATAGTTGGTGATAATGCGTTCTTCAAATCAGCTGATGTTATTTAATTTCTCCTGTCTTATTATGACTTCTGTCAATACTTATATTTGTAAATGCTTGTTTATTAAAGTTCGTTTCTCCTTTCTTACTTCGACATTTGTTGATAACTTGTATTTGTAAATGCTTGTTTATTACAGTTAGTTTCTCCTTCCTTACTTCGACATCTGTCGATAACTTGTAGTTGTAAATGCTTGTTTATTTAAGTTCGTTTCTCTTTTAAACTCTATTTTGGTTTATTACCATTGAATTTGTAAATGCTTATTTGTTAACAGTTCGTTTCTCCTTTAAACTTGGCCTTTGTTTATAACCTTGACATTTGTAGATACTTGCTTTTTTAAAGTTTGTTTTTTCTTTGACTTTAATATCTTAAACAAGAACCTTGTAAACATAAGGTTAATTCATACATTAACTCTGTAGCCTTGCCGACTTTCACGGGAACGGTCTACTATCAAACTCTTTGAATAAATCTTGACAATATTTATCCGTTTTCTGTAATATAATCTTCAAATGTAATTTTACCTCACAGGAGTTTCTGTTCTGAAGCGCGCTCTCTCTCCACACAGCTGATTCCTGTCAGACCTCAGTTGAAGTGCAAGGCTTCCAGCTGGAGAGCTCATAACCTAGCAACCAACCGATTGCAAGACTAGAACTGTAACTAACCTTCAGGACTCACAGCGGCCATCTTGGATCTTCTCTTCTTGTTTCTTCCTTTGAAATAAGCGCAAGATTACTCTGCAAACCTTCTTCCAGTTTGGGCTTTGCTGTCTCCACTGAGGATATCTCTTTGCTTTTCTCATGCACTTCTTTGATTTGACTTGGCAAGTTTGTGTGGTCATGACAGATGCAGAGTAGATTGGCATAGAGTGTATTGGTACAGAATGGAATAGTACAGAGTTACAGTGGTGGAGAGTGCTGTGTTGCTGAGTAGAGTGGCATAGACAGCAGGGGCGTAGACTACAGTGGTGCAGAAAAAAGTGCAGTGGTGCACATCACAGCTGTTTAGAGTGCATTGGCGTAGAGTGCAGTGGGGCAGAGAGGAGTAGAGTGCAGTAGTGTAGAGTAGATTGATTCAGTGTAGAGTGCAGTGGCACAGAGTGGAGAGGTGCTTGGTAGAGTGCAGTGCTGTAGATTAAATTGTTTCAGAGTAGAGTTAAGTGGCATAGAGTGGAGAGGTACAAGTTAGAGTACAGTTGTGTAGAGTGGCATGGAGTGTAATGGCATAAAGTGGTGTAGAGTGACGTGGTGCAGAGTAGATTAGAGTGATGTACAGTGTACTGGCGTAGAGTGCAGGGGCCTGGAGTTGAGTGTTAGAGTAAAGTGTATTGGCATAGAGTGTATTGGCATAGAGTACAGTGGTATACAATACAGTGTTGCGATGTGGCATAGAGTGAAGTTCTGCAGAGTAGATTGGTGTGGCCTAAACTGGAGTGGTGTTTGTGCAAAGGTGCAGAGCTCAGTCGTGTAGAGTGCAGTGGCATAGAGTAGAGTGGTACAGAGTAGAGTAGAGAGGCATAGTGTGAAGTGGCATAAAGTGGAGCGGTTTAGAGTGGAGTAGAGTGAAGTGTCCCAGAGTGCAGTGGCATGGAGTGGTGTAAAGTGGAGAGGTGCAGAGTAGTGTGGAGTGGTGCAGAGTAGATTGGAGTGGCTTATGCATGATGTCGTAGCACACTGCCTTTACAGACAACATGCTTTTGATTAAAAATGACCATTACATTGGCACAGGCATACAGTTTTACTAATAAAACTATACAGTGCATAGATGATGTGTGGGGATTGCATCACCCAATGTAATGATTTGTTTTAATCATATTAAGGTATTTGTTTCCAGCACATTTCAGAATTTACAAAAGTGTGCTTCATTTGTGTTCCTAATTCTGATATATTCAAAAATCTTTCCACAGTTCATTTAAATGTTGTCATGTGATAGAAAAAACCTCTCTCCTACCCAAGTATCCAGCAAGATTGTCACATAAATACTCTCACTTTGAAGTCAGAGAAAGAAAAGTAAACACCAAGCTCCCACCAAGAGAGAGCCAAACATTTGACTGTGTTCTTTGAATGGACAGCAAATGTGACAAGATAAGAACAAGATTTACGGGCCTTTGTTTACAGAAAGGAGCACTCAAAAGAATACTGTAAATAAGGTTTGGGCAAGGAAAAGGATGAACTCAAACTGGACAGCCTAAAACATTTAAAGCCATCAAATTGAAAGCAATGAATGTGAGTTACAAAGCCAATGGCAAGCAACAGGCAAAATACATTCCCAAGGAAGATCTCTGAATGTACTTAAAGTGGGAGCTGCAGGATACTTTGTGGGGGAAGTCGCGTATTTTAGCCCACTCCGTATCTTGCAGAGGTTTGCCACATCCGTCTCCCAGGTAGTATGGTGAGAAGCCCTGCAGTGGTCTCCATGTTGCAGGAAAGGTTTCAACACACATATTTTCAGTCTGCCAACAGTCCCTACAGTGTAGAGCTTCTGGCACACCTCATGTGGAGTTAGTGGTAGGTAGCGGACATGAACTAAGGCAATAAGGTGTTTGTAAGTAAGGAGTTGACCCGGGTGAAGATGGTAGTCTTCCACAGGATTCGGAAATCTAGTATCTTGCCGTCCACAAACAAATCCCCCAATTCTAAGACACTTGCAGCATGTCACTGACGGAGTTGCCCTGAGCACAGCCATCTTGTGCGAGTGGGAAGGCCTAGCAGAGGTAGTGCAAGAGGATAGGGTTTCTTTGTGTCAGTGAGTTAAGGGGTTCTAGCAAGGCAAGAGAAAGCTGGGCAGGATAACCCCAGATGATGTTCCGTAGAATGGTCAGTAAGAAACCCTAAGTAGTGCAGTAAGCTCTCATTAAAGTCTTTACGGATAAACCCCATCTCATTCAGGGCGCAGCAAGACCACCCGTGAGCCACACTTTGGAGCTGTGCAGCTAAATAATAACATCTCAAGTACAGAAAGCCTAATCCACCTGCAGTCACAGGTAGCTTTAGAGTGAAAAGGGCTGCCCAACAGCACCCCAGCAACCAAATCTGATGTGTGGCGTGTCTGAAGAAGGAATGAGGGATAAGCAGGGGAAGGTTTGCAGAATAATACAATAATTTGGGTAGCACACGATCTTCATTAGTGCCACGTGGTCCATTACTGGAAGTGGAAGAGAAGACCGAAAAGCAAACTAGGCTTGGAGGGACCATGTCTCTCTGCTCAGATTTCCATTAAGTGGAGCAATGGGGTAATGGTAGATATTAATCCCTAGGTATCGAAAGGTAACTTGCTCCCAGTTCAATCTGAGGTCTAATTGTATATAAAAGGGAAACCAGTACCATATATTAAAAAATATTAATTACATTTTTAAATCTTTATCATGTTCTTACATTATGTTTGTGCAATTTATATTCCAAATATTTTGAAGATTCTCCGTGTACTTTGACACTTAGGATTGGGCCAGATCACTGGTTTGGCTTTTGCTCAATTGCAAAACCATAACATGGGCAGAGTGGTCAGTTGTCTAGCACAACCTTGTGAGGGGTCTGGCCCCTGCTCACCCTTCACAAGCATGAACAGCAGAGCAGAAGAGTTTGCCAGGGTGGTGGGTGCTGCTTGTTCAACAACTTGATGGTGCCTCTTCTGTTTCCCTCCTCTCTGTTAAGACAACTCCCCAGGTACGCAATTCCTTCCGATACTCTTGATGGAGCCATCTGCTCTGATTTTAGGAATTGTCTCACCTTGTTCTTCACTTCCTTATTTATCCAGTTCTTCGCAACAACCCTTTGAAAATGTGCTTTGGATCTCCTATCTGATCTCAATTTAATCCTCCTCTTTTTATCTCTTTGGTTAGTAGTCTGGGCTCCCAGTTCTGAGATAAATGAAGAGTCCCGGGCGTACACTCTAGTGCTGTGAGACTACCGACAAGTTGTGGGTACCTCACATCCTGACTTTAGGCGTGAGACTGTTGCCCACGCCATCTGCTCTGCCTCATTATTATTTTTTTTTATTTTAAAGTCTACTGGGGGCTGAGGTAAGCCAGATGTTTTTGTTCAACTTGTTTGAACTAGCCAAAGGTTACTTACCCTAATGTTTCCCAACAGTTTGCCAGGGATTTTAAAATGTTTAGAAACATAATCAGAATTTTGCTGTTGTTTTCTCTCCAAGAAAGATTGTGTAGGTTTGGGTACAGGCGATGACCTTGACACAGTGCTGAAGGGCATTAATTTACTACTGAACAAGGGCGTAATGTGACACCTGAATGTAGCATACCAGGAGGCAATCACAAAAATACCATAGTGAATAGTGCTATGTAGAAAATAGTAAACAAATGCAGTAGTGGGGTATGGCTTCTCCTTGGATGCGCCTGTAAAATGTATGTTTGTTCTTGAATTTTTGTCTTGAATTTTGACCCTTTGTCCTAACTTTTTGTCCTTAATTTGGACCCTTTGTGCTGAATATTTTTACAGTTGTGTCCAGAATTTGCCTCCAGGTCAGGTAGTCACCCTAACTGCAGAGAGCGTGACAAAATCAGTGGCCACTTTTGTCACTTTAAGGCATCAATGCATGGCAGTGGCTGATATCTGCAAGGCAGCTATGCTGGCCTCCTTCCATACTTTCACAAAGCAGAATTGATTTGATTCAGAAGTGTAGGCTACTTTGCCTGGTTTGTCCTTCACAATTTTCTTGTTTGGTTCTCCAGTCCCACCACTAAGGGGAGTATTGCTTGGGACTCTATTCAAAGATGAGGAATTTGCAGGTAAAAGGACCTATCAGAAGACGTTATTTACCTTTGGTAACAATCTTTCTGGTGGATAGTACAGCTACTGCAGATTCTGCGCTAACCCTACCTTCTCAGTGTTCTGGAAAGCTTTGTGCCTTTCCTGATAAGTTTCCAATAAGTACTGTATATACCACTTCTTGACTATCTGTCTTCTCTATTACACCTAAGAAATCACAGCAAAAACAGTGCTTTGTGCCCTCAATTACATCATTGTGACTCAGCTAGAAAGATTTTTACTGAAGGTAAGTAACTTTTTCTTACCAGTCAAGTTGGCTTTTCCCTTTTTTTAGTTATTGTTGAGTGTCTACCATAGTTCATGGTTTGCTCTTGTTCTTTGGACACACTGGTTTGTAGAGTGATATACATCTTTAAAAACTGTTGTTGGTGGAGGACATCAAGTCAATGACAACTCCTGGCGACCATATACATCAACTCTTTCCAGAATGCTATGACTTTTATTTGGACCTTCATATTTTCAAATGGCATGTTCATTGCTGTTGTTATTGCATCTGTGATAGCCTTTATAAATACCCCTAGCTGCAAGGCTAACACTAAAACATACAGCTTTTGTAGGGCAGTTTGCTCTACCACTTTAGCAGGTCGGCATGTTTCAGAACTTAGCTAGGTCTAGTTAGGTTTGCAATTAAGGTGAATACTATAACTTGCCACCAGTACAGTAAGTAAATGCAGCCTTTCCAAAACCCTCTTCAAGAATTTTGGTCATCATGCACAGACATTGCCCTATAAAAGCACATGTTTGGGGGTGATTGAGCTTGACCAACAGGGACCAAATATAAAGATGTCCGCATGGTCTTAGGGCCCCTGGCTGGATCCCCCTTAACTAAACCATCACAATGCCCTGAGGGAGCTGCTGTGGTCACCAGAAGTGGACTGCTAATGGCAACAGCAACACATCAAATGCAACGTTTGGTGCTTTAAGCTGGGTCCCACTTCGATGAGACTGATATCAGCCTTCTTCCCTTGCCCCCCTTATAATAATACACGTGTACAAGCTCCTCACCAGGGCCCTAGAGGAACACGGCTGTGGAGATAGTACTGGTGACTCAGCTCTGTTAACTGAAGAAGGAATATTCTTCAAATGGTGATTTATAAAAAATTTAAAAAAGTCTGTGATTGCAGAAATATGAACTGAGGCAAGATCTATCTGTGGTTTTTCTCTGCCTTGCACCCTACTTTGCACAGGACGTTAAAATGTGCAGGCTGTAAATGGGAGATGGTAATCGGGGGCCCATTCTGATGGACACTTCCACTTGCAGATTCTTTATCTCATGAATCCCCTCCGAGCAACAGACTGGATCTGGAAAATTTGAAGGCATCCTCTTTTGCTAACAAGTAGTACCATTTCTCAAATTGGACTCCTACAGCTCTCTGTACGCGATGTAATTGAGTCATATGTCACTACCGGACAAATCTGATATGCTGTCTTCTGTTTTTCACCACAGGTGAAGTAAATTTCTGAGGTTTGGGATCAGGCCTTGGTCTCTGCAAACTTGGGTGGACAGGTGTTGTATGCTCTGATGAACCGTGTAGACTAGCAAGTGTGCTGTTGGTACAGATCTCGTTCTGGATCCAAATTCCGAGGAAATTTCTTAGACTAGTCCTCTTTGTAGGAGTTGCTCTCCTTCAGCCCCTTTACGGTGATCTGGCTGAGATGTGGTCCTCTTATCAGATGTTGCTCTTGACCTCTCAGTAGGTAGTCTTTTCAGTGGAGGGGGGTTACCACTCCGCTCCAGACCCTGCTCCTGCCCGGCTGGGTAAAGATGCAAAACTAGGGCCAGATTTAGACTTTTTGACGCAAAACTGCACCAACGCAGTTTTGCGTCAAAAATGTTAACACTGGCTTACACCATTTCTTCACACCACCTGTGCCTCAAATTCATACTTTGACGCACAGGGGCGCTAAGAACAGGTTAAATTACTCTAATCTGGTTTGCGACATGGAAATCGTCGCAAAACGGATGTGCGCCATTTTTCACTGCAATCTCGTCAAAAAGCGACTCAAACGCAGCAAACAGTGCTAAGGAGCCCCAAAATGGATTCCAGAAGCCAGGAGAGACACCAGGGAGACCTCAATCAACCAGGAACCAGCCAGTAGGACACAGGCAAGATGCAGGGGAGACAAGAAGAAGAGGAAGTCTCACTTCAGCACAGAGGAGCATGAAATTCTGGTCAGAGCGGTGACGAAGCACCAGCATCAATTATTCATCACCTCTAAATTGCCAATTGGGAGGAGAGAGGCAATTTGGCAACAAATTGTGGACAAGCTAAACAGTGTGACAGAGGTCAGGGGAACTGTCACCGAGTGTAAGAAACGTTGGCATGACTGCAAGTGCAGGACAAAGGAGAAAATGGCAGGGAACAGAAAGGCAGCACTGCAGACTGGAGGTGGGAGTCCAGCACCCCAAGAGGACCTGGATGAGATGGAGGAGATGGTTGCAGCTGTCATCCCAGAGGAGATAGTCACAGGAATCGCAGGACAGCGCAGACTACCAGGAAACAAGACATATGCAAGGTAAGTTGCATGGGGGACAAAAATGCCTAAATGTCAAGTGCAAGAAAGGGGAGGCACATACCTACTACACAATGCATGTCAGCCCTGAAAATCAGGCAGTGGAAAGGGCACAGGGGCATGGCATAGGTGCATGGGCTGTGCAGGGCCATCCAGGGGTACAGCACAACACAACATCGACAACCTTTGCATGGGGGTACACTGCCATGCCAAGGCTGCTGAAAATGCAAAAGAAGACCAGGAGGGTAGGGAAGAACATAAAACTGGACTGCTGTCACAGGACAGCTGATATTGTCAGAATGTAAAGCTAGGGGACAAAGCCCAGTCTCAGGCCATTGGCTCAAGCTGCATTTACCATTGACAACACTTGCCACTACTACCTGTGTTGTGTGTGCTGGTCAAATAGGAAATGCCGGTTAGGTGCCCATGGCTCAAACACACCCAAAATGAGGGATCAGTATGACTAGGTGGTCAGTCCCCATCAATCCCTATCCAGGTGCAACTCCTGTCAACTGCTCATGTCCATAGACCTAATAAACATCAGGCACTGTTACATACATTATGAAGTACACAGCAGTAATCTCATACCCATGCTGGCCATTCCAGGGTCTACCCTGGTGCTGTGTCACAATAGCTGCAATGCCACCATGCAACATCTCAGGTGTCATAGTGCTTAGACAACTGCATTGAGGTGGTGGACATATGTGTGTAGCTACGAAACCACACCCTCACAGTCATAAGAGGAAATGGAACTCTGCCATGGCCCACCAGTTCAATGCAACGTAGCACACATACGCAAACATCAACATGAGAAAATACCAATGGTGACACCTGTATTGTTTCATGGAAATGCAATACATGGTATGGTGCTAGGTTTCAGCACTGTATAGGTGTATGTGACAAATGATAGACTGTGACAGGGCCTAATGTTTATGTGTGGTGCATGTGGCATCAGCACACCAACAAGCATTGCAAGGCCTCACCATGCTGATGGTAGCAGAGGGAGGGTTGATCAGGACAAGAAGGTGGCATGGCAAAATTTGAACAGAAACCACACCTAGAAGATGTGATGCAGACAAATCCCCAAACTGACCACACTACATGTGACATGCAGGTGGGGCATACACCTGAGAGATTAAAAACATTAATGACAGGAACAATGCATGGGAACCAAGATTACAACGTACCATCAATAGGAAGTCAGTGACGCCACATTACAATTGCCACAACACAGACACACTAATTGGACAATATCTCATTGCAGAGGACGATGGCTCTCCTGTAGATCTGCCTGTCCTGGACTACTCTGATGACATGAATGATGAGCTCACAACCATCAGCCAGGAAACACTCCAAGATGTCTGGGAATCCTCCAGACACCACCTCCAGTCGCAAGGAGGAGCACACATGTAGCAGCCAACCCAGAGGACCCACCCACCACCCCAATTGTACGACCTGCCAGATCAAACACAGCTGAGGACTCTGATGACACTGGGACCACCTTTGAGAGGACAGTTGTGGGAATATAGCAGGAGCTGGCCAAGGAGGTGCGGGTGGGGATGCTAACTATGGCAGCCAGCCTTGAGGGGGATGCACAAGTGCATGATGACATCCGCAGAACAGTCAACAGGCATACAACTCACCCAATCACAACTGCAGAGTCCAACATTGTGTGAGAGACCTCACCACTGATGTGAGGGAGTTGCAAAAACACCCGCCCTCCCAATCTTGCAGCTGCATGCAGGACAACAAGCTGGACTCCCTTGGGACAGACATGGCTGCCTACCACAGGGATGTTTCTTCCATACGCAATAATCGGCAGCTTCTCCTTGTTGCAGTTATGCCATGTCTAGTTACACTCTAAACATTTACCCCCTCATTTATGACAGGACACATGTAGGACAACATATACTAACCTAAACAGATACTAACTAATACTAAACAAATCTATATTTTTTTGTATTTTTTAAAACTTTATATATATATATATATATATATATATATATATATATATATATATATATATATTAATTATAATACACAAAAGCCCCAACATCAACCCCCACCCACAAACTAACATGTAATAATATAACCCACCCACCCCCCACCTACTTATCCTAGCTAAACTACTAGCCTACTCTAACCTATCACTAAACCCCCTAATAAACAGGATAAGGAAAGATGAGGGAGGGAACGGAATTAGGGGTGAGGCATTGCAGGAGTTCAGAGGTTTGCCCTCTTGAGAGTTTTCTTAATAGATTTTAGCCTCCAGCTATTCCTATCCACATTCCGCTGGAGAGTATCAATCTTCCTTAGGTCCTTTCTCATGTCCGTCTGTAGCTGCCTGATTCTGGCCATGTCCAAAGCAGCTGCTGTGGTGGTCTGTATCCCTGATGTTGTCGCTCCTGCAGTTGCCATGGTCTGGGGGCTGGAAGTGAAGGTGCAGCAGGTGTTGTGGCTGTAGCTCTCGAGGTTGAGGGTGTACTCTGGCCACTCTGCCACTCCCTGCAGTCGTGGTGATGGCGACACCTGATGTGGCCAATGCCGGGCCCCCTTGGCTGAAAGCCCGCCATGCTCCTGTGGCTCTCTCCCGACGATAGCGTCTTGCCATCATTCTAAACCCAGACTCCACATCCAGGATATGCCTGTATCTCACTGCCCGCCTCTGGAACTCCCTTATCTCAGCGGCATTCATGTTGGCAGCTGTATAAATAAGACAGGCAACCATTAGTGTCATCATTGTGTGATGCATGTACAGATGATTATTTAATACTCCCGCAAATTGCACATGCAGTCTAAATCATAGTACAGATGACACATTGTCCCTGAGGAATGACATGGCAACGCGGCCTAACCATCAAGTATTTAACAGCACAGCAAAGCACAACAAGGTTTGTACCAAATAAAGTGATCTGTGCATTTATGTAGTGCTATGTGTCACAATGCAAATGCAGCAAGTACTTAACATGGGCCAGGCCGACTAATCCCTATCATCTGGATCAACTTCAAGGCACCCAAGATCTGTGATTTGTGTATGTAATTGGCAGGATGGTAGGCAGTTGCTAATCATAACGGGTCATTGTTGTTTGGGACACATGCATGCTTGAATAAGATGTCTGTCATCTACACTGTGACCATCACACCTACCTACATATATGTTCTCCCCCTACCCCTGTGCCTCAGGGGGGGACGGGCATGCAATACATCATCATAACCGTCAAGGACAACCACAATGCCATGTCCAGCTGTACATGGATTTAGTGAGTGGAACACATGTGACGAGGCCTGCCAACTAGGAGTGAGGTATCCATTGGTCAATCACATCTACATTCATGTTTCTATTTGTGGGCAACCATCAACATCTGATCTGCCAACACATTTTCAAAATCACCCCTATTGATGCAGTCACACATCTGGCCTGCATGCATGCCTATACCATACCACATAAGTGCCACGTAAATGGAGTACAACATTTGGGGCTAGATGCTGGGGGACAGTCACCCATACAATCCTACATGTACATTACAATACAGGGATGTGCAATTTTGTGTGGAAAAGTGATGCATCACCTACATGTGGCTACCAATCAGCTTGTTCACATGCTGCTGCCTATTGTGCAGCACAAGATTCCCAAGTTATGACTCTCTGCCTGGGAATGTCTAACCCTCGCATGGAACACTGTCAACCTCCGGTCAAGTCATACATCACATCACGTGCCAGCTCATCATATCTTGCAATGAGTCCAACAAACAAGAGTCAATCACACAACAGATCTAATCACTACATAGGACAGACATTTTCACACTTACTGGATACGTCTGGGTCCTCAAATCGAGCCACTTCCCCGATGGTATAGTGAGCCGGTCCACCTGTAATACATGGAAAGGAGATATATGCTCAATGTCTGATCACTGTACAAATGTGTGGACAACATATCACAGTGTGTGACATTTTATATGAGTGAGATGCTGATCCGGCATGTAGACACTCCAACAGACATACCACTGCAAACTTGCATTGATACTGACATTCCAGTGAGTGATAGACACACATATGCACACATGCACTGGGCCTAACAATCATGTGGTGCTAAACCTGACAACAAAGTTTTGTGGCTAATCCATTTCATTTGGTACTCCATGTCATGATGTGTAATTGGGTGACCATTGCAATGGCACTTCCCTGGTGCACTGCAATAGAAGTGACTCAGATATTGTGGCTTGTGCATCAAGGGACAAGAATTAACTTTGTGATTGACATGTGGGTCAATTTTCAGTCAGCAATTATCGTGCATTCAGTGGTCCATAACAGATGTGTCACAGTTGTATGTAGGTAACAAATGCCCCATTGGAATGTCCCCTAAGCCATATATGCTCCCAATACCAACATGATGGCAGGGATCATGTGTGTGTAATGATGACAATGTAGCGCTAAACATGGATAGCCCACTTTGCTATCCCAAAACTGTGAAATATGCTATGCTGACAGTGTCTTAGCTGATCATCATTGAGAGAATGCATGGGCACAGGTGCAGTCATTGCACCTGAATTGTGTCACTCAGGGCCATATGTGCCTATATCAGGTTTTGTTAGTCACACATTGTGAGACTTCGCAATTAGCAAGTAGGAGGACCTGAGGTAGAACACTCAAAATTACACTGCTTGCAATTCCAAAATGGGGTAGCAAACGACCTACCTCTTGAATAATGAGGAGGTAGGTCTCATTTTGCAAACCCCTTGGGAATGGCAGCACTCACAGGGATGCTGGCCTGCTGGCCTGCTGGGCTCAGCAGGCCACAATGTCTGTTACTGCTTTCGTATTGAGATTTAAATATTCGTTTAATCAGAGCCTTATTTCAGCAGGGGTAAACAGAAAGTATTTCAAAAACCTAGTGGTCTGGGTCACAACTTCCTCCTCAGAATACATTTTTGGCCATGCATTCACAAAGAGGAAGGGAAAACAATTAGCCGCCTGTGACTCAATAATAGGATAGGAATGCCTATTCCTAAATGTCACTAGAAAACCCTGTTTTGTGACTGTGCAATGTGATAGCAGAATGGCAAAATTGTGGTGTGCCTTTGAAAGAATATTTGTCCTGACATAAACATAAAAATTCAGAAAACCTGGCCGTTTGTGAAAGTTAATAGTCTGACATGGCTCAACGAAACTCTGGACTGCATTGTTAACATGTATAAACATGTGTAATACATCTCAGTACTGGTACACTAACAGTTAGTTCAACTTGCATTCCACATGGCCACAAGCATTGCATGCAGCACGGCAAGACATATGCTACTGTCACTCAGGAGCATTCTACTGTACACATTTGTCAATGTGATACTCACAAACAGGGACACCGATCACCACACCTAGGTGGTCCAGCAGATCCTGTTCTCATGCCACCAGGTCAGCCCAGCAATGCTTCAGCTAGTGCTCGTTCTGGGAGGTGTTGAAGACACGCTTCAGGTGGAAGGGCACCTTCGCCCAACGCAGACGCCTTGCCTCCGTGTGATACCCCTGTATCACATGGCCCCCCGCCTCCAGCATCATTGGAAGAAAGTGGCACACCAGCCACACGAATGCACCAAGCTCCTCCTCACCCATGCGGCTCAGCCTCGCCTTTCCCAATATCATATGGAACAGTATTTTAACAAAAAAAAGTGAAAAATAAAGGAAAAGCAAAAAGAAAAAAGGAAACTTACAAACCCAAATTACAGACCCCAACTAATCTAACCCCCAATCAGACACCCAACAGTACAAATACAATTCAGAATACAATAAAATACATAAAAACACTTACACAGGTACACTATAGAAATAGGATACACCAAAAGACACCAAAAGACACCACAAGATACTATATACACAATCCAAATGAGAGCAACACCAACACACAGCCACACAATCAAGAAAAATTAGACTGCAAAGTGGAAGTGAAAGTACACCCACTGTACCATGTCTGTGAACAGGATTTCCTATTACATCACTTCCTGTCCCCTTTGTGCCCCGTTTTCCATCTTGCGTGTATTTTTTTTCCGCATTACGTAGCTTGCATGAATATATTTGACGCATAACCTACATGTGCGGCAAAATACCATGCATTACCGGCAAACTACTATTTTTTATGGATATCCGCATGTGTGGGGTGCGCTGGTTGAATTAACGCTAGGGGCCCATTGATGTTTAGTATGCGTTTGCGTGTTTTTTCGACGCATTTGTGCCAAATTTTTTGACTCAAAATGTGTTTGCGTGATTTTTAATTATTTAACATGCATGCTGCCTGTATCTAGACGAAGATAGGATGGTATGGCCTGCAGTGTGTGTTACAGTGTTTGGCCACATGTGGTAGACCATGCAACTGCGGCCCACATTTCTACTATCTTTGCGCAGGGTTTCCTTTTTTTTCTGACGCAAAAGCAGCGCAAAGTTAGGTAATTCGATTGTAATTTGTAAGTTTGCGCTGTTTGCATCAATAAATTATGGCAAGGCTGCGCTACAAAAGTATAAATCATGGCCTACGTGTTTTATGTGG
Organism: Pleurodeles waltl; assembly: GCF_031143425.1. Taxonomy (NCBI): domain Eukaryota; kingdom Metazoa; phylum Chordata; class Amphibia; order Caudata; family Salamandridae; genus Pleurodeles; species Pleurodeles waltl. The sequence goes on from NC_090447.1 coordinate 1,328,290,932, forward strand.
ATTGACTGTTACAACTATATGTGTGCTTCTGATGAAACAGCATGCAATACATTTGGCTTTATGGTCATGAATGAATGTGTTACAAATGGGTATCAACATCAGATGGCAATCAATGATGTACAACAGTCATGATATGTGTTTGTAATATGTGTCGACTCATTTGATGTGTGTACTTGCTTGACTTATGAGGGCTATGCAGGATATGTTACCCCTCACATGTCATTAATTGTTGGCTATGACTTCATGGTGACTTGTGTGTAAACTACCCATATGTCGGGTATTTGTACATGTTTGGTAGGTACAGTGTTTGCGACACTTGTTATGTACACGTCAGTTTGACTAATGTAAATTACCTATATTCCTCCTATGGCTGTGGTGGCCCTGCCGCCCTGGCTGCATGTGTTCACATATTTTCCGAGGTGCATTGCACAAACGTGTCCAGTTCAAGAGTGCGGGCATGTGTACCCTGTGTCAGTATTCGGCTCCATAGTGTTACGGTTTCGTGCAGGTCTAGTCAGGAGTCTGTTGGGGCAACCCTTGAGTTCACAGAGTATCTTGCAAGGCAGATATGTCCTAAAGCAGAAGATCAGCTAAAGGCATTCAAGGGAATAGGGCAGCTATGGTACGGCAGATGATACAGAAGAGTGAATACAGAGCAACCTTAGTGTGGACAAATATGTAACAGGTCAGTAATGGACAAATACGCAGGGCTCATTGCTACGTTTGTACACAGGGTAGGGATCAGAACTTCCCACAGTAGCAGGGAAAGTCAGTGCCTCTATGCAGATTAATCTCACAGCTAGTCACCACATAAGCCCCATCAAAAGGTGGCAGTAGAAGTGAATCTGTGTCTGGACCCTCCGGGCACAAACATGGATTGTCTTTACATACACAAGCCTAGCCCTTGTTTGTCGGGCCGGAGACACAGTAACAAATCCTGGAATACAGCCATAGCACACTGTCACTGTTAGGCACTAATGAATACATGCAACACTAGACAATGGATGGGGGCTGGATTAGCCTCCTGGAAACCAGGTGCCAGAACAAATACAAAATTAAACAATTCTATATAGTTGAGGACTGATAGTACACTTACCAGACACGATACCCAAGAGGAAACGGAGGGCAAGTGAACCAACTAGGAGGCAAATGCAGGCACAAGGAACAGGTGCTGGTTGACGCAAAGACTGGAAAAGGCCTGGGTAACAGAAAGCAGGCTCTGTCAGGAACAAACATGAACAAGGCTGAAAAACAGGGAGCAAAGTCTGACTGGAACAAGCAGGAACAGCACTGTGTAAACAGAGAGCAGTTTCAGGCGTAATCAGGACTGTAACACAATCCAACATAGGGTCTGGTACACAAATTAATGGTAATCCAATGCACGACGAGGAGGTTCAGGGAGTGGCAGCTTCCAAGCTGTTCCAGGCAACAGCAAGGCCAGGGCAGAGTCACATGGCTGGGCTGCACAACAGAGGTCACAGGTGTGTGCAGATTCAGTCTCTCACAAGTCCTGGAGGAGAGAATCCAGTATAAGGGTACAACTGGACTTTTCCCATAGGAAGCTATGGACAGAAGATTGCAGGTCTTATCTACTACCAGGCAGTGCATTATGGGACCTGAAGTCCATGCAGGCTAATGTAGTTGTTCTATAGCATGCCATATAGAAAAGGGAAGCAAACAGGAGTCTGAATGGGAGTCTGGGTGAGTGTTAATGATGATTCTCAGGGTAGAGGTAGTCCATGTACAGCGCCCCTAGAGAAGGGAGGGCAGAGACTTAACACATGGCAGTGGCAGGACTTAAGCCCTGTGCAGTCCTTCCCTGCTAATGTGTTGTGACCATTGCTTGTCCTACCTGGGACACTCATGCTATCCATTTTCAGGATTGATGCACCTCTTGTCACACAAGCCCCTTGCAGAGATAGCAAATGTCACACTTAATAATGTCAGGGGTCTGTTCATACATTCCTGTTACCTATGCTATTTCACTTCCACTGCCTCATGTATGATGCTCCTATTTACCTTATGATTGAAGATGTCATAGTTGTGTGTCGTGCTACAATAGACCATATTGGCAATGTGGATGTCTGTCATATGCTGTGGTCCTATGATTTCATCCTTCATATGTGAAATTGAAAAGATGTTTTTTTTTAAACTGTGTGTGATGTCTGCTGTACAATCCTACACATCACGTGATGTTGCATCAGAAGTAGTCAGATTTGTCTTTGTGACATGTTCCCTGAGGTAATACTCACATTCCTAAAGGACGTGTGATACAGAAATAAGTAACCAGAGCAGGATTGAGTGATAAAGTGAGGTGTTTAATTACATATTGATACAATGTGTTTATAGTGACTATTGTTGAAAAAAGTTTTGAACTATCTGCGAAGCACTCCTGCAGCTGTGTTTGGATGTTCCCCCTCGTTTTCCTTGGCACCATCCCCCTCCTCCTCGCCCCCTAAGGCAGTTCTTGTTTGGGTTCATATAGGGGGATGTTCCTCTTAACACAAATGTTGTGCAGGATGGCACGAGTCAAAATGATCTTGCAGACCATTTCTGGTGAATATAGGAGGCTGCCTCCGATGATGTCCAGGCACCTGAATCTGGACTTCAGGATGGCAAAGGTCCGTTCCACAATGGTGTGTGTCCTCCGATGTGCCTCATTATAGGCACGCTCTGCTGCTTTGCTTGAGTTGAGGGAATGGGGTCATGATTCATAGCTGGATCCCATGACCCTGAGTAGCTGAAAAGGAAAATAGGAGTAATTATTTTGTTGTTGCTTGCACCAGGAATGTCATGTAGGATGGCAGTTGATATCTTGTGTCGTCTGTGACTCATGTGTTTGTGGCATTGTGTGAGATCCTGGGCTTCAGTGAGGTTCTTTCTGTATTGGGTTGTTTGACTTGACAACTTGTGTTTGGCTCATTGACCTGATATCTATGGTTTAGTTTCCAAACTGCAGTTCAGTATGTATGTACCACGCATTGTGTAGTGAGCAACATGCTTTAATGTGCTTTCACTGGAGGGGACATGATACTTCCACACACACAATAGATTCCAATGTGTAGTAACATGCTTGCACTACGTGGCCAGGACATCCCATTCACTTAGACATATGTAATTGCCGATGAAATCCAGAAGTGAGGCCCTTTGATTAGGCTTGTGGACAATGCCCAACACATCTCCTTAAATTGGCAGCACGGAGGTGTTCAGTAGTGACAATGCACAATTGTCCCATGTGTGATCTGGTTCTATGTTGACCTTTGTGGTTCCCTCTGCCAGTGGCTCATGTGCAACCGGGTGCACCTACACTACCAAACTTGCTCCAGGTAACCTGGCTTACTGCCTTATGGAGGTGGATGTATCTGTACAGGAAGGGCCATCTCCCTGTAATCTGTTACTTTGATGGAGAATTGGCTCTTTCAGTGTGTGTAGCAGCGTGCAGTTTGCATTTGTGGCACATCAATATGTGTTCATAGCACAGTCCACTTACTTATTTCTAGCTGGCAACGTCCCCCCAGGAGTGATGTGTGATGTTGGGACTGCCTCAGTATCCATGTCACCTACATGTGAGTCAGCATCATCATGCTATGTGTGTCATGGTGTTTGACTTACAGCAACAAACATTGCACACCCATTCCACAGTACTTATTGCTTGGGAGGGTGTGAGATTGGCTATGTGGCCTAATGTAATGGTATATGGTCCATCTTCCAAATTGTACTTCCAGGGCAGGCCATGTCATTGTCACTGTGTGCTTTGACATTGGTCCCTTGTAGCTCTAGAAGTGACATCTATTGTTATTGGCAGCCGTCATTTGTCCGTAGGTGTATATCCCATTGCGTCAGGGTGTCCAACATAACTACCTGTGTCACACCTCAGTGTCTTCCTGACCACCTGCCAATGTAGTAGTGTATGTATTGTATGTCCTACAGGGTTGCTGTGCTGTGTGTATATTGCTAGGTTTATGGACTTACCAACAAGAAGGCTATTGCTATATCATCCGTCCTGGAAGTGCAGATTGATGGTGCTGTGGCGGAAGATGAAGGAATCTTGTCCACTCCCAGGATACTTGGCCAAGATGTTGGTAAACGATCCCTGGATGCAGTCAATAGCACCAAGCACATGCGGGAAGCCATGTATTTGTTAAAACCCCTGTTTGGTCTCCTGTTGCTTCTGCTGTGTGTTGGGGAAGCTGATGTCGTGGGGTGTGAGGGAGATGATGGCATCAAGGACCTTGGGAAGGAAAGCGGAGAATGAAGGCTGTGGAGAAGTGTGGCACAATGGTTAGAGCGGCAGACCCTCATGCAGATATCTGGCCCAGGACCAGGGTTCAATTCCCAACTTGTGTTTTGGACTCAATTGCCTTGGACCAGATAATTCTTGTCTCATTGCCTCATCTAATTAATGGGTTCCACTCTGTAACTCTGGGCAATAACTTGCTTAATCTCCAAAATGGCCCTCACAGTGCTTGGATGCCTGGATTCAGCCTGGGGCTTTCCAGGAGTGGGCGCCTCACAGGAAAAAGCCAGGAGGGGTTCCACAGCGGTATGCGAACAGCACCTTGAGACCCTAACGGGTGAGTAGTGCGCTATACAAGTGCAAAGTTTACAGTTTTTATACCCCAGCAACCAGGGCTCCCGTTGTTTGGAATGAGCCACTTGCCAACATGTGCAGGACAGCTAGCAGCTTGGTCACCGGTGGAATATTGTGTGGGGTCTGTGGCTCAATTTGGCGCAGCAGCTGCCATATGGCTTGCCAGTTGAGTCTGTACCTCTGGATGATATCCTTTTCCCTGAGGCCCAGGAGGGTTGTCCTGGTCCTGAAGACCCTCGCCTGCCTTCGGCGTTGCTTTCGGGGTCCACGTTAGTGTGGTGGTAGCTGCTGCTGTTGGTCCTGTGCTCTGCGTCGTCTGGCATGCTGCATGAGTAGCACCTCCATGTTGTCCTTCTTGAACAATGATCATCATTTTTCGAGTCCGCTTCCCACCCGTGCAGCATTTTTGCCCGGCTGGATAAATATGGCGCGCGGGTGTTTGAGTCATTTTTTGGACAGGAACGCCTACCTTGCATCTCAGTGACGCTAGGCGGTTTCACTCATCCAAAAAATGACGCAAACTATTTTGATGCTAGACGGGTCTAGCGTCAAAATATAAATATGGAGTTTAGTTTGCGCCAGATTCGCGTGAAAAAAAAAATTGCTGTTAATCCGGCACAGAGTATAAATATGCCCCCTAGTGTCTTGCTCTGTTTCAGTTCCATGCCAGGTGCTGCAAGACCAATACCCTGTTTTTCTGGTCCCTGGTGGTGACCCTGTTCAAGTGGAGCCATTCATTCAGGCTTTGATTTCTAGGCTCTGACCCCCTAGGATATCCACTAGTACACCCTCAGGCCCTGAGAAGCAGCTCATTTTATTCCATCTGCTGTCTTTCCCTGCCCTGGTGTGCTTGGTCTGGGGCAGTTGGTCAGCTGTTCCAGGGCCACCATGTGTGTTCACTTTAGACCTTTTGTTTTAGTACTGATGATGACACAGAAGCTGGTGCTAATGCAGTACCCTCTCCTGGTTTTACAGGCGGTGGATATTCTGCTGGTTGAAGTTGAAATTTAGTACTGATGCTGGTGATGTGTCTCGTGATCTCAACTGCAGAGTCCAGGGCACTCTGCTCGCTCCCCTGGGTCCCCCACTGACTCCATTATGGAGTTGGTGTTTGAGGATGTAGATGACATTAAGGAACGTGTTGACCCTTCTCATCTTCCGAGTCATAGGGAGGTTTCTACTGTGCCTTTTATAATGCCAGTAGATGAAGCTGTGGTTGACCCTAAAAGGGCCTCAAATATTTCTTGGGAAAACATTTCCTTCTTTAATAGGATTGCTCAAAGCTGCAGTCGTCTTGGACTTTCAACTCACCATGACTTTAGAGCTAATCTTTTAATTGAAATCTTGCAATCTGGCCCTTCCTCATCTCTTTATGTCCTTTAATGAGGTGCCAATGGAATTCACTAATTATATTTAGGCCCAGATATAAGAGGGCCTAGAGCCTCCTTGAGCCACATTAACATCATTTATTTACGCTAGTGGGGCTCAACGAGGCCAAAATCGCTGTGCCATATTTACAAAGTGGTGCAATGCATGCATTGCGCCACTTTGTAACCCCTTGTGCCACATTATGCCTGTGCCAAGCATAATGTATGCAAGAAGGGTGTTCCCCCATTAGGGGTGGCCGAAAAAAATGGCACAAAGAAATCTAAAAGATTTATTTGCGCCATTTTTAACACCTGCACAGAGCAGGCTTTAAAAGTAGGCACACCAATATTTATAATGGGCTTCAATGTGCTTTGCAGGATTAGCGTCAACATTTTTGGTGCTAATCCTGTAAAACACCAAGGCCCGTATTTATACTTTTTTTAGCGCCGCATTTGTGCCGCTTTTTGACGCAAAACGGCGCAAACCTACAAAATACAATGGCATTTTGCAAGTTTGTGCCGTTTTTGCGTCAAAAAACGACGCAAATGCGGCACAAAAAAAGTATAAATACGGGCCCAAATTAGCATAAAAAATGTTGATGCTAGTCCCCTTGTACCCAGGTCAGGTAGAGTTATAGGGTCCCCCCCTTTTTTGGAACACAGTCCCCTAACTACCGCCATGGTGCACTGTACCTTTAATACAGCGCACACATGGTGGCATTAGGGGGCGCTAAGGGGTGCAAGAAAAGTAGTGCTGCATTGGCTGCGGCGCCACTTTTGTTAAATCTGCCCCTTTGAATCAAGCAGCCTCTATTCTGGCAACAAGTGGTTGAGTCACACATTGATACTGACTGACTCCTGGTGAGTTTGACTTTCTATCTTCAGTCTGACAGCATTGGGTTGGAAACCTCCTTAGATCACATAATTGATGACAGACATCTGTTCAGCTGGATGTGGAATGAAAGTAGTTTGATGCAATGGGGAAGTAAGGGGCATATTTACGAGCCTCTTTGTGTCACTCTTGCACCATGCAATGTGGTGCAAGATCGACGCAACAGAAAAGTGAGATTTCTGATGTCATGCGAGGCTACCCTGCGTGGCCCTGAGTGACTTCATAAATCTTGACTAATGTAACAGCGCAAATCGCTTTGTTACATTACTATGCACCAGGGAGGCGTTTCCATGGGTGTTGTGTGGTTGTTGCCACGCAACATCCATGGATTTTGATACATTCACAGATTTACCAGAACCTCCCCAGGAGAGGCATAACGAGAAAAAATATCTTTATTTCTTCTCGTTTTTTTCCCTTTTTCTACGTGTGCTGCATTCTGCAGCACACATAGAAACAAAAATGTAATGGGATTGTTTTTGTGCAGGAAGGTGCCCCTTCTTGCACAAGAACAATCCTACATGAAGAGGAGGCACCCTTGCACCATGGTGCATGGGTGCCTGCGTTGGTGCTAGGCAGCCCAATGGGCACCAGCACTGGGAAAAGCACAGGAATCCGTTGTATTGAGTTAAATGGAGCGCATTCCTGTCCTTTCCCTGCGACGCAGCGCAGCATGGAGACTGTTGTATTTTGTAAGTTTGTGCCGATTTTGCGTCAAAACATGACGCAAATGCAGCGCTAAAAAAGTATAAATACAGGCCTAAGCCACTTGGCCATAAATTTGGCTCTGAGTTTTCAGGAAATATAGCCCTTGATCCTTCTAATTCTGTGTTTGATGGCCCACTAATAGCATACTCTTTGGAAGATGGTGCAGAATGGGGGTCTCTGCTTTCATTTCATGCGAATGGGTACTTTTTAGAGGTAGAATTACTAGAAAGTTTCCTAGGGCTGGCCTTAACACAGTGGATTCAGTACGTTGATCCATGGGCTTCTCAGACTCTACTCGGGCTGAATTGTTGGCTTAGCTTTTGACTATGCTGTTTTCAGAATAGGAGCTGACCATGTCCTAGAGAGGCATGGATAGAGATACATTGGAATGCTGCAGGTTAGGACATGCAGAATGCAAACATTTGTTGAATATTTATGCAGCCTAAAGTGTGTTCTCTAGTGCTAAAGTGAATTATCATATCTTGGGGAGTCCCTGAAGCTGTCAGCTGGGCTTTGCCCTCTCATTAGCAAGAGTCTCGTGTATCTAAAAATCATGTGTTATGGATTTTAAAAAATTGTATTTCTTTTGGCGTTCATTACATTATTTTAGCCAACATTGTTCCTTTGTTGAGGACACTGCCTATTGAGACTTCTTCCTGTAGGTCAAGTCTGCTCTGGTTAGCATAAGATGCCATGTTTTGGTTGTTATTTTTGGTTGTTTCCCTTCCACTATATGAATTTCCTTCCCCTTACTATAATTTTCTTGTACTAGTAACCCAATTCTGTAGTTTGTGGGCTTATGTTGCCCAGGGTTGGTATTTTTAACGCTACGGACTAACCTGATGATCCTGTTATAAGTTATGTTGCGTACATCCACTGCACTCTTGGTACTGGTGATTGTTTCATTCTCCTATATATTAGGAGACTGTATTATTTTACTACAGCAAAAGGGTGCACTGTGCCTGCATGGTGTGTGACGTGCTGCTTGGCCATCCTAGACTCTCTCCCTGATTCTTAGCCTCTTAGTGACATCTGGTCTCTGGAGACTTTCTTTTGTGAAGTCCTTGGGCAGTTGTAGTTGAAGGCTGTTGCAGTCTCATACCGTAATGTTAGAGCAGTGCAGAGTCTTGCTTCAGACCCGATGATGCTTCTGATGCAGTCTTGTTTGGTTCCACTGCCTAAGATTTTTGGTTGATGTCTCTCAGCTTGGTGGACAGGTGACCTATCTGTTTTGTTACTCCGCAGGACATCTGTTTCACCTGGTGAAGATACTGCGTGTTGGTCTCAGGAGTTCAATTCATTAGTGTTCTGGATTAGGAAGATGCTTCTGTTGATGCATGATAGGATACGCATGTTTTCACTGGTGGCGATTTTTCTTCATTTCTGTATGCTACTGCCCTTTGCTCTTTATGGGAGCAGTTTGGGCTACATTTGGCTTTTTGCACACTACAATTAGCAAATGCATAGTTTCGATTGGATACCTTTGTTTTTCTTCTTGGCTTGGCTGTCGGTCACTGTCCTTGGTGGTCCAGTTTTCCCCGGTGCTATAACCCTGTGTTCACTTGGTGATAGATGTATCATTATTGCTGGCTAGCTAATGCACTGTAAAACAGAAAAGGCAAGAATGTGCCATATTTAACATGGCATGTTGCTTTTCTGCTTACTCCTTGCGCTGGCGCACAATGGTCTGCCTTGCACCAATGGAAGCACCCTTGCACCATGGTTCAAGGGTGCCAGCGTTGCAGGCAGATTGTTTTTGTGGGACACCTTCCAGCACAAGAACATTCATCAGAGGCATTTATCTCTTTCTAAGTGTGCTTCAGAAAGCAGCACACTTAGCATTTTGAAGCATTCCCAGGTTTACCAGTGTTCGTAAATCTGGGAATGCACCAAGATCCATGGAAGGATGGGTGAGAACTGTTACTCCAGATTTATCAAGCCACTCTGGTTGTGCGTGGCTTGATAAATCTGATTTAGATTTGGCATTGCCATTGCGCTTAACACAAAAGGATGATCGACGGAGTGCTGACAATGCAAACACTCACCCCCAGTCACAGATTTGGGTTTAATCCATCGTTCTTTTGCTCACCATGCCACCCCAGTTCAGACCCAGCCATATGCAAATCAGTCTTGACCCTGTTCCTCATGGGAACAGTCCAGCCCAAACTGCCAGGTCAGGTCCTCCCTGGTTCGGAAACAAGCATCCTGGGACCGGTTTCAGGGTATCACCCTTCTTCAGCAAGGCTAGCTTGATTCCAGTGGCACAGTGAGCAAGGGACCCACGTCTGGGCATACCCTTCCCACTTAGGGCAACATTAGTAACAGAAAAGGATGATGGATGGAGTGCTGACAATGCAAACTCTCACCCCCATTCACAGATCTGGGTTTAATCCATCGTTCTTTTGCTCACTATGCCACCCCAGTTCAGACCCAGCCATATGCAAATTATGACTGTTCTCTCCTTGGGAGGTTTGCTGCTGTTTAGTGCATCTATTTTTACCGATTTATACACGCCAATGGATGTCTCTTTTGTGTGTGCATTGTAAAGAGTGGTTATTTTTTTCCCACTTCCAGCGATTGGTTTGGTTGTGTAGGTTTTACGAGCTCTGCCTTCACTTTGCGATTCCCCTTGTTCCAATGGATGGTTAATGATCTAGCAGCTTGTATATTTTTCCTGTGTGGGATTCCCTTATAGACCTTGCTTCCCTATTACAAGTATACATTTTCTTTTGTCCTTTTGATGTTTTTTGTTTTTTATTTCATGTGGGTTGGTGATTAAATTAGAGGACTTACGGGCCAATTTACAAGGTGGTTTGCGTCGCTCTTACACCACACAATGTGGTGCAAGAGTAATGCAAAACTTGTCATATTTATGAAGCCACATAAGGCCACACTGGTGGGGTTCGCCCTCTGCGCCAGTCAGGCCCCAAGGAACACTCATTGGATCCAGAGCAGAGCCGCAAATGAGACCAAGATACAATGCCCCCGGTGCCACCATCTCCATACCCGATTGGGACACAGAACTACATAGGCGGCGTCTGACGCTGCCCGAGGACATCCTCCTCGGAGCGGTGCTAGTGCCTTACTTCATGGATATGCCAGAGAGGGAGACATTTGGGGAAAGTCTATGGACCCTTATAGAGAAGACCCTGTTGAAGAGAACAACTGGTATGAGGGACTGGGTGAGGCCAGTGGGTTTGACACCTCACCTGATACTAGTTTGGTGTCCTCTCCTTCTGTGGTTACATAGGAGGGAGCCTCTTTTGCTATGGTGGTGTGCAGCTCGGCTGAGGCCCTGAACCTTAATCGACCCTCAGTGGCACTCATGACTAATGTGTTGACAAAGGTGCTTCAGCCAGGATTCCCCCCCCCCCCCCCCTCAGAGCCCTTACCCACATTTAATGAATCCCTTTAGGATGGCCTACTTGGGGCCTGGTCCAAACCCTGCGTAGGGGCTCCTGTGAATAGGACGATTGCCCACCACCAGCATCCCACTCCTAGGGATCTCAGTTACATTACCAGCATCCCACCCCAGAGAATTTAGTGGTCCAATCCGCTTCGTCCCACACTTACCCTGGTGAGTTACCTACCGGATAGGGAGTCCAAGATGCTGGACACTTTAGGTAAGAAAATGTTCTCTTCCAGCAGCCTCCTGGCACTGCAAACTGTGAACACCACATGCCTATTGGGCCGTTATTCCCATACAATATGGAATTCAGTTGCACAAGTACTGCGTATGGTCCCTAAGAAGACCCATGCTATACTCTCTCAGGCAGTTGCAGATGGGAGAGATGCAGCAAAGTTCTCTATCAGATGTGGACTTGACACGACCGACTCACTAGGTACAGCCATTTCATTATCAGCTGCCTTGCAGCACCATGCCTGGCTGAGAACATCTGAATTTTCAGGGGATGTCCAGGCTACCCTCATGGGCATGTCCTCCGATGGCTCCCACCTCTTTGGAGACATGGCAGATTCAGCACTGGCACCCCTTTTGTGGCTACAGAAGGGGTCTCCAATCATGCCCATACCCTCCCGGTCAGCAGGTTTTCCAGCCTTTTTATGTCTGAGGGTGCAGGTTCCACCAACCACGTGGGACAGGCTGACAGCTGTCAGGTCAGTCCACACAAGTGGCAGCCACAGCCTCCTGACCTCTTTAGTCCGCTTAGAACATCAGGGGCACTCAGTGGGAGACAGGATATACCATCACCTCCCCCACTGGCGGTCAGTAACATCAGAACGTTGGGTACTACAGATAGTCCAGAGGGGCTATACCCTCCCCTTTGTGGCACACCCACGACCTGTCCCATCCACTTATGATCACCTGATAAAGGACCACCTCTCTTTGCTCCATCAAGAAGTGCAGGCTGTTAGCCAAGGGAGCCACATAGAGGGTGCCTGCATCAGAAGTAGGTTGTGGTTGGTATTCCTGTTACTTTCTGGTGCCTAAGGAGGTTGGAGGATTTTGTCCTATCCTACCTCTGTACCTCCCCAACCTCTCTTGAAGAAGGAGAAATTAAAAATGCTCATGCTCGCTCAAGTTTTGTCTGCGCTGGATCTGGGAGATGGCAGTTCCCAGTGAGCCACAAGCACTTTCAGTTCACTGTGCTCCCTTTCAGGCTACCCAGCATCCATTAGGTATTCACCAAGGTGATAACAGTTGGTGCAGCTCATCTACAGAGGTCAGGGATTTCCCTACCTCGACGCCCGGTTGTGGAAGTCGGGCTCGCCCACGGTAGGCATCATCCACCTTTATACTATGGTGACCTTATTGCATTCACTGGGGTTCACTATCAACATGCCAAAGTCACACCTAAATCCCTCTCAGACACTCCTTTTCATTTGAGCTGTTCTGGACAAGGTGCAGTTTCGGGTATATCCTTCCGAGCTGCGAGTACAGGATATTCAGGCTATGATACCAATGTTTTAGCCTCTATTCAGGATTTTGATAAGTGACTCCGATACTATTGGGCCTCACAGCATAATGCACTGTGCTGGTGACACATGGTTGCTGGCATATGCAGGCTCTGCACTGGGATCTGAAGGCCCAGTGGATGGAGAATCAGGGGAATCTCCCCCAACATAGTCCAGATCTCGTAAGAAACTGCAAATGTCCTGCAGAGGTGGCTAACAAACTGCAATTGGGTTAGTGGCAGACGCCTATCCCTTCCACAGGCACAGCTGATTGTAGTAACAAGTGTGTCACTTTTGGGCTGGGATGGCCATCTGGAAGAGGTGGAGATCAGAGGACTCTGGTCTCTGGCGGAACCTAGACTCCACATCAACCTGCTGGTGCTTTGAGCGATCCGGTTGACATTGAAAGCTTTTCTACCTTCCATCAAGGGAAGGCCAGTGCAGGTCTTCATGGACAACACCATTGCCATGTGGTACTCCAACAAACAGGGCAAGGTGGCGTTGTGGACCCTTTGTCAAGAGGTTCTGCTCCTCTGGACATGGCTGGAATGTCAGGGCATTTCCCTGGTCTTTCAACACCTGGCAGGCTTTCTGAGCGTCAGGGCCGACAAACTCAGCTGAAGATGCTTAGCAGATCATGAAAGGAGTCTCCATACGGAGGTAGAGCAAGGTCCCTTTCAGCAGTAGGTACAGCCTAGGCTTGATCTGTTCGCCACTGCTGAGACCGCGCATTGTCAGCAGTTCTGCGTGCTGGAGTTCCCAAGGCAGCTCATGCTCAGAGATGCTTTTGGCCTCAAGCTTTTGTTCCTCTCCTGGATATCTGTCAGGCTGCGATGTGGGCATCCCTGCACACATTTACGAAACATTACTGCCTGGACAGTCAGATCTGTCACAACGGGCACTTCACAGATTCGCAAACACACATCCGGGGAAGTATTGCTTGGGTGTCTATTCAAAGGTAAGGAATCTGCAGGTAGAGGTCTCTATAAGATGAACAAGTTATTTACCTTCGGAACCACCTTATCTGGTAGAGACGATCTAGCCGCAGATTCCTCATCGACCCTCCAATCCTCTCCGCTCTGTGAACTGGTTCATGTGTAAGAAACACCCTATTCAGGGCCTTAGGGGCAGATTTAAGGAGAGTGGCACTGCACCCAGCGCAACTTTCCTTGCTCCCATTAGCGACCCCCTACTGCCACCATGTGTGCACTGTATTTAAAATATGGCGCACCATGGCGCAGGGTAGGGTGCAGTAGTGTTGTATATTGTGACGCTATTGACGTACTCTGCAGGAGTAGCGCCAACACTTTGCACTACTCCTGCAGAGTACATAGGGGTCCAATATAAATAATGGTAAATGTAAAAAAAAAAGAAAATGACGCTAAGGTGGCGTTAGGGTTCTTAAATCTGCCCCTTAGTCTTTTCCACATCATTGGTCAGTTCTCATTGTGACTTCTGGCGAGGAAAGTCACCAAAGTAACTGACATCTGTGCGTCAAAGTAATGCCTATGTAGTTACTGTGCATGTCATTGCCGGTGAGGCAGATGCAGAGCCGACTATGCCACCTACCAGCATGCACTGGTACTGCTTGAAAATCTTCTGGATCCAGTCTGACACCTGGAGATATTCAAAGGAAAGTAATCTGTGACTAGGTAAGTCTCTACCAGATAAGGTGTTAACAAAGGTAAGTAACTTGTTTGTTAATATAATTCTATATATCCATACTATCGGCTCTCTATGAGACCCATGCATAAAAAATAAATAGATGTTGCCTTTTGCATTGCACAAGCACTAAACGTTAGTAAATCTGAGTCAAGCCTGCAAGGGCATTTCTGATGAGTGCCCACATGTTTTGGCTGACACACATTTTTTAGCTGCACTGTAGTATCTGGAGTTTCACCGCCAAGGGCAAGATACAGTATGAATGAAACTATGAACATGGCAACAGTGTTATAACAGTCGCACATCTCTCCTGGTTAAAGTAATGTTTAAAACAATGGTGCTCAAAACACTACAATTGCGTCTCACGTTCAGATGATTAACATTTTGTATTGGGTATGCTGTAATGACTATGCTCCAACTAGTGATGACTGGCATTTTTGTCAAATCTTTCGGATAGAATCTTCACATTTCTGAGCAATTATAACCATATCTGTTTTGTTACTCAAGTCACTAAAGGCTTTAGTCAGTATAGCTCCATTTTGATGAATAGGAATATTTTTTATATATTAAGGTTGAGCTTATGTACATATCTGTCATAAGCCTTTAATTTACACCAATTTCTTTTGTGGTACACATAAGGATATGGCTATTTATGTGTTACAAAAATGGTATATTATACTATTATAAATTTATCTGGATGGTCTTTTGGTGCCTCCAGTGCCTTTTGCCCCCTTTTACATACATTTACCGCCCACATATTAGACAATGTGGCAATAATAATTACATGGTGCCTAAGATGTCTCTTTCAAGCGATGTGTCTACTCCCACTGACCATATAGTTATGTCTATTTAATAGCTATTACATACTTCCTTTTTATAAAAGCATACTAAAACATACATGATACATTGTTATAACCATAGATCCTTTGCATGGACGTATCAAGGTCTGTTGCTTTTTACAGACTGGATCTTTACTGCTGTAGGAAGTTCAGTTTTTGACAGTCGTTACACTTGTGCGACCGGACATTGTATAAGTGCGATACTGGATTCAGATCTTGTACGGACCACTGACTTACGTTGGAGGTCATTACTTAAGAGCTAATAACAGGATAAACAAATACAGGGCCCAGGTTTGTTGAGGAGAGAATGGCCATTTTTTCTGTGTGACAAGAGTTGGACCTCATTCTTGGACTGTTTATGTTAACAATATATGACATACATTGTCCTTTCAGGTTTTGTGTTGTGACATTCGGTTGCCGTTTGACTTAACTTTAAGGTTCAAATTTAGAGATTTCAAGGATTTGTTTTCACCATAACTTGACTCATGTGTAGGTAATTTACTAAATCTTTCCCTTCCTAAGTTTCAAGATCTAATGCTCATCATTCACAGATGTTGGGATTATTACTATCATCTTTTTAAGGGGCATGTGGTTGTACTCATTGAGTGCACATTTTATTCTATATTTTATTTTCCTATTTCTAAATCTCTGGAGCTACTTATAAATAGGTCTTAACACAACTTTACACATTATAGGCCTCAAGAGGCCCTAGCACTACTGGAGCATCACTTTTATGACCCTCTGGTGGCGCAATGCCTTGTGCCATATTTACAAGGTGCCGGTAAGCTACTCTTTGTGGCTTAACTGCACTTTGTAAATTCGGCCCCTTTACAAGCATTGTAGGAAACTGGCCCCTTGTTTGCAGTACCTCCCACTTTTTGCCTGATATCTGATGCTAACTTGACTGAGTGTATGCTGGGATCCTGCTAACCAGGCCCCCGCACCTGTGTTCTTTCTCTAAAACTGTACCATTGTTCCACAACTGGCACACAGCTAAGTCCTTTGTAAAAGGTACCAGTGGTACCAAGGTCCCTGTGACCACGGAGGGTCCCTAATGGCTGCAGCATATATTGTGCCACCCTAAGGGACCCCTCACTAAACACATTCACACTGCCAATGCAGCTTGCGTGTGTTGGTGGGGAGAAAGAGAAAGTCGACATGGCATCCTCCTCGGGGTGCCCTGCCCACTAACCGCTGCCTGTGGTATAGTTAAGTCACCGCGCTAGCAGGCCTTACAGCCCTAAGGCAGGGCATAGCTGCATGAGCAATATGCCCCTACATTGTCTAAGTCCATTCTTAGACATTGTAAGTGCAGTGTGGCCATATTACATACATGGACTGGGTGTTTGTTATCATGAACTCCACCGCTCCATAATGTCTACACTGAAGTCTGGTAGGTTTGATATCAAACTCCTCAGCACAATAAACCCACACTGATATATTGTAAAATGCAAAACAGAGGGCATCTTAGAGACGCCCCCTGTATTTTACCCAATCAGTTAGTGCAAGACTGACCAGTCTGCTACCAAGAGACAAGTTTCTGACCACATGGGATGAGAGCCTTTGTGCTCTCTGAGGCCAGAAACAAAGCCTGCACTGGGTAGAGATGCTTCACACCTCCCCCCTTGCAGGAACTGTAACGCTTGGCGGAAAGCCTCAAAGGCTCAGGCCTCCTGTTACAGTACCCCAGGGCACTCCAGCTAGTGGAAATGCATGAATCAGACCACTGGTCCAGCGACGTCCACCCTTTGTTTTTTGGAACCGACCCAACCTGCAGCATCTTTTCTCATCCCCAGGATCCCCATATTGGAAAGCATTGGGAGCCCAAGGCTGTGTTTGCACCCGATCACCCCCGCACCACTGAGGGTTGTGTTTGGTGCTGACCTGTGGCTCCCCCAGTGCTCCTCTAAACCCCCCAGGTCTGCCCTCCGAAGACACGGGTACTTACCTGCAAACAGGCCTGATTCTGAGTGCCCCTAGTCTCCATAGAGGCTCTGGTTAAATTGACCTCAAATTTGATCTCTGCACCTGACCGGCCCCATGTTGCTGGTGGTGAGTGTCTGGGGTTAACTTGAACCCCAACCTGTGGACATCCTAATCCCCAGAGACAGGAACTGTAAGCGTTGTACTTAGCTTGAAACTGTGCTAACTTTTCCCCCCCTAGAACTCTGTCGAAAATTGCACTGTCAACTTTTAAAACAGATATTTGCCATTTTCTCGAAAAAGGTTTAACTTGACAAATTGAAACAAAGTGGTATTTATACATATGCTGGATACTTACTTGCAAATGTACTTACCGGCAACTTGAATTTTGTGGTTCTAGAAATAAAGTAACAAAATATATTTTTGCTATATAAAAACATGGAGTTAGTCATTGAGTGTGCCTCATTTTATTGCGTGTGTGTGTGTATACAACGAATGCTTTGCACTACCATCTAATAAGCCAAACTGCTCAACCACACCACCACAAAAGTGCATTAGTATTAAATACTTAAGCCTCTGGGGAACCCCTGGACTCTGTGCACACTATATCTCATTTTGATATAGTATATACAGAGCCGGCTTCCTACAAGCATCACTTAATGTGGAAGGGGCGTGCAATGAATGTTGTTTTGGGCATTCCACTGCAAAACTCATTTCATTTTGACTCTACCCCAGATTTATGAGGAATTGTAAATCTAAGGCAGTGCCAAAAACTAACGCCATGCAAGGGGTGGCATTAGCATATCGCAACGAGGAGAACTACTTACATTTCTCCTCGTTTTTACTTTTTCTATGTATGTGGCATTCTGCCGCACACGTAGAACTAGCATATTGCCATTATTGATTGTTTATGTGCAGGAAGGGGCATCGTTTCCTGCAACGCATGCACCCTTGCACGCTAGGGGGAACACAGGGGTGTGCCGTATTTTTGAAAATATGGTGCATCCCTGCATTTCTGAAGTGACGCAGCCTGGCGCTGCGCCACTTCCTCATAAATGAGGGACTTTGTTTTTAGGTCTAGGTGGCGACCACACACACTCTTTTACATGCACATGGGAGTTTTCTTAGTCATGTGCTCTCTGTTTTTACGTCTTTATCATTCCTTAGGGTCTTTTGTATTCTCAGGAATGATTAACACACTGGTATCTTGCTATGATAGTATTCAGAACTTTTGAAGGGGGGGTGTTGAGATATTTTGTTTTAGTCAATATAGTTGTTTTTTTTTTTTTACTTTGTGATTTTTCTTATAAGAAATTGTTCAATTATTATTATTTATTTATTTTTTAACATCAGCCTTGAAGAAGTCCCCAGGCAGGGGCAAAACACATGTCGGCTGGAATTCTCTAAGGCACAAGACTGTCAACATATATACAATCTTGTTTGTACTTTTGTACATATCTTGTTGAACTGTTCAAAATATATATATACAAAATAAACTGTTATTGAGTAAAAGCACATGTTCTACTGTAATATTTGGCTTTTTTTTAATTACTTCAATGTCTGTGTCAGTTATCAGTGTACTTTTTGTTAGTATTTCTGGACCATAATGTAACGAATATGTGAGACATATGACAGGAGTGCTCCACTACTTTTTCTTTCAAGGAACAGTATAAGGCTGACTCTCCTAGGAGTTTCTCCTCTTGGAAGGACTCGGCACGGGAGTGTCTGCGGTAGGTACGAAGTTTAGCTGACATTATGATGCTGCTTATTGAATCTCCTTTTCTTTCCTGATTTCAAAACCACTGGGCCT
This sequence comes from Pleurodeles waltl, assembly GCF_031143425.1. Lineage (NCBI taxonomy): Eukaryota > Metazoa > Chordata > Amphibia > Caudata > Salamandridae > Pleurodeles > Pleurodeles waltl. The sequence continues at coordinate 1,328,309,635 of NC_090447.1, forward strand.
CAGTGTCTCAAGCACAGAGGGTTTGCTGCTAAGTGGCTACTGTGAAGGATTTATGCAGTAACGTGGAGTGTTTACTTTCTTTTTCCAATTGTGTGGGAAATGTTTCATGACAGTTGTTATGCCGAAGCTATGTACTGTGCTCCACAATGCTATTGTTCAATGAACAGATTTAAACAATAGGACATGGTTGGGCACCAGACTTCTAGATAAAGGCAGTATGGCACAAGTACTTTCATCATTACATAGTTACTATCATGGTCTTTAATTTATAGAGTTTATCGACTTAAGAGATGTCAGAACTACAATCATATGAAGAAGAGAATGCTTTATTGCTATTTGCAATATTTACAAGATTTGTACAAAAAATAAAATCACACACCCAACCTAAATGTCAGTATGAACGCATTCATGTGATTTAATAAAATAACACAAATGTCTCCCATGGTGCTATTTTGGAGCAAGCTGACAGGTCACCACCTCCAACCACAATTGCCCAATAATTTTACAGAGTGTTGTAGAATTTCCAATGCCAAGTATGCTGATCAGGGAATTGTTTCAAGGATGTGTTAGGCTCAATTTCTGCAAAAAGTCTATAGTTTTTCAATCAGTATTGCTGAAGCTCCACCTCCCCCGTTGCAAATTCCAGCTAGACCATATTGTCCTGGTTTAAGCACATGGGCCATGTGAGCGACAATTCTTGCTCCAGACATTCTAGGCATAAGCAGAAAAAAATATTAAGTACTGCAAATCGTCACTTACCACCATAGGAAATGTACAATAAATCGCATGAAAATAAGTGTACAGACAAGAAATAAAATATAACACAACTTTACCACCACTTTTAAGACTTCCCAACCTGCATTTAACAAAAACAGATGTTTAGAGAAAACAGCAAAACATTTTAGTATGATACTGTGGCAACATAAATTTTTTGTACAACTTTATTTTTAGATTTTCACTTATAACGGTGCAATTAAAGCCACGACAAAAACATAAAACAATCATACAGTGCCAATGCATGGTTTCCTGTTGCCTACTGAGGGTGGGGATTGAAGGGTTCTGATCTCATAGGAGTGAGCCACAACAATCATGTCCAACTAGGCCTCCACAGTACATCACACGCTGATATTATTGCACAATAATTCCATGAACCAAATCTCCAAGCTGACATTGATCCCGATGGACCACTGAGGTCCCATACTCATTTAGTTGTCACAAATACGATACCAACTGTGTAGTTCTACCCCTCCTCATCTGCAAGGGGTTCTGTGTGAGGTTTGTTCCCTTCTGTGAATCATTCAAGCAACAGACCCTCAGGCTAAATGTTGGCAGCTGCACCGTCATCAGTGCGCACCAACAACATCTGCTGTACCTCTGCCACCCCCCACTCCATCAAATCTTTCGGCCAATGTTCCAATTGTGGGCTCCTGCATCCCATCCTACAAATGACTACCCATCTCTTAGCCAGCAACAGGGCCAGTTCGTAAGGGATCTTCCACCCCTTGGGCCTGGGTATCACTCCCGGCAAGCAGGCCACTGGTGTCAGTGTAAGTTTTAGCTCTGTAGCAGCTACTATTTGGGGGATAACCTCTTTCCAGTAAGCCTGCACTTCAGCACATTTCCATGCCAGGTGCAGAACGTAGCCCCCTCTTTTCCACATTATTGGTACTTGGCCCCCCCGCAGGGTCTATCTTACTCAGCATATATGGTAGGTAGTTGAAATGTAGGAGATTAAACCTAATATTGCATGATACATTGCGGACCAGTTCCAGATCCTGTCCTGAGTCCGTGTCAGAGAGTGGGTCCTCTAATTCTTTCTCCCACGTGCTGTACAGGGAGTTTTCTGCCCATTACTGTTGAGCGCTTTATAAAACCGGGAAATCAGGTGGCGCCCCTCTCCCCAATGTATATGTCCTCCCATGACCTCTGATGCTCGTGATCCAGTCGGAAAATCACTCCAGACTTCCTATGCTACACTCTCCAATTTGGCATATTGTAGGAACTGACGTGGCCCTTCTGCGAAGGACTCCTGTGCCTCCTGGAAGGTTATGAACCGTTCTCTTGGGTAAATACAACCTACCAACAAGCAACCTCTCCTTCTCCACTGCTCCATTGATATGTAGCCATCAATGGCACGGAAAGGGACCAAATCCCACAAAGGCAATTCCTTAACAAAGGGGACTCTTTGAATAATCTTATGGAGCACCTGCTCCCATAATTCAGCCATGACTTTCACCAGGTAAGGTATTGGGTGTGGGGAGCTACCCCCCCTTCATCAAGAGCTGAGGCAATGTATCCTCTCCCAGTATGCCCTCTAACAATCTTTTCTCCCACCCATCTGTGTTAGTCATCCATCTAGCCACATTTTGTAAGTGAGCCTGCGTAATATCAGGAGCGGCAAGACCTCCCTCCTCTAAAGTTCTTTTCAACATGGAGAGGGGAAACCCTACTTCGATGACCAGCTCATATTAATGACCTCAGTAGTTCATCAAGCCTATGAAAGATTTGGGAATCAAGTTGAAACTGGACTAAATACAGACAGCGGGGCAGGAAAACCAATCTGGCAACCGCCGCCCTGCCCATAACAGAGAGGGGGAGTCTATTCCAGAAGGCGGCAGAGTTAGTCAGTCCTTCCACCACCCTCTCCACGTTGAGGTGATTATGTGCCTTCTTTGTGTGTCTGTGACCCATATACCCAAATAGCCGAATCCCTCCAGTTCCCAGTGTAACCCCACCTCTTGCAATTGGGCAGCGGGCTTCCCAATCAGATTCCCCAAGGAGAAAAGTAAAGATTTCTGGACATTAATCTTGAGTCCAGAGAATTTACTGAAAGTTGTCAGTACTTGCATCAGCATTGGAACCAACTCTTCTAGGGCTCCAAGGTATACAAGGGTGTCGTCTGCATACAAAGAGATGACGCATGTTTGCGTCCGAATCCCAAAGCCGGACATATCCCGTCACAACAATAGAGCTAGAGGTTCAATCGCCAGTATGAATAGGAGCAGTGAGAGGGCATCCTTGTCTGGTTCCCCCGCCAAATCCCCATGCTTTGCAAAGCTGTACCCCCCACTCTTATCCATATAAAGGGCTTGTAATAAAGGAGGCATACCCAAGCACAGAAATCAGAGCTAAAGCCCACACTCTTAAGTACCTTCAACAAGTATCCTCAGTCAATCGAATCAAAGGCCTTCTCCAGATCCAAAGATACCAGGGCCAGATCCTGTGCCCTCCAAGTTGCCTCAGGTTGAATTTAGTGCTGCAGGAGGGTATAAATCCACACTGGTCAGCGTGAACCAAAGTCACGGATCACTCCTCTTAATCTAGACGCTAGGACTTTACAGAGGATTGTAAGATCTGAATTTAACATGGTGAGAGGCCTTTAAGAGGAAGGATCTGCCCCGTCCCACCCAGTTTCAACATGAGGCATTATACCTTTCTCCCGAGTTTCCTGAAACACCTCCAATAATTTGGGGAGAAGTGTAGCCCCATATGTTTGATAAAGCTCCAAGGGAAATCCACCCCCCCTGGGGTTCTAGACCTCTTAAATGCCTTCACAGCTTCATTTAGCTCCTCTAGTGTTATTTCCTCCCTCAGCTCCTGTTTCTGTGCCACTTCCAGGTTGGTTAGAGCCACATCTGCAAAACATGCCTCCAGCTCCTGATCCTGGTTGGGGGGGCCCGCTGCATAAACAGTGCATAGGTGCTCAATAAACACGGCTAGAATCACACTGCTACTGGAGAACCCCTCTCCTACTTTGCTACTGATCGCGCCATGGTATCTAAGCCAATAGGTGTCTGGACTTATCCCCCTCCCTGTGGAGCCTCTGTTGGGACGACCGCAAAGTCATCCTGTCAAGCCTATCCCAGAGCTCACTCATGTCCCTGTGGACCTGCAAAAGTTGCCCGTGTACGGGGGTTGAACAAGATTCTTCTCCCTGTAGTGTTGCCAACCACCCTTCTAGTGCTTTGAGTTCAGTTTCCATTTGGACTCCATACTCCACAAAAACTTCCTAGACATGTCCCCCTAAGGACTGCCTTTAGTGTCTCTCATTCCACTTCTCTGCACTGCATGGTCCCCTAGTTCATTTCCTGGAGAGATGCTGCCAGGGCTGCATGGCCCTCGGGATCTGAAAGAAAGTCTGGAGGCATGCGCCAAGTGCATCACACCTCCTTCCTAATCCCCTATTGCAGCTCCAACAGTACGTGAGCATGATCAGATTTGCCCAGATGTTTGACCACAGTTCTCTACAAAATGCTCAGTAGATGCCCCTTAGGATCTTTCTGGGAAACCCAGGAGTCTCACATTGTTAGGGCCGGACCAACCTTCCACATTCTCTATCCGTGCCTCCAATTCACCATTCTTCAATGCCACTGCTGCTACCGGCTTTTGGAGAGTGACCACCTCTATCTGCAACTCTGTAATGGACCTCTCCACCACACGTACTTTGTTGGAGACCTTGCGTAGGGCTGTGCACAAAAGGTTGACTTCCATAACTACCGTCTCAATTTTGCCTTCCAATACTTCTCCTGATCTGTGGATGGCAGCAAGCAGCTCTGCTCTAGTACGCTCCTCAGTGGGCTCATGCACGGTCTTGCCATGGGGCTGCTGTGTAGGGGTTGCATAATGGCCCAAGGTGTTACCCTGGGAGGTGCAGGTCTGCCTTTGTCTGCCCAGGTTTGGTCCCTCAGGTGCTGGGCTGGCCGATTCTCCCCAGCAAATAAATTCAAGCGTGGGAAAACACCACGAGAAGTGTAGCACAGGAGATGAAATGGAGCTGGAGTTCATAGGGGCACCTCTGCTCATGCAGGTGTGCCCTCACACACAGGGACCTGCACCCTGCCCTCCAGGCTATGAGGGCCTACCATAGGGGTGACTTGCAGTGAACCTGGTGCAGTGACCTGTAGTGAAAGGGTGCATGCACCCTTCCATGCAGGCGTCAATGGCAGGCACATTTTGCATGGGCTCCCATGGGTAGCACAATACATGCTGCAGCCCAGGGGGAATCCCTGGCGCCGCAATGCCCTGGGTACCTAAGTACCATACACTGGGAAGCTAAAAAGGGGGCACCAGTATGCCAACTGTGAGGTGTGCAAAGTCCTAGCCAACCAAATTTGGAGGGAGAGAGCCCAATCACTGGGGTCCTGGTTAGCAGGATTCCAGTGAAGACAGTCAAAGCATACTGACAGCAGGCAAAAAGTGGGGGTAACCATGCTAAAAAGAGGGTACTTCCCTACATTCCTGTTCACTTGTCACCCCAGGTATGCTATGGTAAGTAGGGTAGTTGACCAGTAATGGAGACCCTCCAGACAGGTTCTGATGTTTGTCCTTCCCCAAGGAAGGTATGGCAAACCTCTTCAAAGAGGTAATCACTGCCACTGCAGACGAGAGAGTCTGGCCAAATGAGAAGAATTATTGCCATAACCTCAAGCAGAGAAAAACTACATTTTGCACATTCACATAGGAAGTATATTTATCAATTGAATTGGACTTTGGATAAATATTATAATGCTGTGAGGGATGATTTTTGTAGCTTTCCACCAACCAATTTGAGGAATTAGCACTTTTATTGCAAAGCGGGCATTTTTAATACTGCTGATTGCACAGAGAAATTATATCTCTAAACTGGTCACAACAGAGGACATGGCAATTCATTATTGGGTATTTCCCACTTTTAACCGTTATGCACCTATACCCTGTGTTCTTCAGTGCACTACTTGGGAGTAATGTATACTGCAGGCTTTTCTACATCTCAAAACTGTTGCTTTTGACAGACTGCAGTCAATCAAGACATACCATCTGGGTGGTGTGTATGCATATTGCAGCCATATTTACCTTGTGTGCTAGAGAAGCGCTATCTACTCCATAGTACCACAGCCTTAAATAAAAATAATTATGCTAATGGGAATTAAACCAATACTTCAGCATGTTTTAGGGTTCATTGCACATTCACTGGGTGGCTATTCAGCAACCTCTTACTACCCAGTGTACTATGCCAACAGACAAAAACAGTCAAAACGATTGGGACCAGTCAGAAAGATGGTCTGTCTCCCATGAATCAACTAAAGTACACAGTGTGTTGGAAATATGAGTGCAGCAATTTCATGCAACATGGGAGTTGCATTTTCAGCCTGCTGTATGAATTTAGAAAAGAAGACCATGATGACCACATCCGCTCTGTGGCCTTCTCCTCCTCCTCTATCAACTCACATGATGCTGCCTGGCATGAAAGTAAAAGGCTGTGCCGGTCTAGAGTATGCATATATACATTCAACTTAACCACGTTGACAGCAGCAGCAGTAGTGTAGGATCACAGGTCTGCTGGCACCAATTCCAAATTGGGCTCATGGCTTCCTTTCGAGTGTACTGCATGCTGCTGTGAACACACACAGCTCTGACAAAGTTTCCTCAGGTCCAATAAACAAGTTATTGTGGGAGAGGATACACTCCACGCAGGCACACACCCCTACATATCTAACCCTGATACCACAGCACAGATTCTAGTGAACATTAATTGGCTGCAAAAAATTACAACTATTGATGAGGGATATATTTGGCAGTGTCCAGGGAGAGGCCAATGCGTTTAGTGTCGTATCCAGCAGCTGTGGCACAATTCTATTACCATTCCACACCACTGTCTAATGACCTGTTAAGGGATGTCCTAATGTGGCGTGTTATAATCTACATGGCAGGCTGCATGTAAAACCTTGGGTTCTCGCTGCCCACTTGCTGTATGAATAATTCCAATACCAGCCAGGTGGTGGCACAACTTTCACAGGGTAGCCAAGAATAGAGCTAGTGATAAGTGAGTGATAATATGGAGTTGATCAATATATTTTATATGTGGAAAAGAAAGTATGTCTGCATCATTAAATGTTTATGCACTTTCTTATATTAATCATGTTCAAAAGGTCAGATGATCCCATTTACACACGTTCCATGACAAAGGGTCACTCTACGGATGTAATAAAACAGAAAGAGGGTCTCCTCAATTTTTTATATTTAGCAATCACACTGAACAATTAAAGTATAACCTGTAGAGGATTAGATGTGGAAATAAGGGAAATGATCAACTCTTTGTAACCTTAGTACGTCTATTCCACAAAGTACTCTCTTTTCTGCGGCATCCAGCATTCTTAATAGAGTAAAGGACAGTTTGGGCCATACCCACCTTATAGCTTTTTAAATGTACACATTTTAAAAGCCATCGCAACTTACATGACTCTTTCAAAGGTCTAGCAGGTGGCACTAGAGTGTACTTTCTATATGTTAATGAGAGCTACAATCCCAAAAATGCTACATTTACATAGTTTCTAATTAGCCACTGTCACATTTCTTCAACTCTGGTGGTGTCCACGTCCAATCCAAATATACTCACCCTATTGGATGGCCCAACGAGACTGCCCCTCCATTCACATTTACTTTGTCAGGATCGATCCCCAGCATTTTGATGTTGGCTAAAACCACAACACTGAAGGCTTCATTAATCTCCCACATGGAAATGTCTTCTTTCTTAAGGCCTGCATAGTTAAGAACCTGTAAAGTAGAAAGCAAATACGTTAATTATGTTGTAAATTTGTTTGTACATTTAATGCCAAATTGCTCACTGATGATTATCGTTACTCAGATTTCCGTTGTACTTCTGCACAGTCTTTACGCTATAAGATAGAGTCCTCACACCACAGGCAGTCATAACCCCTTAGAAAATATTTTTTTTTCACTTAGTTTCAATGGAATTAGACCAGTATCTCTTAGTTTTATCTTGGTCCCTTCAGTCATCATAAATGTGCTCCACACTATCCAGTACCTTATACCAGGCCATGCAGGCCATGGAACGTGGGGACTACAGGACTTTGGAAGTGGAGGAATGCAGGACTGTGACAATGAAGACTAGTACTTGGAGTAATTAAGACTGTCAGCGAGTGAAGTATTTTATCTGTGAATAATAAAAGGTTCCTACTAAGTAATCAGACCATTACAAGCTTGTTTATCATCCTCGTCAAAACCTTTACTCCAAATCTAGCTCATATGTGCTAAGAAAAACACTAGACCTCTAAACTGCTAGGGCACAACCCATTTTAAATTCCTGAATAAAATGACACATTTCTCAGGTTAGATGTATGCATAACATATGTCCTAAATCCACTTGAGAAAATACCACCCAAAATCAAATAAGTGATTAATAATAGTATTTTTTTGCATGGCAGTACTTCTAGAACACTTCATACCTGCATGGAGTCCCCAAAACAATTCTGGGTAGTCGATTAAGAGGACTCTCCATTTGTTGTGCATGGTTGGTGTACTCATTGGTATAGCTGTGAACTTAGTGTTTTATCTCACCGTTAAATTAACCAGAGAGATGTTAAATACTTTAAGTCAAGTTTGGATAAACTTACCAGCTTCTCTGCAATTGGTAAGAGGTAGCCCAATCCTAGTGCTTTATTAATAATGGCGTGGGGAAAGCCCATATCGAGTTCTACATTTATACTTAAAGAAGAAGTCTTCGAATGTCTCCCAGGAGGAGAGTATGTTTTGATCTGAATGACCATGCAACTTCATTCTAAATCCTGCAGATGGGCAAACTCAGCCAACAACTGAATATGACACTTGTAGTTTTCTCTGTTAAAAAGGGATCGACGGTGTGAAAAAAGCTTATGTGCACTAACTGAATGGAAAGCAAGAGACGTATGTCCAAGGGAGAACGTGGCACCTCCCCTAGAGACTATATAGTGAGATAAAGAGCAAAACTTTGTCTTGGAGCAGAATGAAGGTTCTGAATGCACCCTTCTGTTGTGGAATAAGAGAGAAGAAAAAGTAAGTGGAGAGAGAGTTAACATTCAAACTGACACCCAATGGTGTGCATTTCCCAGTCCCTGTGGCAATTTAAAGCGCAATACAGACTAAAGACTCTGGGCCAGATTTACAAAGCCCTTACGTCATGCAAGGCAACTCAAGGACTTAAGTGAGATTTACTAAGCCACACAAACGCCCCTTGTGTGGCTCTGAGTGGCTTTGTAAATCCAGAGTAACGCAAGGAACTGCAAATTCCTTCCTTGCGTTAGTCTGCGTTGGGAAGGCACTCGACGTGTACAGCATGGGTGTTACCACGCATCCGCCCATTAATTTTGACATATTCCCAGATTTACAAAGACTTGTAAACCTCGGAATGCGTCAAAATGGTACACCTTCCCAACAAAGGGGTAATGAGGAGAAATATCTTTATCTGCCCTCGTTATTTCCTCTTTCTGCTTGAGCTGCATTTTGCAAATACCTAAAATGATTGTCTTTGTGCAGGAAGGTGCCGCTTCCAGCACAAAACAATCTTGCCTGTAACACAAGCACCCTAGCATCATGGCTCAACAGAAATGACTGATGACAGTGGATGCTGGTGATAGCTCATTCTTGCTAAAGTGACCAAGTGCCCAGAGATACCCATGCTTTTTCATGTCTGGTTGGGAGTGGTATGGAAAATAAGTTCCTGAGGTAAGACACAGGTTGAGTACTACTACTTTTCTCTGTCCCTCGTTGGAAGACCGCCAGATGGTGGCAGGACATATTATGGATTGATGATGACGGTTGAGGTTGGAGGATGATCCTGATTTCTCCTTATTTGGATAATTGCAAGTGTGGACAGAATAATCTGGAGCATCGCCGACTGATGTGGACTGGGAGTAACTGTTGGGAAGAAATGACCCAAGCCACAGTAAAGGATAAAGGGAAATCCAGAATGTGTGAGGGGAGATTAACCCTCAAAGCCAGGAGATGGAAGGTTGTTGCTGCAGAGGTTGCAGCATAATCGATGCTGTTGCATGGGAAATCCCTCCTAAGGGCAGCAATCACATAGCTGCAGTCAGCCTCCCAAGGTATAGACACTATGGTAGCTGGCAGGGTCTAAGCCTTGCAAACCAATAAGGAGTGAATGAGCACAAAGGGCAAGTGGTGGCTCAGCAGATGGGTGCGGTGACATCTAAACTAGCCTTCCTGGACAATGATCAGGAGTAGATTCTCAAATTTATAAACTGTGCAGTTAGTTCCTGGACCTCTTGAATGTACACTGGACAGACTGAAGGACTCTGCAAGCATTCTTCTGAGTATTACATCCCTTTCTGATGGTGAGGTTTCAAAGGAAGTCTCTGGACCTTGGGAAAATGGATGGGAACAATGTGGATGGTGTCGGGTGGTGAAAGAAATGAGACTCTACATGGAGTCCCATTGCCCACCTCAAAGGAGAAGGACCCTTTGTAGAGCGATAGATGTATTATTTCAGAAGGCTCGCAGACCGGCTTAGTAACCATAACATAGCATTCAGGGATTGCAAAAGGAGTCTTATGGTAAATGGAGTTTACTCAGGGGGAGAAGATGATGAACTATGTAGTACCATAAGAAACAGTAAAAAAAAAAAAAAAAAAAAAAAAAAGAAATCACAAAAGTTTCAGTGATATTCAAAAAGGACTTTGAAGAAGGTATGCACCGCTTCAGAGGACATGAAGATCTCTAACGGAGCTGCTACCCGGGAACGAGTCGGAAACACTCAGGTAGATTTACTAAGATTCAAAGAGTATTGACTAAGATTGAATGAGGATAATAGAAATAAAATGAAAAGGTTTTATTTTGCTTAAAAATGAGTATGCTCTTCCTTATATGATTTCAATTTTCATGTATGAATTCCCCATTTTATGAGCGGTCTCAAGCAGGGCTCTAGAGGCAGAGGGAGACATGTAAGTGATCAGCAGCAATACAAAACACTAACACTGAAAAACCCTACCCGCTTTTATGCTTGTGTCCTTAAGTGGAGGCACAGCCCATCCTTTAGGGTGGAGGGGCCACACCCCCCCCCCCCCCCCCACCTTTTGCCCCTCATGAAGAGTGTCTGTCAGGCTGAACAAAGATCAGCCTGACAGACACGCTTCATGTTCAGGTCAGGAAGCCTGGAGCAGACATGCACGATTTGCGCAGACTCCTGGCTGCCTGAGCTGAACTTTGCTGGACTGAAGAGGTCACAGCTCCTGTGGGCCTGACCTCCTCGGCTCAGCAAAGGTGCCTCGAGGCCCTCCCCCGGGTGACGAGGGGAAGCGTCACCCATTGACTTGGACCTGGGCGCTTCAGGTTTAAGCCCTGAAGCGCCAAGGGCAAGTGTCAACACTTCATCACACAGTGGGGTGGGCTCAGCAGTCTCACTGACCCCATCCCACTCTGTGATTAAGTTGGGACTGCTGCCTTCCCTCTTTGGCTGACCTAAGGTCAGCCAAAGTGGAGTGTGAGTGTGTGTGTGTGTGTGTGTGTGTGTGTGTGTGTGTGTGTGTGTGTGTGTGTGTGTGTGTGTGTGTGTGTGTAAGAATGAGTGCAAGTGTGCTGCCCGCCCCCCTCCCTCCTAAAACTGCCGGCCGCCACTGCTTAAGTGTCCAAGCAAAAACATGATGCTGATCTTGTTCTGAACAGTGTAAGAACCCTAAAGCTTTCCAAGCTCGCAATGAAATCGGTTTACATTTCACACGTTTTACCTCATGAGATGATGGAAAATATGTATGTCCTTATTCCCCAAGGGTAGATCCTTTTCCACATCTGCTGTGTTTCTGTATTTTTGTTTTTAATGCAACATATAAAGTTTTGTACACAGCAGACTGCAAACTGGGAGAGCCCTCAGTAACTGGGTGAGTTCAGGCTATCTATGGGGGTGAATGAACAGGAAAGATTGGGAGCTCTGGAGCTGGCGGTGGAGGAAGTGCAAGTCTTTCCGCGACTAAAGAAGACGCTTAGGCTACATGTTCATTCAATCCTACGACTCTGCAAAACGCAGAGCAGAGACAATGCGTGTGGAAAAAATACTTACGATTCTACTGGGCACTGTGTGAAAGAGGCACAGAGCTGTTGAAAAACTGAAAGTGCCTAAGAAAAAGGAAATGTAGTGTTTAGAAAGAGAGAGAGAAAGCATGTGTAGAAAGTTTGTGCAGAAGGAGAGAGTGCAAAGAGGAAGGAACTGGCACTTTGAAAATGCAGCAGGAGGGACCTGAGAAAGAAAGATATGCCAAAGGAAGAAAGAAGGGCGTAAGTGCTGAGGCAGAGGGAGCAACTCCCTAGCACAGTGATATTAAGGGAAGAACTGGAGTGGCTGAGAATTCAGAAGCACCCTGCTCATTCCACTGGTCTTTGTCATGTTTCATGCACAAGCTCAGAATTTCTGAACTTTTGAGAATCTCATATTTTAGAACTGAGACATTGTGCATTCAGGTTGTTCACCCTAGTGTCGTCCTTACTCATTTATTAGATAAATAAAAACAAGCACTGGGAAAAACACCTTTTTCATGACTGCAGTATCTTGTTTCATGGATTGCCTTTATTCTCGATTTTAGTTTTCTTTTTTAGCTTCAGATATTTTTCAGATAGTAATATGGCCATGTTTTTATTAACACGAGAAGAATGCCACGCACGCATTTCATTCAGACATTCTTGTTCTGTAGTCCGCACAACTAGTTCCAGGGACAAATGTCAGAACACAATGTCCTTGTTTTATTGTGTGCTCGTAGGAGACCACTTTTTTCTTTTTTGTTATTCTGTGTCTTTAGCAGAATGAGAGAATGTCGGTGTTTTGTTATTTACACCGTGACCCGTGTTGCAGTCGGAGAGAGGCACTTTATGCTGGAGTTATCAGGCAAGGCCCCAACATCCATCCTAAGGAGGAAGACCGCAGCGCAGGCACAGATGTGAGCAGGCTTGCACCCAGACAAAGTGCATCTGTTAATGGACTGAGGCTGGCTTCCTGGGACATTACACCAGGGTGAGAAGTTAGCTCATTCCAACCAGTCTAGCAGAAAACTCTTACTATTATAGGACTCTTAGTACTAGGTAGCAGCAACTTTTTATTCATTGTGTTTATTGGCTTTTGAACAGCTAACAAAAGAAGGGGAATACGTGGGGGAAGGAAAAGCATGCCTTACATGCACAAGAGGAGTGTCATAGTACAGTATCCAGCAGTTATGAGTGATTGGAGACCACACTGGATACAGCCTCTGTATTAGTGCTCAACAGGCGGGGTCAGGGACATTGGTGAAGCACAAGGGGACTCCCCAAGTCGCAGGGCATGACTGCAGTAGGGGCTCACAGGACAAAAGCGGAGCTGAGGGCCAGCATCCCACTGTGTCCTTCAGGTCCTCAGCCACCCCTCTCAGTCTCAAATGTAGAGCTAGTGTGGCCCTGACGCTGGCCAGCTGTAGTGCGGTGCGACCGCACCGGGTGCTGACCTGGATTGGGGGGCGCAGTGTTTAGCAATAGCTTACGAAACTTGCGATTTAAAAAAAAAAAAAAAAAAAAAAAAAAAACACCTGCTGAAAATGTCCTTGTGTGTCCAGCCTTCGGGAAACAATTAAAATGTCCAGATACCTCTTGTGATTAATGTTGCTGCTTGGTAGAGAGATTGGGGTTTTGTCTAGCAGCAGTTGTGACTCGCCATACAGTAGCGTAGATGGTTAATGTACCTGCTGCAAAGAACAGAACTATATTTTATGTGGATTTGTAAAGCCAGCCTTTACAAGCGCTTTAAAATAAATGAATGTATGTGAAAGGGGGCTATGGAGAGATGAGTGAAAAATTTGCTGGGTGGTGGTGAGTGAATCTGAGGCGGTTGTCATGGGGTGGGGGTGCCACAAAACACTGTTGCACAGGGTGCCACCAGCGCTGAAGCCGGCCCTCCCCTGACGTCTGTGGGCCGTGATCGTACCGGCATAAGCTCCCTGTAGTTTGCAAGTTATTCCTGGCAATATGTTGCATCCTGCAGCCAACCAGCACCCTTAGGCACAGGTCGCCTCCTCCAGTGGATAGCCACTCTCTATTTAGCCAGCAATGACAGCATTGTGGTGAGTTGAGTCTCGGAATCTCTTTCACGTAACCTAATAGGGCCACCAACCGTGTTTGCTGTGCAAAATGACCAGTGTTCTGAGCCGCCTCACCATCAACACTGGACCAGAAACTCACCAATGTGGGGCAATCCCAGGCAAGGTGGAGAAATATGGCTCATGGAGCAGCACATCTCAGGCCGCATGCATCATTCACAAGTCCTATTCTATGCAGCTGGGCTGATATGCGATATAGTCTGTGCAGGAATTTAAAGTGGATGAGTCAGTCTGTAGTTCGGAGACAGGGCACTGGTCTAGGTGCAGCAATAGCGCCACTGTGCCTCAGAAATGGGGGGTGGGCTATGTCCACCTCCCAGACAGTCTGAGCCCCAGGGTCACACACAGCTGCCTTCTCGTGCATCACGGTGTATGGAAGGGTCATAAGCTTGTGGGGGGGGAGGGACTAGCAATGAGGTGTTCTAAGGCATGGAGCTTGGGGGCACCAGGAATGTGCTGTGCAGGGGCAGCCTGGACCTGGTGGTATAAAAGGACAAAGCACTGTGGGTGAAGGGTGATTTTCAGTGCTATAAGGTTGGAGGAAACACTCAGCAGGGTAAAGATCACTAAACATAAGGGGCTCTAGCAAGCCAGCTCGTCGACAGGCTCCCTCATCCGACATCATGGGTAGCAGAGCATGTTTAGCCAATGGCATGTTGAGTGCATACAGGCAATTAAGACAGCTCACCTCCCCAAAGCCCAGAGTGCAAGCAACCATGTCTACCTCAGTGCATGAAGGTCAATACGCCTGGTACAGCATTGTAGCGAGGGGGCACGGGCCACCTGATCAGTCTCCACCACACTGTGTGGCTGAAAAAAGATGGGTGTAACCAGAAATGTATGAATTGGGCATGCAAGGGGCTTTAAGCCCTCCCTGTAAGAATGGCAAAGTCATTTAAGAAAGTGTGCAGGATTGGGATATTGATGAAAATATAGAAAAACTTAAGGAGTATAACCATTTTTTTGCAATGGTGATCCTGCCCGCCATGGACAGGGGCAGTCTGGACCAGGCCGGTATGCGCTCCAGGAGCCAGGTCATGGCCCTGTCCGTAGCTGACTCCACAGGTCGTCAACATCCCTTCTGAATCATATTCCCAGATATCTGACTGGGTCTATTGCAAACTGGCGCTGGTACTCAGACTCAAAGTGACCAGTGGCTGAAGTGAGACTTTGACTGTCATGAGAATTACGGAGAACCCACCGAAGTGGTTCACTTCCCGAATGGCAGAGGAGAGATTAGTCCAGGGGTAGCGGACACACAATGTAATATCATCCACATACACGTATCCCCATAGCAGCGAAATGGAGACCCCTATCTGTGTGATGTTGATGTAGCAGGGCCACCAGAGGTTCATCCCTATTGCAAAAAGGATAGGTGATAAGGGACATCCTTCCCTGGTACCTCTAGTGGCAGAAAACAGAGCGGAAGTGTCACCATTAATATGTAACCTCGCCGTAGGGGAGGTGTGTAAGGGGGGGAATCAGGGTCAGGAAGCGTGCGCTAATGCCGAGGCAAGAGAGGAGGCGAAAGAGGTATGGCCATTCTAAGGAATCAAACTCTTTTGTGGCATCCAGAAATACTGCGATTACCTCAAGTTGAGGATCTATAGTGTGCATAAGTGCAAACATCGTGGGGAAGTAGTGTGCAGTTGACCTCCCCAGTACAAATCCAGACTGGGTCAACCAGGCAATGTTAGGCAAAAAGGGTAGGAGACGGTTGGCTATTAATTTAGCAAAGATCTTATGGTCAACATTTATCACTGGCAGTGGTCTATAAGAGTTGCATCTATTTGCTGGCTTGCCTGGTTTCA
Source organism: Pleurodeles waltl (assembly GCF_031143425.1). NCBI lineage: Eukaryota > Metazoa > Chordata > Amphibia > Caudata > Salamandridae > Pleurodeles > Pleurodeles waltl. The sequence continues at coordinate 1,328,325,329 of NC_090447.1, forward strand.
ATGTAGTTCCGATAACTGCTTCTCTCAGGAAGGGTGGTCGGGACCCCGAGATAAAGAGTTGTCATACACTGCTAATAGATGAGGAGCGAGGCGTGGGGTGTATTCCTTGTAGAATGGAGGCAAGGCATGGGGCATATTCCTGTAGAAGGATGTGGTGAGTCCGTCCAGACCCTGCAACCTGTCCCTAGGCATGGTACAGATGACCTGTGCTATTTTATCTACCATAAAAGGGATATCAAGATAAATATGGTGCACATTTTCCAGTCATAGATATTGAAGCGTGTCAAGATATGCATCAAGGGCCACTTTGTCCATAACTATAGAGGCAGTATATAAATTAGAGTACAATGACGTAATGACCTGCACAATCTCATCTGGCTTCGTACGAGTCGTTAGCTGAGCATCTAAAAGTTCTGTAATGTACGTGCTTGCCCAAGGTTTACGAAGAAGGCTCGCCAGCGTCTTACGGGATATATCAATCTCACCGTCTCACTACAGCCTTCCTGTTGAGATAGTGAGTCTCCATGGTCGCCTCTTCACCATATTCTGAAAGCTTTTCTCTGAGAGCAGCTAGTGTTTGCTTGTTTCTGGTTGTGAAGAATTTGAGTTCAGGCATGCGTATTTCTGTTTCTAGTGTGGCACGTTGTGTGTGGATTGACTTAAGTATACCTGATTGATTTGCAAGTGTCCCTGATGACAACTTTGAACGCCTCCCATAGAGTGGAGGGAGTCAAGCGAACCCTTACTGTGGGTGAAAAAGTCTAGGATCACCATTCGAATTTCCAAGTGAAGGACTGGGAGTGAGCGTGGGGAGGAGTAATTTCCAACAAGACCAGTGCATGTTCAGAGAGAGTTCTAGGGAGGTGAGTAACATTTGTGGTACAAGTTGTCAATTCTAGACCAGGTATTATGTGTGAAGGTGATACATGTGCCCTCGGTACTATGGGGATGCGGCAAGCGCCATACATCTTATACGTCTCATCTAATATGATATGAGAGTATGAAGCTGATCGGTGGAGGTCCTGGTTGTGCTTTCTGGTTGAGGCGTGGTAATGCGGAGGAGGATCCATCAAGGCAGTTGGCTGGAGCAGCCCAGCACGGTCCTCAGAGGCCCACTGGCAACAGGGGCTGTGGGTGATCCTGGGGCAGAGGCTGCCGAGCCTCGCTGGGTCAATTGGCCGGCATCTCAAATGATGAGTGGCAAAGGGCTGACGCAGGTTACGATGCAGCTGAGAACAGGGGCTGGCGGGCTCCTGAAAATGGGCCTGGGGCGCACAAGGTAAACGGAGGAGGGACGAGTGCTTGTTTGCCTTTGCGGGGATGTTAAGCCCTCTAATTTTTTATGTCACACAGGTTAACTCTGCCATCCACTCTCCTCTAGTCGGGAGGGTCCCCATCGTCAAAGAGCGTGAAAGGTCCTATCCCCAAATGTGTAGTTGCTGCAATAATGGCAGAACTTCAAGCTGGGTTCAGGTCCGAAGATGCACCCTTGGACTCTCTCACCAACAACTGGACCATCAAGGCGAAAGGCTGAATCTCCTTTTATAGGAGCACAAACTGCTGTGGTGTTGCCCACCTCCACAGTGTATACCACAATACTTACAATTGGGATTCACCAGATGCTCCACACTCTGGGGTGTTGTGTGCATGTTTGGTTATTATTCTTTTATCTGCTGTCAGGCTGCACTGCGTTGTCTTCGACTACACATATGGGGATAGACCCTTTTACACTCTTTGATGATGGGGGGCCCCCAAATAGAGCAGAGGGTGTGGCAGATTTAACCTGTGTGACATGGAAAATTAGAGGGCTTAACATCCCCCACAAAGGCAAACAAGTTTTTGGGGAAATACGCACAAGCTCAAAGATTTTGGGGTGACCTGGCTGTGGAGTGGCCCCGCTACTGCATCCTAGTAGGCAGACCAGACACATAACTGAATTAATAACGGAAGACGAGCGATGGATAACAAGAGCATCATCAATAAGCTCAGGCACCATTATGAGAGTTTGTACATTACCAGGACAGTGGGAAACAATGATGCGATTGAAGAATACCTTGCAGAGAATGCGATGGTTTGGGTGACAGATAGGCAGAGGCAATTCTTAGGTGAACCCATCTTTTGCGAATAAATCATACAGAAGATGGATGCTTGGATCTAAAGCCCTGGGCTGGATGATCTCCCAGGTACCATTTACAAGGTCTATAATCATTTACTTGTCCCTCATCTTCTGAAAACATATGCCAAAGCACTTGAGGCTGGGACTCTCCAGTCAACACGTAGAGAGGCTGTAATCACAGTACTCTGGTAACGCACCTACTCTCTGTACATCCTAACGTCCCCTCTCGCTCTTCAATCACAACAATAAAATTCTAGCCAAGATCATTGCTATCCATCATTGTAAGGAAATGCCTCCTTGGCATGGTTACCCCCTAACTTTTTGCCTTTGCTGATGCTAAGTTATGATTTGAAAGTGTGCTGGGACCCTGCTAACCAGGCCCCAGCACCAGTGTTCTTTCCCTAAACTGTACCTTTGTCTCCACAATTGTCACAACCGTGGCACTCAGGAAAGTCCCTTGTAACTGGTACCCCTGGTACCAAGGGGCCTGATGCCAGGGAAGGTCTCTAAGGGTTGCAGCATGTCTTATGCCACCCTGGGGACCCCTCACCCAGCACATGCACACTGCCTCACAGCTTGTGTGTGCTGGTGGGGAAAAAATGACTAAGTCGACATGGCACTCCCCTCAGAGTGCCATGCCAACCTTACACTGCCTGTGGCATAGGTAAGTCACCCCTCTAGCAGCCCTTACAGCCCTAAGGCAGGGTGCACTATACCACAGGTGAGGGCATATGTGCATGAGCACTATGCCCCTACAGTGTCTAAGCAAAACCTTAGACATTGTAAGTGCAGGGTAGCCATAGGAGTATATGGTCTGGGAGTTTGTCAAACACGAACTCCACAGTTCCATAATGGCTACACTGAGAACTGGGAAGTTTGGTATCAAACTTCTCAGCACAATAAATGCACATTAATGCCAGTGTGCAATTTATTTTAACATACACCCAGAGGGCATCTTAGAGATGCCCCCTGAATACGTACCAGACTTCTAGTGTAGGCTGACCAGTTTCTGCCAGCCTGCCACACACCAGACATGTTGCTGGCCAGTGCCTTTGTGCTCTCTGTGGCCAGGAACAAAGCCTGTACTGGGTGGAGGTGCTTCTCACCTCCCCCTGCAAGAACTGTAACACCTGGTGGTGAGCCTCCAAAGCTCACCCCTGTTGTTAGAGCGCCCCCGGGCATCCCAGCTGGTGGAGATGCCCGCCCTTCCAGCCACTGCCCCCACTTTTGGCGGCAAGGCTGGAGGAGATAATGAGAAAAACGAGGAGTCACCCACCAGTCAGGACAGCCCCTAAGGTATCCTGAGCTGAGATGACTCCTGCCTTGAGAAATCCTCCATCTTGAGTTTGGAGGATTCCCCCAATAGGATTAGGGATGTGCCCCCCTCCCCACAGGGAGGAGATTCAAAGGGGGTGAAGCCACCCTCAAGGATAGTAGCCATTGGCTACTGCCCTCCCATACCTAAACACACCCCTAAATTCAGTATTTAGGGGCTCCCCAGATCCTAGGAAATCAGATTCATGAAACCTGAAGAAACAAGAAGGACTGCTGACCTCCAAGCCTGCAGAGAAGGAGGAAGATGACAGCTGCTTTGGCCCCAGCCCTACCGGCCTGTCTCCAACTTTGAAAACCTGCTCCAGCGATGCATCAGACAGGGACCAGCAACCTCTGAAGCCTTAGAGGACTGCCCTGGACTAAAGGACCAAGAAAATCCTGTGAACAGCGGCCCTGTTCAAAAGCTACTTCTTTGCAACAAGGAAGAAACTTCCAAAGACTTCACGTTTCCCGCCGGAAGCGTGAGACTTCCCACTCTGCACCCGACGCCCCCGGCTCCAGATCCAGAGAACCAACACCTCATTGAGGACTCCCCAGCAACTGCAAGGCCGTGAGTAACCAGAGACGACCCCCCTGAGCCCCCACAGCTATGCCTGCAGAGAGAATCCAGAGGCTCTCCCTGACCGCAACTGCCTGTAATAAGGGACTCGACGCCTGGAACCAACACTGCACCCGCAGCCCCCAGGACCTGAAGGAACCGAACTCCAGTACAGGAGTGACCCCCAGGCGACCCTCTGCCTAGCCCAGGTGGTGGCTGTCCCGAGAAGCCCCCGTGCCTGCCTGCACCGCTAGAGTGATCCCCAGGTCCCTCCATTGTTTCCTACCTGAAACCCGACGCCTGCTTTGCACACTGCACCCGGCCGCCGCTGTGCTGCTGAGGGTGTGTTTTGTGTGCCTACCTGTGTCCCCCCCAGTGCTCTACAAAACCCCCCTGGTGTGCCCCCGGAGGACGCAGGTACTTACCTGCTGGCAGACTGGAACCGGAGCACCCCTGTTCTCCATAGGCACCTATGTGTTTGGGCACCTCTTTGACCTCTGCACCCGACCGGCCCTGAACTGCTGGTGTGGTAACTTTGGGGTTGCCTTGAACCCCCAACGGTGGGTTGCCTACTCCCCAGAACTGAGACTTGTAAGTGTTTTACTTACCTCCTAATCTAACCTTTACTTACCTCCCCCAGGAACTGTTGATTTTTGCACTGTGTCCACTTTGAAAATAGCTTATTGCCATTTTTACAAAGACTGAACATGATATTGTTTTGATTCAAAATTCATAAAGTATCTAAGTGAAGTACCTTACATTTAAAGTGTTTGATGTAAATCTTGACCAGGTGGTTCTTAAAATAAAATAAGAAAAGTTATTTTTCAATATAAAAACCTATCGGCCTGGAGTAAGTCTTTGAGTGTGTGTTCCTCATTTATTGCCTGTGTGTGTACAACAAATGCTTAAGACTAGCTTCTGATAAGCCTACTGCTCGACCACACTACCACAAAATAGAGCATTAGAATTATCTACTGTTGCCACTATCTTACCTCTAAGGGGAACCCTTGGACTCTGTGCACACTATTTCTTACCTTGAAATAGTATATACAGAACCAACTTCCTACAATCATGCTGTTTGTAGTGGCAATATAATTTGATCCATTAAAATAAGTTTTGTCCTGCATAGATCCACTGCCATAAATGTGCATACAATTTTTTGCAGTACTGAACCAGCTATCCCCAGAATTGCTTGCGGTTGTTGTCCTTCTTGATGTGGAGAAGGCATCTGATTGGCTAGAGTGGCCCTTTCTGAAGGTGATGTTGGACAAACTGGGGCTCTGATTGAGCCTTCCCCCTAGTGGTTGTATACCCCCTAGTTTAGCATGTTTTCTGTTCTGTAAACAACAATGACCAAAACCTCGCGCAACTGTCTGGGTAACCTGCACTTTTATGTAATTGTGAGATCAGCGAACTACCATTTAGTGCAACTTTACTGTAATCACTCGCTATGTATACCCGACTACTGACACAGTATCATTATTAGACATATGTCTGTTTGCTATATAGATGAAAATGAAAAATATTTTGAAAAAATAGCAAAACGGGTTTATGATGATTACAAATCGATACTGCAAATTACAATAAATGTCTTTATTATTATGGAACAACATGACAACACCCTAATATAATTAGGCACTAGCAGTCACTGGTAAACTCAGGTGCACTCCATCTTATTCTTAATAAACTGCTTTTTCACTGGAGATATATGTGTGTCAGTAAAATGTAGTTACCTATAGTGAAGTTAGTCTATAGCTCAGCTGTACTGATCCCTTGCTGTATCCTGTGTGCAGGAGGATGCAAAATGTTAATGACACTTGAAAAAATACAAGAGAGAAAGAGAGAGAAAGAAAGAGAAAGAAAGAGAAAGAAAGAGAGAGAGAGAGACAGAGAGAGAGAGAGAGAGAGAGAGAGAAAGAGAGAGAGAAAGAGAGAGAGAGAATTTTCCCTGTGAAGTTTTGGAAAACTCAAGGCTTGCAAAACATCACACACCTTCGGTACCGCAGCTGTTGATAGATGTCCCTTTAGAGTCAGGTGCAATAGTCCGACAAGTCTTTCACAAATTTGCTATACTTCCAAGTTCTTTCTTAGATGCTACTCTAAAATTAAATCCAACTTTTAATAAGTGTTCACAAAGCTGCAGTACTCCAGGTTGATACTAATTCCCTCTTGAGTAAAGTCCAACTGCGTCAAGATTGAAAAAAGCTGCAATACCTCATGTCATTACTAAAGGTCCCTTTCGAGTCAGAGGCAACACCTTCATGCCAAGTCATTCAGGACGCTGCAGCACCTCAAGTGGCTATGAGAATCATTCCTTGGGTCAGATCCAACAGCTTAAAATGTGATTCACAAAGCTGAGGTGGTGTGGCTTCAACATATAAATCTCCATGTACACTTTTGCTACTCTAATGATTTGCGTTTGTTTTCTATAGGATAAATAAACATGTGAAAGCGGGTTTGTGGTAAGTCAATATTGGAACATTCAATAAATGACCTGATAGCTATGGAAAACTGTGATGACAACCCAAAATACCGACGTGTTTAGCAGTCGCTGGTAAATTCAAGAGCCTTCAACCTTATTTCCTGTGGTCTGTTTTTACGACGGTGCTACACATGTGCCAGTAAACTGCAGTTTATTTTATGGAGGCTTGTCTAAGGATGAACTGTGCAAATCTACTGCACTATCCTGTGTGTTGTGGTAGGGAAAGCAAAAAGGTCAGTGTAAGCTGTGTAAACCGATGGATTAAGAAATCTGAACAAAGGTTCTTTTATACGTTCGAATGCATGTATTTTTACTATGATTTTTTTTGTTAGAAAACCTGAAGCCAGCAGTACATTCACAAGCCGGCAGTACCTCAAGTTGTTTAAGGACAAATAAATATGCCAGCATTGGTTTCTGAGGACGAATCAATATTGAAGCTTTCAATAAAAGTCTTGGTTAAGTAAGTAGGTAACGACACCCAATTGTACATAGGTACAGGCAGTCATTGGTAAATACAAGTGCCTTCAAGTGTCTAACCTCCGGGGGCTATTCTTCGGTGGGTGCATACATCTACAGTCCCCCAAAGTAAAGGCATCCAATGGCTGAATGAGTTGACCCACTGTCCTTTAGTATGTGCTCTGGTGGGAGGAAGTATAAAACTTGAGTGACATTCGAACAGCCCACAGATAAAAAAGACTGAGGAAGGCTCCTCTAAATGTACCTATTTTTGTATTTATATTTTTTGAGACCACAGGAGGCTGGCGTGACCGCTAAAGCGGTCTTCAGGCTGAACATTAATGCTACCAAGCCTGACAGCAAAATGTCTGGCGTGTCCTAGGTGTATGTTTTTTTATGCACTTGTTTAAGACCACGTACTTCATCATACAGACTATGCATCTTGTGAAAGATTCCTAGCTACATTTCTTTAGCTAACCCCACATTTTTCATCCCACACAAGGTACTGGTCACAGGTAACTTTGGATACAAGTCCCTATGTCAAATAGCTATTGTCTAAAACTAAATGGGTAGGCTGCAAAAATAAATTATTTCAAACTAAACACATTGTTTACCAATGTGTAATTGGTACCTTTTGCTAACTGTGTGCACTGCTCGATTTTTTGCAAAATCCTTACCTGAGGAACAGCATATGCTGGTGCAATTGGAAAATCTATAGGATCAACAGCTGCATCAGCAAACCCTATGACAGAAAAGAGGCATGCATCAACACAGCCATCCTGCGTGGAGCAGATGCGCAGTAATTAAGGACTGAGACAGATACACAAACAAGAGGTTCGACCAGAAAACAACCCCACGGTGCAGTGTTCATTTACTAGGGTTAAACAGCGTACCTCGGATTCTTGCCAGCGGTGTGACATTGAGCCTCTTGGCAGCGTCAGCAGTCATAAGGACCAAGGCAGCTGCTCCGTCATTCAGAGTGCTGGCGTTGGCAGCAGTCACAGTTCCTGGAACAGAAAGACATGAGTGCTGAAGAGAAGTACGGGAAAAAACGTGCATGCAGCACAGAGCTGCTGTAAGTAAAACGAATATGTATAACACGTCCTGAGGCTCTGTGGCTTCAGATATGTGGACTGGACTCTGGTGAGTGAGTATATCTGCGCTAGCCTCTCATTGTGGCGTCTGACTGAACGCTTCACGGTGTATGGATCTGAAATTCACAAGGTGCCCTCCAGCCCGTGGGACAGTAGCAGAATGACATCATTTCAATCTCTATCTCAAAAAGTTTCCAGACTTCAGCAGTTGCCTTCCCCTCCAAATTAAAGCTCTGCTAGGATGAACAATTCCCAAAATACCCTGCGCCATGGCAGCGTCTAAAATCGACGAAGAATGATTGCACTACTTTTTTACATTTAGAACCATTTTTGTGGTGTTCTGTTGTCTGCATTATTTTTACTACCCGTGAATAATATAGGTATTTGTTTCTGTATCCGATTATTTAGATGAAGATGAAACTGGACGGACTACTCGTCACCCCAAAATCAGATGAGGCCCTCAAAGCTGCTCTTCGTGCTGCGGCATATGTCGATATGGTCACATAATTTCCCTCCTACATTTGCCATACTGACTCCCTATAAGGTCCGAGTGCATTTTGCAACCATCTACCTGTTCTATAAATCAGTTCACCGACATGCTCCAAAATGTCTGCCTTCTTCACTTACCACCATGGCAGAACGAGAAGGCAGCCTGCGCACAAAGAGTTAATTCACAAATAACCCCTTTTTTCAGAAAGCACAAACATACCTCGCAATCCCTCTGTCTGCTCTAATTTTGTGTTGTTTTTTTCAATACACAATTCCAGTAACCGCATAAAAAGTAGAGAGGTAAGGTATCGTCGATGACTTGGGGAAAAAAAAACGTATGAAGGAAAACAACATCTGTTGCATTTTAAGGCAATTTACAGACCGTCCGTCGTAAGGGAATATCCGAGTTTCTTGGTGAAACTATTGGTGCCAAGAGACGAACTAACAGCTTTTACGTTTACATTTCAGTTTCCTTTACTGTTTAAACACAAAAAACGGTTGGGAAGTCCAGAGACCACCACACTGAATTAGGAAACGTAACATCTGACATCAAATGAATAGTGCACAGCGATTCTGCAACAATTTATTGATGGAAGGCAACAACCCTTGTGAGCAGAAGAGCTGGGAAATTAGGCAAATAAATACTGCGCAGATCTGAAGAAAAATCACATCTTCACATTTTCTTTTGCAACTCCAGTTGAATAAAGATATTGATGTGAGGGTTAGGACTTTGCTCATGTACGGTTTAATGAAGGCTGCTCTACTTTATACAGTAGGTTTTATTCCTCTAGGGCTGCAGTTCGTAACCTTTTGATTTCTGTGAACCTCAAATAAATCATTACTGAAATACGGTGCCCCCCTACTTAAAAATTGTTGGAATTCAGGGACATACTGTATCATTACTGAAGCAGGGGGCCCCGCTCTGAGAGATTCACAATTTTAATCTTAAAAGAGAGGTAAGATTTTTTTTATGTCTAATTAAAGCAACCCATCGTCCATACTATATTCTGTTTAATCAACTTGCACTGCCAAAATTAATCAATCTGAGGACACCAACTTAATTTGCCTCAAATTTCTCCACATTTACTGAAAGTTCTAAATGTTTCAGTTTTTATATATATTTATTCATATATATATATATACATATACATATACATATATACATACACACACAATTTATAAATCGGTTAATATGATTTCATTTTCTAGCACTCACAGACCCCTCGACCCCACCCCCTAGTGAGCTTCACAGACCCCCTTGAGACCTTGGACCACAGGTTAAGAACTGCTGTTCTAGGATAAAAACAAAAATCCTTGTTGAAAGTTTCACTTAGGACAACGGAATGGCTGAGGACCAAAATTGTTTTCCCTTTTGTTTCTTCTCTTCACCTTTAGTGAGTGGAATGTCCCAATAACTTTGTATATTCTTTCTGCGTTCCGGGAGGGTCTATAACCCAGGCAGAGGGCCTCTGACAATATGGTTAGCACTCGGCAGCAGTCTATTATTCAACAATACGGAGTACATCCCAGTGTAAAAATGAGAACAGGCAGACGGAAATGAGTTGGAACCTTCTCTCCCGCTCTTTCCGCGGCTCCCACGGTCTGTTATGAGGTGAGTGGGAGCTGCAGGAGGGAGCCTTCGTAATAATAATGCAATTTATAGAGCGTATAGCTACTTCAAATGTACTGTCCTAGAGCTAGTATCTTGCTCCCGTGAGAGAAGAGGACACACAGAGCTGTACCACAAATTAAAACCCACGGTTTTAGCTTTTTTATAAAAAAAAAAAAAAAGCTTCAGATGCAGCCTTTCGGACAGTAAAAGGAACAGAATTTCATATTTTAGGTGCCAGATAGCTGAAAGAATTGCCAGATTCGGACTCTTTTGCATTTAGGAATAATCGTGAGCTTAGCTTCAGCTGACCTTAGATTCCTAGATGGAACATATGGTTTAACCAGCGACTGAAGATAGTGGGGGCCATTGTTATATAGTGCCTTGTAGCAAAAGCTAAATGCAACTCTATGCCTCATCGGGAGCAAGTGCAGCTTACCAAGGGCAGCTCAGATGGAGTCACATTTAGGAAGGTTAAGCAGTAAACAGGCCATTGCATTCTGGACAAGTTGTAATCTGCTCAGTAGTGACTGGGATAAACCTACGTAGAGGACATTACTTTAGTCCAGCCTAGATGTAATCAGAGCTTGGGCTAGAGTTTCTTGAGCAGACACTGGCAGAAAATAGAATGTTCTTAAGGGTTTTTTTTTTTAACAATCCGAAGAATTTTCCCCATTAATGCAGTGATTTGATTACCAAAAGATAATTTATCATTGAACCAAATACCCATATTTGTTTACCCTGGACTTGGGGAAGGTAGAGGGCCTGGGCTATTGGGCCACCAGGCAGTGAACCAGATATCAGGCTGCTTACACAAGATCAGCACCTCAGTCTTACCTGCGTTCCATTTTAAACAACAGAAGTCCATCCTGGTGGCAACTTCCAAGAGACACAGGCATAGAGAAGAGGCCATTTGATTGCTGTTTGCAAGAGAATGATAATCAGCTTGTGTGATCCGCATATGACTTGATGGTAAACCCAGAGCATTCGATTACCTCAGCCAAAGGGCAGGCGAGGATGTTCAAGAGATGGGCTCAGGGAAAAACCCTAAGGCACTCCTTGCAGCAGAGGGAACAGGTTTGGAACCTTGGAAAGGTTTTTGAGAAAGGTGCATCCCTGCAAGAAAGAGGCAAACTAAAGCAGAGCCTGGTTGCCAATACCCCAGTTCAACAGTCTCTCAATCAAAATGCTGTGGGACAGAGTGTTGAAAGCAGCACTGAGATCCAACATTACATACGCCGCAGAATCGCTAGAGTCCAACATCTGGCGCACTGACTTGGAAGCCTGCAGCAGAGCAGTAGGGTACTTTTTCTCCACAATCAGTGAGGCAAGCGAACTAGAAGCAGGTTGGGTGAAGTTCACAAAGTGCCCTTTCCCCCTCATGTAAGTGCTGAAATAAAGTGGCAACTTGAGACATGTGCATTCTCACTTTGCACGATCTCAGTGTGCAACAGAAGCCTAGGGATCTCCTATTACTTTCTAGACTTCCCAGTGAGTAAGTGTTGTTATAGTTCAGCCACTTGGATAGGTCTAGGCAGGTACCCAAAGTGTCCCTCATGTATAGTTTGAAATTTGGTGTCAGCGAAGGACCTTCATAGTGCACATGCTCAATGTATGTGTCCCAGCCAACACCATTTTTCAGTGTGCAACCTCCGGGAATGCCTCTGCTGGTCACTTTCCTATTTGGACCAAAGCAGGTACTGGCCCTCACACTGAGCTTGTGACAATAATGCTGGAGTGGACATTTAATGGTGGGTGTGTCCATCTGCAGATGGGTCAAAGATTATATTAGAACACTGGAATGTTGGCAGCTCTACTCAAGACAATGGCGCAGCAGCTGGCTATAATTGCTTCTGTCAACTTTCCAATGCCTTAACCAGCAGACTCAAACTCCCACTCTCCTGCCTCTTGAGGATATGTGGTCTGCGAAGGGGAATGAGGGAGGTAGAGACTGTGAACAAGAGCATACTTTGAGACCCCCCTTCCCGTAGCTCATAGTGTCAGTGAATCTGCGAAGGAAGGGAGGGAGGGAATCTCATCAGCTACGGTACCTCCCTCAGTTTGCCCGAGACAAGGGAGAGTATGTCTGACTTCTGCCTTTTTTCACAACTTATGCTGTTACTGTCATGGCCCTGCACACATGGAAGCAATTGATCACATAGCAAAAGCAGTGAAAGACACTGAATCTTCGGAGGAGGGAGGGGTTGTAAACCCCCAGTGACTATAGAAAGACTGTTTTTTTAAAGTTTTTTTTTTTTTAAAAGGGGACATTCCATCTTCATGGGGCAGAATGTTCTAATAGCATTATAACCCACCAAGGCAGGCTAGACCAGCCATCAAACGCCCCCTTCCTCGTTAAAGGCCCTTGCCTTGGGCTCAGACCTATAACACTGGATAAGGCTTTTAATGGTCAGCATAGCCCACTACTAGGACCCATAGGGCTATAGAAGAGCACTTGAATATATAAAAACATCACTGAAAACAATAGAATGGCAAAGAGACAATAATGCCTGATACAACCTTTTGCTCCAACAGTCCAACGTTTCTGTTTCCTTTGGTGGGTGGAATGTTATAGGCTTAATGCATTAAGGTTTCCTGGCTGTTAAATGGCCTTTCTCCATTGTAGACCCTCACCTGTGGATACTTGTTGGAGATGGCATTTAACGACCAGAATAGCCCTCACTAGCATAATATAATGATATAATACACACTAGGATATTAAGAATGATACTGAAGACAGACAACAGAGGGCTTTAATGGCTTGCATAGGCCTTCTGCTCAAACAAGGATTTTTTTATTGGGGGTTATAAAGACATCAAGTAGGCAACAAGAGTAAAGCTTGTGTTGTCAATTATGTGGTTTTAAACCCCTGAAGTGAAAAACATCCCTGTTATTCAGTTACACATCCTTAATTCTATGTAATGTATGACACTGCCATTTCATCTCCCCTGCTGACATCAGCAGTGCAGACACAGAAAAGTAACGGGGGAGCCATACATAACATGGCCTCAACTGTGTACATCCCATGCCTCTTCTTAAACCTGGTGTCCAAACAGGTACCCCACCACCTACCGGCCACCACTCCTCTCTCACACCCACATTTTATAGATATCACTTTTCCATACCATCCCCAACATTACTCTTCCTCTTCCAAATAATAAACATAATTAACAGCTGGCGTCCTGCCACCCAATCCTACCATCCTTTGCATTTATTCTGCTCCATCTGCCCAATTAAAAAAAAAAAAACCAAAAACGTGATATCCGGCCATCTACCCCAACCACCCTCTGAGCCTCCCACCTTCTGCTCTTGCCTGCTCCCCACAGAGGAGACAGCGACAGAGGCCCTGCCTCACAGCCACTTCAGTACAGGTTTGAAATGCCTCTGAGTGTGCGGGGGTCCACACGGACAGTGGAATGTGGCAGTTAGAGGAGGGGACGCGCTCTCTGACGTACCGCAGCGGCAAACAACCATTTCACAATGCTGTTATGTGGTAGCAGTAAATAACCGGATTCAAGCTGGTATTCACGTTACTGGCTCTGTCTGCAAGAGCAATACATATTGATCCAATGTCCTTCAGTTTTTTTCCTGGTAAATTGATATCATTCTACCTTTCCAGGCTGGAATGTTCTAATATCAATATAGTATTCTCGGGCTCTACCAGTCATTGAAGGCCCTCCGCCCTGTTACTGACTTTCTTGCCCATGCTTTGGGACAACGACTTAGGTATAGGACTTTAATGACTTGTATGCCAAAGGAACAGTGGATATCTAACTGCAAACAACTACATTTATGTACCAGACATTACACAAGACAAGCCACCCCATCCACTGTGCTCTAACTAGGATGTTCACCTACTGAGTAGGAAGCTGGCCTGGTGTGTGGTGGACACCTATGGTGGTTGCACCTTATACCAGGTCCAGACAACACCCTATCAGTTAGGGTAACAGTAGCTAGGAAGCCAGGGCTCTCTAGTGGTAGCTGTGATGAGCAGCCAAGACTCATCTAAGAGGAGTGTAAAGAACTTGCAATACCGCAGTAGTCACATAGTAGCTTATCTCTCATGAAAGGAACCACAAAGTGTTGCAAAAATAAAGGTATTTTATTACAGTAACACTGAACTAGATTACTTATAGTCAGTCTCTCAAGTAGAGGTAGGCACACACTATATCTACACACAGTACGTATTAGGCATTAGCATAGAAAAGTAACAAGCATTGGCTAGACACAGGAGAAAGTAGCTAGGGCTCTATAGGAGAGCCAAACCAGATACTACAATAGTGGAATGTGAAGTCAGGTCCCTCACCCAAGGATGTTGAATAGTTAAAAGAGAGCTGGGGGAACTCAGGACCCCAAGAGGCGAGAACCTAGGTGACCCCCAGAAACCAGGAGGTAAGTTACCTGGTCTTCCCAAAGACTCACAAGGAGACTTGAAAAAGGAACTTTGCAAGAACATGACCAGTCCAGTGGAACACAACAGTGGATTCCAGCAGAAGAGGACTTGAAAGAGAAGGGGTCAGAGTCCAGTCCACACAGTGTCCATTGGGGAAGGAGCCACTACCTACTCTTCGGTGGATGAAGATACGGGTTGACGGTGGATAATGAAGGCCTGCTGTGGAGCCCAGGAGTTGAAGAGTCCCTGAAGTTGTCCTACGCCTGTCGCCGGGTCGTAGTGAGGTCAGTGGTAAGGAAGAACAGCAACAAGCCTTGGGAAATGGAAATCTAGGCCAGCTGAGGATTTGCAGATAAGAAGAGGACCAGCAAGGTCCAGGAGAGTCAACCCATGGAGGGGAGTCTGGGCTGACCGTCAGCAGTTGGGTGAGCCAGAAGAAGCAGTTGTATCCCCCTCAGGCAACCCACTGAGCAGGCACAGTAAGTTGCAGTGAGGCCTAGTCAGCACACCTGGCGAGAAGTCCCACGTCGCTGGAGTAGCAGAGGAGAGACTGTCCTTGCATGGCTGAAGTGCTGGAGGCTGGGGCTACTTGGAGCCTGAAGATCCCTCAGAGCAGGAGTCAACAAGCCTTGGTTGCTGCAAAGGTTGAAGTTGCATAGGCGATCTGTTCTCCAAGGAGAGGCAAGGGCTCACCGTCCCCCATGTTGGACAGAAGGTAGAGAGGACCACTCAGAACCACCACCTGTGTTTGAGGATCCCAGAAGCCAGTCATTGTTGCCTTGGGTGCCTGCGGATGCAGGGGAGTGACCCCTTCACTCCAAGGGAGATTCCTTCTTGCTTCTTTGGTGCAGCTGAAGTCTTGCCGACCCCAGAGGATGCAGCTGTGGAAATGCTGCAATTGCTGGAAGGAGCCAGGGAAACAATGTTGCAAGGTGAGGTCGTCTCAGGGGTTACAGGCTTGTTTGGTTTCTGTAAAGTCCAGCAGCGGTTCCAGTGGACAGGCGCAAAAGAGGTTGATGCAGAGAAGTCCTGGTGGAGACATGCAAGCCAAATCTGGGCCCACCAGCAAGGGAGTCCCTAAATAGCCCTAACAGGTTGCCTGGTCAATCTGCAAGGTGACCACCTAACAGAGGGGGGTCACTGACACCAGACATCTCTCCTGGCCAACCAGATGCTCTCAGGGGCCTCTGCACTTCTTCTTTCCAAGTTGGCAGAATCAAGTGGCCACCTGGAGGAGCTCTGGGCACCACCCGGGGGTGGTGCTAGACAGGGGAGTGGTCACTCCCCTTTACTTTGTAGGGTTTCGCACTAGAGCAGTGTAAGAAAGCAGCCCTTTTCTAGCTTGTTTACCCTCACCTTTGGCCTGTTTGTCAGTTTGTATTACTGTGCTCACTGAGATCCTGCTAACCAGGAGCCCAGTGACTGTGCTCTCCCCTCAAAATTTGGTTGCTGGTAACTTTTTATCCTCACAAGTGTAAGTCCCTAGTATGTGGTACCTAGGTACCCAGGGCATTGGGGTTCCAGGGGATACCTATAGGCTGCAGCAGTTATTCTGCCACCCATAGGGAGACCATGCAAAGAGTTCTGCAGGCCTGCCATTGCAGTCTGCGTGAACAGGGTGCATGCACCTGGTTTAACTTCACGTCACTCACCAGGTTACTGTAAGTCACCCCTGTGGTAGGCCCTCTCAGCCCAGAGGGCAGGGTGCAGGTGCATGTGTGTGAGGGCACCCCTGCACTAGCAGAGGTGCCCCCATGAACTCCAGCCCCATTGTACTGGACTTTGTGAGTGTGGGGATGCCATTTTATATGTGTACTGGACATAGGTCACTACCTATGTCCAGCTACATAATGGTAACTCCGAACATGGGCATGTTTGTTATCAAACATGTTGGAATCATACCCCAATACTGTTGCAAGTATTGGGAGTATGATTTAATGCACTCTGGGGGCTCCTAGAGGACCCCCAGCATTGCTACCACCAGTCGTACAGGGTTTTGAAAGCAACCCAGCTGCTGCCACCCCTCTGTCAGGTTTCTGTACTCCTGCTGCTTGATCTGATCAAGCCCAGGAAGGCAGAACAAAGGATTTCCTTTGGGAGAGGGAGTAACACCCTCTCCCCTTCAAAATAGGTGTTACATGGCTTGGTAGCGGTAGCCTCCCCAAGCCACTGGTTTCCTTTAAAGGGCACATTTGGTGCCTTCCGTGCATAAACCGGTCTACACTGGTTCAGGGACCCCAAGTCCCTGCTCTGGCGCGAAACTGGAGAATGGAAAGGGGCGTGACCACACCCCTGTCCATCACTACCCCAGGGATGGTTCCCAGACCTCCTCCAGAGGGTCCCTGGGTTCTTCTATCTTGATTCCAAGGTTGCCAGGGAACTCTGGGAGCATCTGAGTGGCCAAGCCAGGTGGGTGACGTCAGCCCCCTTTTTGGGCTATATAGGGTTTTCCTCTGGGGTGGGTCCTCAGATTCGGCTTGCAAGATTCCATCAGGACTCCTCTGCAACCTCTGCTTTGACATCTGGCCTCTGGAACCGCAACTGGGCCCTCCAGAAACCTACAAGCTGAAGGTCTATGAGGAAGACTCTTATGCAACATTGTATCCAGAATTCCTGCCAGATTTTCAACATTTACCCAGCTGCGCACCCTCTGAAGACTGCAACTCTTCAGCCTGCACAAGAAGAATGAGGAATCTCCCTTGGGGTGAAGGCATCACTCCCCTGTAACTACAGGTATCTCGCTCCAACGACAACCGGCTGTGTGGATCTCTCCTCGTCCTGAGTGGCGTGGGTCCTGCATCACGGGTGGTGGTCCAGAGAGTCACCCTTGGTCCTCTCTACCAGCTGTCACACTTTGGTGGTCGTAAGTCCTTTCCACTCCACGCAAGACAGTACCCCCATGCACCGTGTCCCTTGCAGCTGCCAAGGCTCGTTTGCTTCACCTCCAGGGGGAACTTCAGGAAACATGTAGCTCCAGCCCCCAGCACTCCCTCCTGCAACTCCTGGGCCTCTGTGTGGTCCTCTGGCGACGTGGGAGCACCTTCTATGGTGCTGCATGGGCTGCTTCAGTGACTTCTGTGTCCCTCTCCTGTGGGACACCTGTGGGTGCTGCCTCTGCTCCTGTGGGCCGCCTGCGATGTAGAGGGTCCCCTTGCTGGTCCCCGGCAGCACCCCTTTTCCTCCAACCGCAAGTTTGCCTCTGCCAAGGCTTGTTGGTGGAAATCCTTCACCGACACCCATCTGCAATCCAGCTTCCAGCATGGGACACCTTTTGCACGCATCAAGAACTCTTCTCCAGCTTCTGTGCTGCAGTGCTGACCCGTCTTCCTTCTTCATTAACCAACTCCAAAAGGTACCTCTGGGTGGGTAGTATCTCCTACTACCCCTGGACTCCACAGGCACTTCGTACTCCCAGCTCCCCTCTGCATGATTTACTTACCTAGGTGAGGGCCCTGTATTCGCATTCCACTTTCTCAGTATATGGTTTGGGCTCTCCCTAGGGCTACTATTGCTTATTGCTATTTTACACTGTTTCTAACCTTTTTATGCCTCTTACTGTTTATTAGTATATATATATATATATATATATATATATATATATATATATATATATATATATATATATATATATATATATATATATATATATATACATACACATACATTCATATATATATATTTACCTCCTGTTGGAGGGTTGCCTCTCTAGAGTTTTCTGATACTGTGTTCCAAAAATAAAGTACCTTTATTTTTGTACAACCAAGTGTTTTCTTTCTTGTGTGTAAGAACTATATGACTGTAGTGTTATTGCATGAGCTTTGCATGTCTCCTAGATAAGCCTTGGCTGCTCATCCACAGCTACCTCTGGAGAGCCTGGCTTCTAGTCACTGCCTGCAGTTCACTGAGAGGGGATACCTGGTATAAGGTGTAAGTACCATAGGTACCCACCTCACACCAGGCCAGCTTCCTACAAGCAGGGTCTGGGGGTCCCTGGACTGGTGCAAACCCGATAATGCAAGGAGGGCACCAAATGTGCCCTTCAAAGCAAGCCAGTGGTGTGGGGAGGCTACTCCTCCCCAGGCTTATAACACCTATTTCCATGGGAGAGAGTGTTGCATTCCCTCTCCCACAGGAAATCCTTTGTTCTGCCTTCCCTGTTAAATCTGGACAAGCAGCAGGAGGGCAGAAACCTGTCTGAGGGGCTGCAGCAGCATGGGCTGCCTGCAAACCCTTGACAACTGTTAAGACCATTATTGGGAAGTCATCTATGGAGCCCTCAGAGTGCACAGAATCCTGCCAACAATACTGGCATTAGTATTGGGGTATGTATTATTCCAACATGTTTGATACCAAACATGCCTAGGTTCGGAGTTACCATCATGTCGCTGGACCACAGGTAGTGAGTGACCGGTACAAGGATAAAATGGCTTCCCCGCACTTATGAAGTCCAATGCATTGGAACTGAAGTTCGTAAGGGCACCTATACTCATGCAGGGGTGCCCTCACACACGGGAACCTGCACCCTTCCCTCTTGGCTAGGAGGGCCTACCATAGGGGTGACTTGCAGTTACCTGGTGCAGTGACCAGCAGTGAAAGGTTGCATGCACCCCTCCATGCAGGCTGCAATGGCACGCCTGCAGACATAGGTTGCGTGGGTGGCATAATACATGCTACAGCCCATAGGGGACCCCCTGGTGTACCAATGTCATGGGTACCTAAGCATATTATACTAGGAACTTATAGTGGTACACCATTATGCCAATTGTGGGGTGTAAAGGGTACCAAATCAACCACATTTAGAGGAGAGAGCACAATAACTGGGGTCCTGGTTAGCAGGATCCCAGTGAAAGCAGTCCAAACACCCTGATAAACAGTCACAAAAATGGGGGTAACCATGCCAAAAAGAGTGACTTTCCTACACCTACCTTGAACACAACCCAGGCATAAAATATTAACAAGCATTTGCAACGCAATGGGTCTTGTGTTTGCTCGAGTTAGAGCTAATAGCGTTGTAAATTCCTAACTGGACTTTTCTTGGCACAAATTGAAAATGAAAAGTAAAACAGTTGACATAAGCGAGACAATTCAAAGTGCCACAGTCGCCATGAGCATAGGCACAAGAGAGAGACACAAAAGGAAAAAGGAGTGCGACCGTAGTCAAACGTATTGGCAAACGTGCAATTATCCATGTAACAGGGACGAAGGACAAGGCGGTAACAAAACCACCTCAAGGAGGGACAAACTTAAAGCATTTACCAAAGATAACAAAGGATTTTTAAAAGGCAAGCCCCTGAACGAGTGACAGCGATGGGTGTGTGGTGGGTGTGGTTAAAAGCCCGCAGAGATTACAACACATCAGAGCGCTTGCGTGCTCAACCTAAAAACAATTCCTTCATGTGGGATGAAAGTTCTCATCATTCCTCAAGAATATAATTATCTTAAGATAACACCCTCACCAACTAGCACATGATATATCTTTTTTTTTTATTTTTTATATTTGAGCAATTCAAACACAAAATGGCACACTTTTGATGGATTTGAAATGAATTATGCTAAACTATTTATTGAACAGGTCATTTAAAAATAGAAATATTTGTTTTCACACCAAGTGCTTACCATGCTCTTTTTGGAAAACAGCCTTAAGCTTTGGCACTTTACTGAAATCAACTCGTTTGTACTCTTCATCTTCTTGCACAAGTAAATCTGGTTTGCCTGAAGCATAAACAACAATTTTAATTAGCACAGAACATCTCACATGACACCTATGTAGCAATTATGCTTAAAAAAATAATGTACCGAACGCGACAGGAATCTTACATGCGCAGAACAGCTTTCAAGCGAGCAGAATTCAAGATTTTAGGCACACAGTAATTTCAATATGCTTTTGTGCAATACAATTTATAGGTCATTTAAACACACATTAGGGAACAAACTACTAGCTTTTCTACTTCGATCCTAAATGTAATTGAAAAACACAGATGAGGGTCTTGAACCACAAGTACTTCAGTGAACAGTAGCAAAGAACAACATCCATTACGCGAAAAGTGAACAAACATCAAAGGAAAAAAGTATAATACGACGACTACTAATGATAATATTAACAACTGTCGAGCCTGGATCATGAAATATGTATCCATTTCTAGTCAATTCAAACATTTGAACAGACGTAATGATATGCAAAAGCAATCCCTCTTCTTCCAAACTGCATCTCGACACAGAGTCCAATCAGAAAAAAGACTTGCAATCTTTTAAATCATAGTCGGTAGGGACCTTTCGCACAGGCCACTATAAATTTTCTGTCCGATTTGAACTGAAGAGGTGCATACACAATAACCACAACTTTAAGAATATCTTAAATTCTACCTTCCACCTACAAAATGTATACACCTTTGCTTGCCGAGACCTATGCAACCCCAAAACCACCAGTTCAACCAGTCACATGACCCACTTTATCCCCCTAGTCAAAGATGCTGAAGGTGCTGGCAGGAATTGTATGTATTTTAGTGGTATTTGTATAGAGGAAACCTAGCCCAAAGGCAGGTGTACTGTATAGGGTTCAAGGAAAAGGTACACTCAACAAGTGATTTGAGTGATAACTGGATTCCAAGAGCAGAAGTGTACTGCCATTGTATCATGATGTAATGCATTTTTTAAAGATGCTTTTATTAAACTCTTTCTTAGAGAAGAATTGTGGGAGGCCTTTGAGGACAAAAGGGTGCCATTCCACATTCCGGGTGCATACACAAGTTGTCCTGTTTTCTCTTTCTTTTTCACACAGCTTCTTCTCCAGCCTGACGGTGTCCTGACTGAAGATCTGCCGAGAAGTCACCAAAAATGGAGGTCGTGTCAGCCAAATAAACCGGGTGAATGGAGATCAGAAGTTATGACCTAATCTCAAAAACATGGTCACAATCTTGTATATCCTACAACATGTAAATATAGACAACCTGACATCATGTGGGAATGTAGAATTAGAAAAAAAGACATAAGCATTATCTGGGTGGGTGTTAAAATGCAAAAACAACATGAAGCTTGCATAAACATCATTCTCGACCTGACCAGGGGAAACAGCGTAGTAGATTTCACCACAAATTATTTAGACAACAACCAGGCAAAGGCCTATAAGTTGACTTTTTGCCTAACAACTGTTGTGCCTTTCATCTGAATCTGTCCTAAATGGTTTTAGTCTTCAGAAAATGTGCCAAGTTCTAGAATAGATCAGATGGTGCCAGCACCAATGACAGTGTCACTTGAAAGGCTTCTGGCAAAGGAAGTTGTTCAACTGGCGCCAGAACATTCATCATGAGGATGGTGAGTGGTTGACCAGGGTTGGGGATGGAGCCACTGGTGGATCAGAGACCCTGAAAGTTTCTTGGAACCGATAGGAACACCAATGGGCACTCTGGTACAGCAAAAGACAGCCAGCATGGCCTGTGTGAAGGAAACATTCTGTGCAGGGTCAGCACCAGGAAATGGACTAGAGGCATGCCTTGGGGAACGTCATTAATCCTTGGATAGATTTGATCAGTCCTCAATGGATGATGACAACAAACAGGATTTGCTTGACCATTTTCTTAACATAAATTAGTTCACATGGTGTGCTTCAAGACTTTTTGTTACCACCAAACCTTTTCAAAGCATAACTGCAAGCCAGAGGAGACTTGAATAGTCACCACCAAATCCACTTTTAATTGTACTAGCATGGCAAAACACCTGCCATTAATGACAGCCAAATAACTTAAGAACATCTATGCCTCGATTAAAAAGAAAGCCCTCTGCCTGAACAGATCCAAAATGTTAATCTTAATTATAGGAAATGTGGCTAGGAGGACAATACTATTTGCTTGGCTAGAAGAAGTATGGGAGGCACCAGTCTCCTCACAGAAAACTAAAGCTCTTAGAGAGAGGGTGTTGTCACCTTTAATCCTGATCTCCCTTTTGCACCTCAAATTCCAACATTTCTCAAAAATACTACATTTAACTTACTGAAGCTGGATACAAAAGCATTCCTTCTGCTCATTCGGATCACCCTACAGGAATTAATTTCATCAGCAAAAGCAAAGGAGAAAATTCATCAATGTATAAAGCGGTGGCTTGATAAGCCGAGAAAGCTGGCCAATCTCTGTTCTTTCAGGAAAGGGTTAAATACAGACCCTCTGCCATATGGAGCAGTATCCCCCACCTGACAGTCCACTGATGCCGCACTCGCAAGGTACTGTTCAACAAATTCTGGTAGACTATGAGTTCACCTAACAACAATTCACTCAATTGAGAGGGAAACCACAATCTCTAAGTTTACTGCGTGTGTATGTACACCGCCTGACACACCTAGTACCTCAAAGTTGCCTCAAGGAATTCTACTGGTGGTACAATACACTGAAAAGAATACAAAGAAGAGAGGCAGAGCAGATGTCTACTAGTGCCTCTAAAGAGGACAATACAAGATTAGGTTGGTAGCTGCAGAATATGGATTTAAACATCAGTAAATGCTGACTACCTTGGACCTCTAAAGCCAGGCATAGGTTATGAAAACCGATGCAGAGGAGGAGTCCCATAAAAAGAACTGTGGTGAGGATTCTGAAGTCTGCATCATCCAAAATGTAAACCAGAACCCAGTACACTGAGGAGCCAATTATGTTTTATTTCTCTTATATTTTATCTTATGTGATATGAAAATAATGAAGGAACAGGAGAAATCTATCCATTGTCTCTTGAGCATTTTAGTTTATTCAGTAGTACAAAAAGCAGCAGTTCTGAATCACTTTTAAGTCTGGCCCCATCAACACCCACCACAAAGAGCACTACAAGAAGCAGACTAGAATACCCTTGAGGGTGTGAGACTCGAGGTCTGAAATAAAAGTACTATTTCGGTAGAAAGGTGAAGGGATTTGAACAGTGAGACTGCCAACATCACAATTGTAGGCACATATGGCCACATTCTGGGCTTGTTTTACAGTAAAGTTCTACACAAGGAATTACTAAAAAAGTAAGGTATTTTGACTCAGTAACTACAGGCCATATGGTGTGCTCCAAAATCCTTTGCCGGAAGAAGACAGAGGGATGTGTGGTGCCTCCTAAAACTTGCAGATATACCTTTTGCTGATGGCATTACACATAATACCTAGTCCCTTTTTACCTTGGTTGGCACTTTGGTGATCTCGGACCCTGAATCCTGTCAGGAAGTGATGTCACATGGCCTTAATCCTGATGACATCACAATAACTGACACTGCTGAAGTTAAGAGACTCATGAGTGCAAATTATATAATAACACAAGTTAGCAACATAGATAAATGCCCATAATATATACCAACTACATTTAGAATAGGCTTCTGATATTATAGAAACATTACACATTTCTATTTCGTTTATTGCATGAAACATTATCTGTTTACTGGAAAAGGAAAATATAGTGCCACTAAAACATAAAATAGCACTGGGGTACCAAATTATTTACTCCTGAAACTCACGATTTAGGAGTTTCCATAGTATATACCTTAAGCATAAAATATACTGAAAAAGTGCAAAGACACACAAAAAGATTAAAAGAAAACATTATTTGTTTGTGCACTGTATTGTATTTATTTACGTAGACCAATGTGAACAATGTTATTGACATAAATAGATCCTTAGCACTGTAAGTGCATTTTGATTGTCACCACGTGTAAGAAAATATCACTCACTATCGCACATAGGTATATTTTATTTATTCAAATGCTTAATTTTCGATATCGTTACAATAATAAAAATCTGCATCACCCTGCTTAAAAATGTATATTTTTATTTCACATTTTAAATTTTATTCAGCACAGTATACTTAGCACTGCTGAAGAGATATTTGTTTTATTGAGCTAAGAGTTGAATGCCTCGGCTCGCAGCAGGATCTGCAGAAAGTAAGCAGTGCACATGACACCCTATTTTCTATTCTGGGCATTGCCTTTACCACATCTAAGACCAGGGGCTGCAGAGGTAGCGCCAAGGGTCGCAAAGGTCAAGTCATGGGTTGCAACTGCACCCCCTAAATGACTTTCATGAGATATATGCATTCTCACTCCAATTGTGACTTTGCAGAAGTAACTGTTTATAAAAAATAAGTCTGCAGAAAGTCATAGTGGTTAATAGCTCTGCGCTGGTGAAACAGGAGAAAAGGTCTGTAAACCCTGCATTTTAGATTAATTTGAAAAAAAAAAAATTCTGGAAACTTTATGCTGATTTACAAAGTGAAGAGCTGTAAAGGAGGATGATGTAAGCTCATGCCTTACTTACAATGAGGGTTGCAGGTGGACTTCAAATTTTAGAAAAATGCACAGATTTTGTTAGAAATTGGGTTTCTAATTGGCAGAGGTATTCTATTCACCTTTGTCCAAATAGGGACCACAATCCTAGTCAGGTTAAGTCACACACAATCCAAATTATCCTGTGCCCACCCTCTGGTAGCTTGGCACTGAGCAGTCAGGCTTAACTTAGAAGTCAATGTGTAAAGTATTTGTGCAATAAATCATGCACTAACACAGTGAAAACACCACAAACGTACACACACACTACAAAGGTTTAGAGAAATATAGGCATTTAACTGATTAAATTAAGGTCAAAACAACAAAGATTATCACTTTTGCAAGATCAAAGAGTCTTAAATCTCAGAAATCTACAGTTTGCACAAAGTACCTGTTTTGCGTCAAAAGTCATATGCACGTAGACCGCAGAGGGCGTGCGTTGCTATTAATGGCACGGCACAGACGATGTGTTGTTTCTTTCCACGCGACAAGGGGCTTTGCGGCGATTTCCAGCACGCAGTCTTGGTTCCTCACTGCAATGCAGGGATCTTTTTGACGCCCAGGACGATGCATTGAAAATCCTGGGCGTGAGGGAAGAAGTCACAGGCGTTGCATCGATCCGGTAGGCATTGTGTTGAATTTTCTGTCACATGGCAGGCGCTGTGTCGATCCTTCACTCGGGAAGTCTGGCTGCGCCATTCCAATTCGGCTGTGCATCGATCCAGTAGGGCTATACGTTGGATTTACGGTTGCAAGGCAGGTGCTGTGTCGAATCTTTACTCAGGAAGTCGGGCTGCGTCGTTTCCGGATGGCTTTGCGACGATTTTCGGCGCACAAGGAGTTTCTTCAAGAGATTAAGGGGGTTATTACAACTTTGGAGGAGGTGTTAATCCGTCCCAAATGTGACGGATATACCACCAGCCATATTACGAGTTCCATAGGATATAATGGACTCGTAATACGGCTGGTGGTATATCCGTCACTTTACCGTCACTTTTGGGACGGATTAACACCTCCTCCAAAGTTGTAATAACCCCCCTAAGTCTTTTTGACCCTGAGACTTCACAAAACAGGAGGAAAAGTCAATCCAAGCCTTTTGAGAGCACTTCTCAGCAAAGTCAGAGGGCAGCAAGGCAGCAGGGCAACAGTAGGGCAGCAGTCCTTCTCAGCAAAGCAGTCCAGATGAGTCTTTTGGGCAGCCAGGAAGTTCCTCTTGACAGGTTGCTCGTTCAGGTCCAGAAGTGTTTGATTTGGTAGGGTCAGAGACACAGTTTATATACCCAAAAATGCCTTTGAAGTGGGGGAGACTTCAAAGAGTGGTTCTGAAGTGCACAAGGTCCCCTTTCAGTACATATTTGTCTTCCAGAGCCCCAGTAGGGGGTTTGGCAGTCCTTGTGTGAGGGCAGGCCACTAGCCTTTGAAATGTAATTGTCAGGCCCTCCAGCCTCCTAGCAAAGGAAGACCCATTCAGTATGCAGATGAGTGCAGGTGGGACTGAGTACCCTGTGTTTGTGGTTGTCTGGGTGAAATGCACAAGGGAGCTGTCAACCAGCCCTGCCCAGATGTGGACTGGAGAAAGTCTGTAAGGCACAGATGGATTTTAAATGCAGAGAAATGCTCCAACCAGTGGTGCAGGCCCACTAGTAGCATTCAATTTACAGGCCCTGGGTACATATAGTGCACTTTACTAGGAACTTACAAGTAAATCAAATATGCCAATTGGGTATGAACCAATGTTACCATGTTTGAGGAGAGAGAGCATACACAGTTTAGCACTGGTTGGCAGTGGTAAAGTGCGCAGAGTCCTAAAACCAGCAAAAACAGTATCAGAAAAGTGGAGGGAGGCAGGCAAACAGCTGGGGGATGACCACCCTCAGGCTGTCAGGTCTAACAGATGTAATTAGCCCTTTGACTTGAATACTTCCTTACAAGAATGAGGGATTAATTTCAACACATAGAATTACAAGTTCATCAAATTTTTGCAGACGTTTAATTTTGCGTTTTAATATTTGCAAGGGCATGGACTATGAAATCTTGTTCCAAACCAAAAAACTCAAATGCAATATTTTCAACAGTTCATTCACAATACCTTTTTGTGATACTGTAACAGGAACAACTTCATTTGCAAGAGTTCCTAATTCCCACGATGTTCTACTTCTGGTGTACGAACTTATAGCAAAAGCATCTTGCTCCTCTCGTGTAATGTTCAACTTTTTAGCTGTATTCTCAGCACAGTTACCCTAAAAAGAAAGATAATGGCTTTCTATCATGGTGTACCATGGAGCAGATGAATGCAGCAATAGTCAATCAAATAAATTAGTGATTATGCTAATTGTATAGTTTTGGTTAAATTCTGGACAGCTTAATTATGTACAAATTGGTATCAACTGTAATAAAGCATTTCACAGCCATCATTCTGTCTTCAGCAGACCTTTGTATTTGAGTTTTGAAGGCTTCTACCTTCACATAACAGAAAACTAACTAGTGATGGGTTCAGTAGTGTCTCTCATACACTTCCCTCCCGGGTATTTGAGGCAGGACTCAGGATGAGGATGCTACTACTCCACAGTGGTCATTATTTCTTCTGGAAAGAGAGCAATGGTCACCTTGTAAGTTCTACTAAGTTGTGATCTTTTCTTCTTTTTTAAACTTTATTAATTGGTCTCGACACACTAGTTTGACAAAGATTCCATGTGACCAGTTCACTTATTGCAAAGAGAACACAGGCTTTTAATTCACAATGTGCTAATGTTCACCGTGTCCCCGCCGCCACTCCCAAACGTGGCCACTAGTATGCCTTCTGTTAGCAGATATAACTTTCGGTGGTCGCATGTCTCCAAGGGCTCAAGGAAAGGGGAAAGAGGGGAGTGAAGACAGACATGGTTGAAATATTTTCTACTCAAGTCACTCAGAGTGATTTGGTTGCCCTGAGTTGTCCTCTGCTCCTTCCAGCTGTATTTCGCAGACATTCTGCATTTCCTCCCACTAGCAGAAATATGTAAGTTTTCAAAAGGTCTCGAAAGCCTTTTGGTCTGGTGACTGGGTGAACAATAACTGAATAATCCTCCACAATTACATTACAATACACCATATCATGAATCCAGTCTGTGTTGTGGGGAGAGGCAATCATTCACCTCATGCCCATCATGCATTTTGCCAGGTGAAATGCCACAGTTTTAAAGTATTTGTAGTACTTGGGGACCTCAGCTGCATCCCCCAGCAATAGTATTAGTGGGTAGCCAGTGAGTCCCACAACTGTCACCTCATGCAGGGTCTTAAACACCTCTTTCAAGTATCTCTCAGCTCTCGAACACTGAGGCTAGAAGCATAAACTCCACATTCTACATCTACGGCAGACGCTTGGTGTTTGGTTGTTGTGTTGGTAAAGGTGTAACATATAACCTATGAAGGTATTTGAAATGTGCTAATTTGTACCACCTCTTAACCTGCATCTGTCTCACTTGCAATCAGCACTTCCACTTAGCTTCTGTTGAGGTGGGCGCCAAGTCTGTCTTTCACTGTTGTTTAGTCTTACATCCAAGATGTGGGCAAGTTTTAATAATCACAGCATATATACATATATTCAACTAATGGTTTTGTGTCTTCCCTCGCTCTCTCCCTGTTTCTGTGGTTAGGAATTTGCACTCTAGTGGGGGTTGTGAAAATTCCTGCTGTATTACTTTTGCTGCATGTCTGAGTCTGTAGCATAGGAGAAAGGCAATGGGGTGCATCCCATTCCTTCTTTAAAGTCCTATAACGACAGGAATAATTCCCAGAGGAATAGGCCTTCCAATCTGGTGGAACTCATCTTCACAAGAATACTTGTAGAGCAAATGTCTAACTTGGATGTATAAAGGATGTTCCAATAAACGTAGTAATGTGGAATACACCTCCTGTTTGAATGTAAGTTAATTTCAAATATTTATTTTAAATGTATAACCAGGGGCGTGGCCACGCAGACAACCATGATGGCCGCTCGGCAGTGAAGCTCTGCCTGCAAACCCCGGAATCCCAGACTGAATGGGCGGCATCCACGAAAGGGAACGGTGGGGAATGCTGCTCCTCGTCGCTTGAGGTGGGGGAGCAGGCCGTATCACTTTGCAGCACTCAAGAGCAGGCACCATGCTGGTTGACTGCCTGCTCTCATTCAACTAGCGTGCTTCGGAGGCTCGGAGGCCCAGAGGCGATAAGGGCCTCAGGTGAGCACAAGCCTCGCGGTCGAACGGGCAACGTGGTGCTGGCAGTAAACACCGGTTTCCGGCTTGTTTCCTCCATCCACCCACTGTCGCAGGTGTGCGGCCCCCTGTGGGCCTGCTGTGAGCAGAGGAGGACGTCCGCAGCTGCAACGCTGCCCAACGCAGCCTGCTCCCTGGCGTCACTTGTGGTGTGTCCTGCATTCAGCAGGCTACCTTTCCTCTTTTAGCCATGGAGCACATCCCAGGAGACTGACTGGTGCAGAGGTAGGAGGAACGGAGGCATGCATGATACCGTGCTGCTGCCAGGCCATGGGGTAGATGTACAAACAAGTACTGGCTGCTCTCCAGGCACCTTTCTGTTAGCAGAGGGGTGCAGTTCACACCCCACTGCTGTTCAGAAGCTAAACATTCCCACCATTCAAACTTGGGGCTCCCGGCTGCCCACCACGATACGATTGCTGCCTTGTGCTGGGTGTGGATCACGTCAAGGATGCCTCACTCTCCCTTGCTTTTTATTACTGCAATGGATCCCCTGGTGCGCCACCTGCAGGAGAAGCATATTCATAGGGGCCTACAATTAACTAGCACTATTCATGCATTGCCCTGAAGTTAATCTTAAACCTGTATTGGATGAGATCGTGCGTCGGAGCAGCAAAGATGGCCGCTCGGTAACGGCGCTCCCGAGTTGCTGAGGACATTTCATCTCGGAAGGAGGCATTTTTGACGGCAGACGTTTTTTTTCTTCCCCAGCTTTCGATGGTGGAAAGTGCAGGGAGCAGTATGGTGAGTTTTGTACTGTTTGAAAACTCTATTGTACAGAGTTTAATCTTTTTAACCTGCTGCTCCCTTTCTGACAGGAATGCGGCCGCCATTTTGAGAGGAATATATATATTTTTTTTTTCCACTTGCTTCAAAATGTTTTCATTTTTATATTTTGGTGATTTTAATTAATGTGGAGAACTGAATACTTTTTTGACACTCTTGGAAGTCATTTTTTAAGGTATTGCTGACATTTTATTCAGAATTGTTTTATATAATTTTCAATTTTTGTCCTTTGAGGTGACCTAATCGACGTTGCAGTAATTTCAACTAAATTACTGTATTAAATACACACTGTGTAGCTGAAATTGAAGTTCCTCACACTTCAAAAATTTCTGTATCCTCTGTTTCTAATACTAATGGTCGTAAAGACTCCTGGGGCCATAAAAGAGTTTAAAAAAAATCCCTGCCTCTCCAACTAAGTCTCCATTGCCTCTCACATTGGATGACATTATGGATGAGCTTAAGTTAATAAAGCCCTTTGTTATGGAGACAAATATTGCGTTACAGCAAATTGAAGAGAAATGGTCACGTCTGGATTCTAGACTTTCTGAGGTGGAACAGAGGATCAGTGACATACAGGATACTACTACCAAGGTTGATAATCTGACTAAGGAAGTCATACTACTCAAAAAACAGACAGAGGATTTGGAAAATCTTAATCGACAAAACAATCTTCGCATTTATGGCATTCCGGAAGGCTCAGGAGGCCAAGATTTGATAACATTCTTGCAAACCCATATTCCAAAGATTGTTGGTCTACAGAATACTACCGCTCTCAACATTCAGAGAGCCCATAGTGTTGGTCCCCCTTCTACATCAAAACCAAGAGGAATTATCGCCTCCTTTCTACAATACTCAGATTTAATAACTGTTTTAACTGCTGCCAAACAACGTAAACTAATGTTGTGGTCAGGTCAAAAGATTTTCTTTAGCCAGGATGTGGCCACAGCGAAAGCCAAACGAAGGAAGGAAGGAATTTCTGGATCTCCGACCAGCTTTAAGATCTATGAATGCTAGATTTGGCCTTATTCACCCTTGTTTTTTTAAGGTTACCTTCAAGGACAGAACAACTACTTTTGAAAATCCCTCTGATCTGAAAAAGTTTATATATACTCACAAAGGAGAAGCAATGGAACTTAGCAACACTTGATTGGTTAATGTGAAATTCTTAAATTATTTATTTCTTCTTTACAGATACTGAAACTGCTGAAATCCCAAATTGAGTAAACCCCCTTTTTCGATTGTGTCTATATTCCTGTATATCTCGACATCATAGTGTTCTTTCCCTTGTTGGTAAGTCACGTTGTCAATTGTTCATATTGTAATGTATTTATTCTGTATCATCGTCTCTCCTTCCTCTTGTTAATCAATTACTGTAGTTCCTCCGGGGTACTGTCGCTGATTGGCCTTTTATTTCCTTTTCTCTTGCTCCTCCCTTTCTCCCATGCAAAATATTTTTCTTCTTTTTGAGACAATTATGGCTGAAGCTTCTTGTCATCTTTTTTATCTTTTATCGATGGGGTGCTTTTGCTACCTCTTTCTTTTTCTTTCTCTCTGGTATTTTCTCTTTCTACTTTTCTTTCTTCCTTTATTATTTTTTATGCCTTACAATGCAAGATTGGCATCAACACGTAATCTCACTTAGATATATGTTCATAATTTTCCCTTCCACCTTCTTCTATGATTCACATGTTGTTTGTCTCTTAGGTTTCGGTAAGGTTCTGTTGTCTAAATGTCTTCTACTAGTTAAATGACCAGTCTTTGTATTATCTCATGGAATGTTAAGGGCTTACGTAATCCAGTTAAGAAACAGAGTGCTCCAACATCTCTCTAAATTGAATTGTCAAGTTGCTCTTGTACAAGAAACCCATCTTAAAGATCAGGACTTTAAAAGTCTAAATAGAAATTGGGTTGGTCATGTTTTTGATTCCTCTGCATCTCATAATAAGAATGGGGTAATAATTTTGTTTCATAGATCTTTACAAATACAAGTTGTGGAGGAGATTAAGGATGTTATAGGTAGATGGATTTTACTGACAGTTAAGATTAATGGTATGCTGTTTTCCATTTGCAATGTTAATGGTCCAACTGGAGTAGAGCCTCAATTTTGGGTTAACCTTTATTTTTTATTACTATCTTGCAACTCTGAAAATCTTGGGGTAGGAGGTGATTGCAATCAACTTATGGATCCTTTTGTAGATCGTCGCTCTCAAACTCGTTATATCCCTAATAAAAAGCAAAAAACATTTTATCAAGCAGTCTCCTCCAGAGGTTTACGTGATGTATGGAGAATTGCTCACCCAGATGTATTAGAATTCACGTTTTATTCTCCAGTACATCACTCATATTCTAGAATAGATTATATATTTGCTACACAAAGTGTGAAACAAACAATTTCACATGCTGACATTGGGTCTATTCTTTTATCAGAACACGCCCCAGTAATTACTGATATGAACCTTCCAGGAAATTCCTCCTTTTATAATCGCTGGAGGTTTAATAACACTTTATTGCAAGATCATTTTTTTATTGAACAATTTACAATGTTTTCTAAAGAATTTTTTATGCCCAATTTACCTTCTGATACTCAGATGAATTTTATATGGGATGCATTTACACTTATACAATATTTCATAGCAAAAGATCAAGCAAAGGGCACTTTTTCTGAAGCTATGTTGTGTTTGATTCCTAAAAAGGATAAGGATTTATCCAAATGTGGTAATTATATACCTATATCCCTTATTAATGTTGACTTTAAAATCTTTGCAAAAGTCCTAGCCTTACGGATTAATAATTTTATCCCAGACTTAATAGACATGCATCAGTCAGGTTTTGTTAAGGGGCGATACATATCGGATAATTGTAGAACTTTTCTCAATATTATCCATCTTGCCTCTAAGTCCAGGGACCCTATAGCTGCCATAACACTAGATGCTGAAAAAGCCTTTGATCGAGTTTGTTGGGATTTTATGTTTGGAGCATTAAAATGGCATGGTTTTAGTCCTCATATTATTAGAATGTTATACTCTTCACCCTCTACATCAATTTTGGTTGTTGGTAAACAATCCCATTACTCCCCCCTGCACAGAGGTAATAGACAAGGTTGTCCTCTATCACCTCTGTTATTTATATTAGCACTTGAGCCCCTTCTAGAGAAAATACGTAGGCCATCTGATTTTTATGGTTTTAAGCATAAAGACACTGAGATTAAATTCACAGTTTATGCCGACGACATTTTACTTTTTATCTCTAATCCTCAAAACACCATTCCGGATTTTTTTTTTTACTTACTACAAGAATACTCAAGTGTCTCAGGTTATAAGCTTAATGTAGACAAATCAGAGGTTTTGCCATTAAATGCTTATTGTCTACCAGACATGTTTAAAGATACTGGTTTTACGTGGAACTCTAAGCATATCAAATGCCTGGGCATATCCTATTCCACCTCTCTTAAAGACACTATTCAAACTAATCTCAAAGAGGTAGAGTCAAAGATTTTGAAATTACTTGAGAGATGGTATCCTTTTTATTTATCTTGGTGGGGAAGATTGGCCACAATTAAAATGATGTTGTTGCCCATTTTAAATTTGTATTTATCTATGCTCCCAGTTAAACTTCCTTCTAGTTTTTTAAAAACTATAAATGAATTATTTATGAAATTTTTATGGAACAAACGTAAATCTCGTATATCTCTAGTCAAACTGCAGGAATCTAGAGATAATGGAGGTGTAAATTTTCCATGCCTTAGAAGATATCACTCTGCATTTGTTTTAAAACAAATATGGTTGTCTCTCTCTCCCACTTTTCATAAAGGGACCTCTCTATGGAGTCAATTGGAACACTCACAAATTACACCATTTACATTTAGGGATGCAGTTCGGCTTTCAAAACCTCCTAAATCTCTTTTCTCTCTGATAATAACTCATTCTATTTCTATTGCCAGGCCATTACTTCTTGCCGCTCACTCCTCATATGAGAACCTTAGGCAAACTTCTATATGGTACAATAATGATATTAAATTTCATAATAGAAGTTTAGTATGGAAAGAGTGGATGCACAAAGGCATTATAACTTTAGATCATTTAATTTTAGATAATGCTGTACTTGAATTTCAAGATATTCAACTGACATTTCATATCTCCACTTATTTCGCTGTGCAATACCAAGCTCTCTTTGCTATCCTCTATAACTTGTTGTCTCAATCTTTGGAGGCTCCCTCTTCTACACAGTCTATTACCCAACCTCATAATTTTTCCTCACAAGTCCCAGCGTCCTTTATATACAGAACCCTTACACATACCAGTCTTGTGAGACCAAAGTCTAAAATAGAATTAGCATGGGAGCAGGATTTCAATCAAAACATTCCTATTTCTACATGGAAAAAAATATGGTCAAAACTCCATACAACATCCCATTCAGCATCTACAACCCAAACTTTATTTTACTTTTATAATAGGTTGTACTATACTCCTGTAGATCTTTATCAATTTAAACTCACCACAGATAGCAAGTGTTGGTCGTGCTCTAAAGAAAACAGTCATTATATGCACATGTTTTTTGAGTGCCCTTCAGTTCATACTTTTTGGGAACAAGTTTGGGATAAAGTCAATCAGATTTGTCCATCAATGTACCTTTCAATATATTACATATTTTTTGGGGTAGTACTTCATCTATTTGGCTTTCCAACCACTGCTTGGTAAATTGGCTGATTTGCATATGAATATCAATTTTCCCCAACTCTTAGCCAAGCCACACATGCCTTTGCGTGTGGCTTTTGGACCATTATTGTGAGTTTCACTGGAAACAAGAATTTAAAATACAGCTTTGTGGGATTTTAATGTGATTTTATTTTATCCTTTTCTCTCTTTTTACATAAATACAGCCTTGGGAAGGTATCACAGCCTAACTCACCAGAGTGAAACACGTGTCTGCTTTAAATCTTCATGTATACCTATCCCCGGGGCTTGTGAACTCGCTTTCTTACGATTACCACATGCAAATAATTTTTTTTTAATTTTTCCTTTGTATACAAAACATCCAGAAATTGTTTTACAAGTAAGAGAATTCTATTATCCAGTGGGAAGTTGAGCTTCCTACTGGATATGGACATCACTCCCAGCAGGGCCCACTGCGCTCCTAACGAAACTATATCAACTACCAAGGTAGTCCCATACCAGCAGCTGATTACAGACACTACATCTACACTGTATCTGAACCCAGTTACTTATGGCTGCTGTAAAGCAGCATGTTGCTCAAGCAAGCTGTGCAGCTCCACAGACAAACTCCCAATCATCTAAAAAGACAGCTTACCATGTGAATTTTGTTGTAGACATCTGTCAGCCCATCTTTTACGATCAGATCTTCTAGTTTTACTCCTCCATAAGGCGTGGCTCCTCTGCTCATTACGTATGGAACATTAGACATACTCTCCATTCCTCCAGCCACCATCACATGCTGCTCAAACAAAAATAGGTGGATCATGTTAGGCGTGCACAGGCGGAGACTATGTTATAATGATTTCCTGCAGCCAGATACAAGTAAATAATTTCTATTTTAAATAGTTCAAGGCTGCTTTGTAAACAATCACTATTATAAAGCACATCTGGTTGCAAACTGACCATTTTGAGGATGAAAAGGATACAAAACTTTCTCACCTGATGCCCACACATCAGACTTTGAGCTGCCATCATAATGGACTTCATTCCAGACGCGCATACTTTGTTGATGGTTGTGGCTGGAGTAGAGACCGGTAAACCTGGCCAAAATATGTCAAACAGGTGACTTCAATACCTTATAAAAGAGGGTTTCTTTCTTTGCATATGTCAGTGTATCATTCATACGTCACACTATGGTTCCCCGTAACCATCCACCCTGCACACAGATGCTCCCCCAGTCCTAACATGGTTGCCTCTCACACCCAACTAATAACCATGTCTATTTTTGGTTTTGTGGCCACACACTTGCCTGGTTCACTATGTGTTCTGATTCTACTCTATGTCAAAGTGCATCTCTAACTCCACAGCCACCCTACTCGCGGACATCTTTTACATCTCGGTTATGGACATTCTCATCTCTCTACATCACACCTCTGTCAACAAAATATCATCTTTTTTTTTGGCTTTTATGT
This sequence comes from Pleurodeles waltl, assembly GCF_031143425.1. Lineage (NCBI taxonomy): Eukaryota > Metazoa > Chordata > Amphibia > Caudata > Salamandridae > Pleurodeles > Pleurodeles waltl. Next base: position 1,328,361,259 of record NC_090447.1, read on the forward strand.
ATTTATTGAAATCACATCTTCCAACAAACAGTTCTAACAGCAAGTAACTCATCTTCAGCTAGAGATTGGCATTGCGAATGGGCGCTGCACTGTCAAATCAAAAAGTGCACACTTGCATATCTACTAGTAATATATCCGCCCCCATGTCATCGTATCACCATTAACATACTGCACTATTCCTCAATAATTCTTGGAATCTACTTGGTCAGTTGTACTTAATGCTCTGGCTTCACAGTGCAACACTCACCCAATTCCTGCGACTTATAACCGGGATATTCCATCTTCTCCCTCATAGAATCTCCAGCTAAGCCCTACTTCTAAGCAGAGTGGGCCCTGCCAGATCGTTTTTCATCGGCCACCTACACTACTTCTCCTATTCAGAACAATTCTAACTTTTGCCACTGGAATTTTGCTTAACTTCCCTATCTACTTCATCTAAACAGCTGCCTAGACCCCACTGTGGTTAAATACATGAAAATGCAATGGATCAAAATACTTGAATCATTGTGAATCACTGGTGAACACCGTATGATTATTCACGTCAGTTGTTTGTAGCTGGTGGCTTTACAGTCAGCACAAACCCATAGGCCACTTTTTCTCTGCACGAGAACACAGACAATCACGGCGCATTTTGGCCTTGTTCGGCCTCAATGATGAGGAGCAGGTTGAATCTCTAGGGGATGGTGAACTTGGTGCCCCCATCTACAGGACATTCTCCCCTTGGATATGCAGGGCATTGACTTCAGTACTCCCGGTTCAGAGCAGCACCTCAAAAGCCTCTGGTTGTGCCAAGATCCCCAATGGTTACTCAGCAAACCACTCTCTGCAGCACGGAAACCTTGTGACAAAATGGTGTATGTTACCGGTTTCTCTTTGTATTGTCCCACATGCCTCTCGCTGTCCCATACAACCGTGCTTTATGAACAACCACAAGTTTTAAGCCTTTTTTAAAAAATTTTGGCCGAATGCTCACAAATCAAATAAACAAAAATATTTGTACAAAAATAAATAAAAATAAAAATAAAAACTCAATTTACTTTGGAAAAGTCAGCTGCAATGTCCAAGTAGACTTCACTCACCAGACACAAATACGTGGACTTTCCCCCTGACAGCCTATATAATCATGTCTACAGTCCTGAAAGGGGCTATGTGCTTAACCTGCAGCTTTCATGCTTACAGACAGCCCACTAATGTAGGCATGCACCCCAGAGAACTGGTCAGACCGGGCACTGCTATGGGTCTGGGGCCGGCAGAGGTCGAGCAGGGCAGTGGGTTCACCGCATTGAGCGGTGATCCAACGGAAGGGGGTCACGTTTAGCTCTTTTCCTGGTAAGTCTTTCTTAGTGCAGCCATAGGCTTTAACCCCTTAAAGAGTACCTTTAATGCATTTGGGTTATTTTAACTTTTCAAACGGAAGCTAAAAAAATAGCAATTAGAGAACTGGAGCTTTAAGACAATAGGTGTCATCTTTGATATCGAACTATAACAAATATGTCAACATGGACATTTCATTTGTTGAGGGGGAGCCTGGCTAATGCACGGGATACAGATGGCCATTACACTGATTTGAAACACGTCCTTTGTAGCAGATAAACCATGATTCAATGCCACATTTTTGAAAGATGCCTATTGTCCAGTAAAATACACAGTAGGCCTGCATTATCCTGCACAGCCAGAAGATTACTAACAAGAGAATAATGTGTAGACTAAAAAGAGAACACATAAATGAGTACAGAGGACGTCAATTAAGAGAACCAACTTTTCACTTAACAATAAAGACTCGATGATTAGAGCAAAGAGTGAAAGGCATATATACCCGGGTTGAAGTGGACAAACATATCCCTCTCACCAATTTCTACAATCAGGCGATAAGTGAGTGAGCACGGCTCCACACTAAAGGAGAAAGATATCACCTCTTACTGTCTAAAGTGCCATCAGAAGCAAAAACATTTTCCCTTAATTGCTAAGAATGTAAAAGGTTTTATTTTGGGGAGAAACTGTAGAACGTGAGAATGGTATGAGATTTCCCTGAAACCTAGAACGGATTTATGTTGACTGGAGTTTGCCATTTATTAACATGGCCTGGCCTCCTTAAAGGTACGCGGCAGTGGTGCCCGCTGTCTCCCTTATTATTTGCACTGGTCATCGGACCACTGGCGGACATATTCCAGGGGAAGGGTAGGGACAGTGGAATAACACTGGATGGGCACGTGAATGTTAGATCCCTTTACGTGGACGACCTTCTCCTGTATCTGGCCAACAGTTCTGCAGAGGCTCGAGAAGCAATACATCGCATTGATAAATTTGGGTGCCTGTTTGGCTGTATCCGGGGAACTCCTAGGCCCCCGACCTCCCTGAAGGGCTTACTTGAGCACTGTGATTCAAGTATTTGAGCATCAAATATATCATCAGTGACCTGCAGGAGGGTAACCTGGGGCCAGTGATGCGCTCCCTTTACTCCAATGTGGCCTTTTGGAGATCACTGAGGCTGCCACTTATGGCTCGCATGTCCATCTGCAAAATGGTAATGCCTCCACGCTTATTGTAATTCTTTGCAAACCTCCCAGTCAGGATCCCTGTGGCATGGTTCCGGCAGCTGGACGTCCTCCTCCAGGACCTTATATGGGATGGCAACCGACAGGGTGTTGCATGCAACACTGAGGCGCCCTCCTAAAGACGGTGGCCTAGGCGCCCCCGATTCTGTACTACCTGGCAGCACAGCTGCAAAGAGTTTTAAAGCAGCTGAACGACACCCACAGAAGTGCCCTGGTCCTCATTGGGCTGAGACCGCACCAGGGACTTTTAGTAGCCATGCTATTGCGTCCAGACTTGAAAATAACACTGCTGAGCATTCTGCTCCAGGTGGCGTTATACAGCTGGCGCAGTTGCACTGTGAGAACACCGATGGCACTACAGTATGCACCAGGCCTGCCACTCTTAGGGTTGCCTCAAGCCACCCTTGTTGAATGTTTCACCGCAGCCCGGCTACAAGCCTGGACTGAGGGTGGGGTGAAAACAGTAGAGGCCTGTTTTTCTCTCAGCGCCCTAATGCCAATGCAGGAGTTGATGGAACAGTTTGCCCTGCCGAGTGGTCAGTTCTTAATTTATGAGGCATTGGCAAGGACTTACACTGACCTCTGGGACAAGGGGAAGGAAAAGCCTTCCCAAAACGCAGTGCACCGGTTACTGCTCTCGCTGGCTCGGCACAGCGCCGGGTGACATGGCTGTACCACTTCTTACTTAAGATGGGACAAGGACCTTTGCTAGCCCTTAGGGCTCGATGCAACAGAATGTTGGTATGGGACACCACTGACAGAGAAAGGGGCAGGATGTTAGCCTACCCCTCAAGGCTTCCCAAAACACAAGGTTGAAATACATACAATTTACCATACTGCAGAATGCCCCACATGCCACCTGCTTGAGGCTGACTTTACCCACATGATGTGGGGATACCCGACACTGCAGACATATTGGAGCAAAGTACTGGGCCACCTCTGAGTGGTTCTGGGGCCCGCCCCGCCCTGCTCCATAGCAGTATGCCTACTTCAAGAGTATTCCAGAGCCATGGACTAGATTCTTGGACCTTACACTAGCTAGGTTCAGAATCGCACTGACCTGGAAGTCCAGGGTGTCACCGACAGTAGAGGCATGGGCTAGAGATTTCACATTGTGGACCAGGGCGGAGGAGAGCACACTCAGACGGGAAGATGCCAGGTGGATCAGGAGGCGCCCCGTAGCCAGATTATGTTCCTGGAGAGCTGGGAGCACCCAGAAGGAGACAAGTTCAGAACTGAGCACCACCAGTGATGGCGGAGAGGAGACAGCTGAATAGAGAGCGGAACCAGATGGGGGTGGAATGAGACACGCAAGGCCAAACCCCGCCATGCACGAATCTTACCAAATCCTGATTGTGATGGACGCTGGGCACTGGGAACTTACTAAGGTGATAGTAGCTACACCTTCTTCCCCCCAAAAGAACGTGATGTTCATATACACACATGGAATCCCTGGGTGTTAGTACAAGGCCGAGAACCCATACGATACCCCCCCACCCTATTACTATATGATGCTATGATCGCACTCATACCCACCCAAAGACCCCCTCTTTTGTTACATTTGAGTTAGTATTTTGGTATAAGCTTCAGTTAGACAGTAGTTCACTGTTTTACTAAATTACTTGCTTACTAAGCTGGCATTGACAAATGGTTTAATTCATCCTACATCAAATGCAACGGGTGAAGATTACACATAAGCAGAAACGGGAAGCAGTGTGCTCGCCCAGAGCCCACCATTGCTAGCACTGCGATCCATTGGCATGATGTAAATTCCAGTCTTTGGGAAGATCTTGTTAATTACTGATTGAACCCAGTCAATCTTTTGCATGTGACCTATATGTTTATACTGCGACCTAGAAATACATCATGTACTACACTTTCACTGAAATAACCTCAAATGCCAATAAAAATATACGTAAAAAAAATTAACACGGCCTGGCTATTTAATACACAAAATTAAAGCATCAAGTGTCATGCATTAGTAGATTCTTTCGGGTGCTAATCACGGACATCACAAGCCTCATCTATTCACCCTGTATAGATGAAACATGCAGGTGTCATCCTACCACTGAAGAAAAACAGGGTTGATCCCATCTACTGAGCGATCTATAAGAGACGTCACCAAATAACCGCATGAACATGTGGCACAACACTATCTGTCCGGCTTTGACTTCTGACAGATACACCCACTGCAAATTACTGAATAAATATCCACACAAACAGTATTGTGCAGAGTGTCTCGGGTGCTTTTACTATCACCCCTGCACTGTTTAATATGCACATTAGCATTCCTGTCCCAGTCAAGGTAACAGAACTGGCTGCACATTCGGATCTTTGTAGACCACCCTTGTGTGCACATCGGCTGGAAAGTAACTCTGGAACCATCTTTAAGTATCTATAACTTATATTCCACGACACAAGGGTGTTTTCTCTCTGGCTGAATGGAACTTGGCATTAGCCAAGACCTTTAGATTTTTAATATACCATAATATATATATATATCCAAAAACAAACAGTTGCAAGCAACTTCACCACCGCACTCCAGGAGGAAATTATTTATTTTTATTGCAGTCAGGATTAAATCACCATCCTTCACCACTGACGCGTTTCGACCTACTGGTCTTGATCACTGTTTACTGTGATCAAGACCAGTAGGTCGAAACGCGTCAGTGGTGAAGGATGGTGATTTAATCCTGACTGCAATAAAAAGAAATAATTTCCTCCTGGAGTGCGGTGGTGAAGTTGCTTGCAACTGTTTGTTTTTGGATTCATGAGAGGAAATGGTCCATTCCTCACACCTGCACCAACATGAAAGAGCGCGCCAGAAGCAGGACCAGTTTGTTTTCATATATATATGGAAAATGTCACTTACCCAGTGTACATCTGTTCGTGGCATGAGTCGCTGCAGATTCACATGCTGTGCACAGTCCGCCGTCTGGTGTTGGGCTCGGAGTGTTACAAGTTGTTTTTCTTCAAAGAAGTCTTTTCGAGTCACGAGACCGAGGGACTCCTCCCCTTTCAGTTCCATTGCGCATGGGCGTCGACTCCATCTTAGATTGTTTTCCCCGCAGAGGGTGAGGTAGGAGTTGTGTATATTAGTAATAGTGCGCCCATGCAATGGAATGAATACTTATGTACATAATAAAGGTTTAAAGTAATATATTTACAAATGTACAATTGTTTAAGATCTACTTCTAAACGGCTACAGGCTCCCGTTGAGCCGGGTGGGCGCATGTGAATCTGCAGCGACTCATGCCACGAACAGATGTACACTGGGTAAGTGACATTTTCCGTTCGATGGCATGTGTAGCTGCAGATACACATGCTGTGCATAGACTAGTAAGCAGTTATCTCCCCAAAAGTGGTGGTTCAGCCTGTAGGAGTTGAAGTAGTTTGAAATAATGTTCTTAGTACAGCCTGACCTACTGTGGCTTGTTGTGCAGTTAACACATCTACACAGTAGTGCTTGGTAAATGTATGAGGCGTAGACCAGGTTGCTGCCTTACATATTTCGTTCATTGGAATATTCCCTAGAAAGGCCATGGTAGCTCCTTTCTTTCTGGTTGAGTGTGCCTTTGGTGTAATAGGCAGCTCTCTTTTTGCTTTAAGATAGCAGGTTTGAATACACTTAACTATCCACCTAGCAATGCCTTGTTTTGAAATTGGATTTCCTGTATGAGGTTTTTGAAAGGCAATAAATAGTTGTTTTGTCTTCCTAATTTGTTTTGTTCTGTCAATGTAGTACATTAGTGCTCTCTTGATGTCTAATGTATGTAGTGCTCTTTCAGCTACCGAATCTGGCTGTGGGAAGAACACTGGTAATTCTACTGTTTGATTCAAGTGGAACGGTGAGATAACCTTTGGTAAGAATTTTGGATTTGTTCTTAGAACTACCTTATTCTTGTGTATTTGAATAAATGGTTCTTGTATGGTAAATGCCTGAATCTCACTCACTCTTCTTAGAGATGTGATGGCAATGAGAAATGCAACTTTCCACGTTAAGTATTGCATTTCACAAGAATGCATGGGTTCGAAAGGTGGACCCATGAGCCTTTGTAAGACAATGTTGAGGTTCCATGAAGGAACAGGTGGTGTCCTTGGTGGTATAATTCTCTTTAGGCCTTCCATAAACGCTTTAATGACAGGTATTCTAAATAGGGAAGTTGAATGAGTAGTCTGCAGGTAAGCAGATATTGCGGTGAGATGTATCTTTATGGAAGAGAAAGCTAGATTTGATTTTTGCAAATGTAGTAAATATTCTACTACATCTTTTGGAGATGTGTGCAATGGTTGAATTTGATTATCATGGCAGTAACAAACAAATCTTTTCCATTTATTTGCATAGCAGTGTCTAGTGGAAGGTTTTCTAGCTTGTTTTATGACCTCCATACACTCTTGTGTGAGGTCTAAGTGTCCAAATTCTAGGATTTCAGGAGCCAAATTGCTAGATTCAGCGATGCTGGGTTTGGATGCCTGATCTGTTGTTTGTGTTGTGTTAACAGATCTGGTCTGTTGGGTAGCTTGACATGAGGTACTACTGACAGGTCTAGTAGTGTTGTATACCAAGGTTGTCTTGCCCATGTTGGTGCTATTAGTATGAGTTTGAGTTTGTTTTGACTCAATCTGTTTACTAGATATGGAAGGAGAGGGAGAGGGGGAAAAGCATACGCAAATATCCCTGATCAATTTATCCATAGAGCATTACCTTGGGATTGATGGTGTGGAATCCTGGATGCGAAGTTTTGGCATTTTGCGTTTTCTTTTGTTGCAAATAGATCTATTTGAGGTGTTCCCCAAATTTGAAAGTAAGTGTTCAGTATTTGGGGGTGAATTTCCCATTCGTGGACTTGTTGGTGATCCCGAGAGAGATTGTCTGCTAGCTGGTTCTGGATCCCTGGAATAAATTGTGCTATTCGGCGAATGTGGTTGTGGATTGCCCAATGCCATATTTTTTGTGTTAGGAGACACAACTGTGTCGAGTGTGTCCCCCCCTGTTTGTTTAAATAATACATTGTTGTCATGTTGTCTGTTTTGACAAGAATGTATTTGTGGGTTATCATGGGTTGAAATGCTTTCAACGCTAGAAATACTGCTAACAGTTCTAAGTGATTTATGTGAAACTTCCTTTGATGTATGTCCCATTGTCCTTGGATGCTGTGTTGATTGAGGTGTGCTCCCCACCCTGTCATGGAAGCATCCGTTGTTATGACGTATTGTGGCACTGGGTCTTGGAAAGGCCGCCCTTTGTTTAAATTTGTACTGTTTCACCATAGAAGCGAGATGTATGTTTGGCGGTCTATCAACACTAGATCTAGAAGTTGACCCTGTGCCTGTGACCATTGTGATGCTAGGCATTGTTGTAAGGGCCGCATGTGCAATCTTGCGTTTGGGACAATGGCTATGCATGAAGACATCATGCCTAGGAGTTTTAATACCATTTTTGCTTGTATCTTTTGTGTTGGATACATGGCCTGTATCACCTTGTGAAATGTTTGAACCCTTTGTGGACTTGGAGTGGCTATCCCTTCTGTTGTGTTGATTGTCGCTCCTAAGTACTGCTGTGTTTGACACGGCAAAAGGTGTGACTTTGCATAGTTGATGGAGAAACCCAGCTTGTGAAGGGTCTGTATGACATACTTTGTTTGACGTGAACACCTTGTTAGCGTGTTGGTCTTGATTAACCAGTCGTCTAAGTAAGGGAACACGTGTATCTGCTGCCTTCTGATATGTGCAGCTACTACTGCCAGGCATTTTGTAAAGACTCTTGGCGCAGTTGTTATTCCGAATGGCAACACTTTGAATTGGTAATGTATTCCTTTGAATACGAACCTTAGGTATTTCCTGTGGGAAGGATGTATCGGTATGTGGAAATACGCATCCTTTAGGTCTAATGTTGTCATGTAGTCTTGCTGTTTGAGCAGTGGGATTACGTCTTGTAATGTGACCATGTGAAAGTGGTCTGATTTGATGTAGGTATTTAGTGTTCTGAGATCTAGTATTGGCCTCAGAGTTTTGTCCTTCTTTGGTATTAGAAAATACAGTGAGTAAACTCCTGTGTTTTTCTGTAGGCTTGGTACTAATTCTATTGCGTCTTTTTGTAGTAATGCTTGAACTTCTAGTCCTAGAAGATCTATATGCTGTTTTGACATATTGTGTGTTTTCGGTGGGACGTTTGGAGGGAATTTGTGAAATTCTATGCAATAGCCATGTTGGATAATTGCTAAGACCCAAGTGTCTGTTGTTATTTCTTCCCAAGATTCGTAGAATTGGCTTAGTCTTCCCCCCACTGGTGTTCTGTGATGGGGTTGTGTGACTTGTGAGTCACTGTTTATTTTGAGGGGTTTTGGGACCTTGAAATTTTCCCCGACTTCTTGGGAATTGGCCTCCTCTATATTGTCCCCGAAAACCTCCCCTTTGATATTGACCCTGGTAGGTAGGTGGTCTTGTCTGTGAAGTGTTGGTTTCTGTGGGTTGACCCCGAAACCCTCCCCGAAAAGGTGTCTTCCGAAATGTGCCTCTGCTCTGCGGGGAGTAGAGTGCGCCCATGGCTTTGGCTGTATCGGTGTCCTTTTTTAGTTTTTCAATGGCAGTGTCTACCTCCGGCCCAAACAATTGCTGTTCATTAAACGGCATATTGAGCACAGCCTGTTGGATTTCGGGTTTGAACCCAGAAGTGCGCAGCCAAGCGTGTCTCCGTATTGTGACTGCAGTGTTTATTGTCCTTGCAGCTGTATCGGCTGCCTCTATGGAAGACCGTATCTGATTGTTCGAGATACTTTGTCCCTCTTCCACCACTTGTTGCGCTCTTGTTTGGAACTCCTTGGGAAGGTGTTCGATGAGATGTTGCATTTCATCACAATGAGCCCTGTCGTATCTTGCCAAGAGTGCTTGCGAGTTGGCGATACGCCACTGATTTGCTGCTTGTGCTGCAACTCTTTCCCGCTGCATCAAATTTGCGGCTCTCCTTGTCTGGAGGTGGTGCGTCGCCTGATGTATGAGAGTTGGCTCTTTTACGAGCCGCCCCCACAACTACTGAGTCCGGTGTTAGTTGTGTTGTAATAAATATTGGGTCTGTGGGAGGTGCCTTATATTTTTTCTCCACCCTTGGAGTTATGGCTCTGCCTTTAACTGGCTCCTGAAATATTTGTTTTGAGTGCCTCAGCATTCCTGGGAGCATGGGAAGGCTTTGATACTGGCTATGGGTGGAGGACAGGGTGTTAAAGAGAAAGTCATCCTCAATAGGTTCCGAATGTAGTGAGACATTGTGGAATTCGGCTGCCCTTGCGACCACCTGTGCATATGATGTACTGTCCTCAGGTGGTGACGGTTTAGTTGGATATGAGTCTGGACTATTGTCAGACACTGGGGCGTCGTAGAGGTCCCATGCATCGGGATCATCCTGGCTCATTGTGGTATGAGCTGGTGAGTGCGTTAGTGGTGGAGTTTGCGCCGGTGATGCATGTGTTGATTGTGGTGGAGAAGGTGGTGGTATTACTTTCTTTACCACCTTTGCTTGTGGTTGCTTGTCCCCTTGTTGGAAAACAAGTTTCCTTTTCATTTTGATTGGGGGAAGAGTGGTTATCTTCCCTGTGTCTTCCTGGATGTGAAGCCTCCTTTGAGTGTAGTCAGTTTCTACAGTTTGAAGCTCTTCACCAAATCTATGCAATTGGGTGTTTAGTCCCTGTTCCTCTGTATAGGAAGTTCTTTTCGGTTCCGAGGCTTTTTTCGGTACCGAAACCGTTTCGGTAGGCTTTTTAGGCTCCGAAGAAGATTTCTTGGATTTCGGCGTGGTATCTCGGTGCCGAACATCTTCGGTACCGCTGTCTCTGCGCCGAATTGTCTCGGAGCCGGTGTCTCGGAGCCGAGGTTGCTGTGTGGCGGTATCACGACCGGAGTCGGATGACTTTGACACCAGCATGCCCTTTTTCGGTGCCTTGGCTCGGTCACCTAGTTTTTGGGTTAAGCCATGGCCTGTTGGCAGTGGCGTCCCCTGGGCTTTTGTGGACTTTTCGTGAGTCCTAATTTTCGACGCTTTACTCACGGTTGTTATGTCTTCGGCGTTGGATTCCCCCGAATCCGACTCGGGGATGGAGAACGCTTCCTCTTCGTCCTCGAACCGATGTTGTCCTGTCGGCGTGGACGCCATTTGTAATCTTCTGGCTCTGAGCGTCTTCCTCGACCGAAACGCTCGACAGGCTTCACACGTATCCTCCTTGTGCTCCGGGGACAGGCACAAGTTACAGACCAGATGCTGATCCGTATACGGATATTTGCTATGGCATGTAGGACAGAAGCGGAACGGGGTCCGTTCCATCAGTCTTAAAGTCGCACGCGGTCGGGCCGACCAGGCCCCGACGGGGGATCGAAATACCCCGAAGGGCCACCGGAGCTCTTCAAGATTCGGTGTTGATTTGTGCTAACTAACCCGATACCGAACGAAACAATACCGATGATTTTTTTCGAGATTCTAACTAACTTTCCGACCCGAAACACGGAGCGAAAAGGAACACGTCCGAACCCGATGGCGGAAAAAAAACAATCTAAGATGGAGTCGACGCCGATGCGCAATGGAACCGAAAGGGGAGGAGTCCCTCGGTCTTGTGACTCGAAAAGACTTCTTCGAAGAAAAACAACTTGTAACACTCCGAGCCCAACACCAGACGGCGGACTGTGCACAGCATGTGTATCTGCAGCTACACATGCCATCGAACATATATATATATATATGTACAATATACTTATTCAACAGTACTTTCAGTCAGATGTCTTCATCCACTGGTGTGTCATTCACATTCTGCTTCCAACCATTACAGAATACAGGGGCAAGGGTCAGTCCACTACAGTCACTGGATAACTTTGAGGGACTGCATTTTGCTCTTTCACAAGGAGCACTTCTACACACACGGTTTTTATTTTTACTTTATTGCTTTGGTGTTGCCTTAATGTTTAGAGTCTGAGTCTAATGAGCTAGCAGGAGGCTTTCTACCAGCTCTCCATGTTGATCACAGGGAACATTCCAGCGTTATCAGTTCTAATCTCCTGCTGATGGTGTTGTAAATTCCCTTTGGAGTGGCATTTTCATCTAAATGCTGTTATTTCACAACATACCAAACTGTGTCCATTTCAAACTGTTCTTCACGAAGCTGCAAGTATGCAGCCAATTAAGTGCATTTCTAACTGTACTCCTGTATATCATGTGGATATGTATTTTAACTGATGACTAGAGTTATATTTGTAAACTAATTTACTATGTACGTCATGCTTGCATGGCCTTCTAGTTAGCTTTCGGTAGCCTTGTAGGCAGTACTTATATGGAGATGTAACTTTAATATAACTAATTTTAGCTGTGACGTTTATTCAACTTCCTGATCTATCTATCTATATATCTATCTAACCCTATTTTCCTGTCTGTCCGCCTGTCTATCTATCAGACTGTCTATCTACGGGTCTATCTACTTGGCTGTCTGTATCTATCTATCTATGCAACGCCATCTGTCTACCTAATTACCATTCTGTCGAATTACCTGTACTTCTGTGGCTCTAGCTACCTCTTTGGACCTCTCTACCTCTCTGTCTGTTGCCCTATCTACCTATCGATCATCCTTTCTGTCTAGCTACCCTTCTGTCTATCTATCAGCCTATCTGGCTGTTCGTATCTATCTATCCATCCATCCATCCATCTCTGTCATTTGCTTTTGCGGGCCACCCTTTTTACCTATCTTTTCAATGCTTCTTATTTATTTGTAAAAGGAATTTACAAAAACATTACAAAAAAGAATTAGCAATGAGGCTGGAAGCCAACAGCAATTCACTTGGCTTTTTTTTTTTTAAAGTCTGGTGTTATACAAGACCTTTTGATTTTACCAAAATAATGTGTGTAACAGTTAGTTATAGGGCTTTTCAGCCTGACTTCATCCAATAGTCTGTTGCTGTGGCATTCACATTTTCTTGGGCCAATCAGTCAGTCTCCTTGAGATATTGGCGGACCTCACTGTGAGTTACAGCACACTGCACTTTCACAAGAAGTACATCGGCTCAAAGAAACAGTTCTCTTTGGTGCCACGGACTACTATAGTAATGTGTGCTTTTGATGAGAGCCCACTACCTGATCCAACAAAAAGGTTTTGACAAAACCATCACAGAAAACAAGCAACAGTTACCAAAGCCAAAAAGCTGTTGGCCAACATCAGACCTCTTGGCTTTGCCAATGCTTGTTTTATTTTTTTGTTTCACTTGCAGCCACTCCAAAAGCCTGAGTATTGACAGGAGATATTAAAAAGTGAGCGACTGCGCTGGCCTTCCAACACCATAAAATGTACATGGATACTCCTAGTGAGCCATACACACGTCTTCTCTTTGTCCGAGTCAGTCATTTGCCCAATCCCCAGTGCCTGCCTGATGGCAGTGAAAACAATGATCAGAAGCTGACGGATACATTCTATGAAGGGCTGTGGGGGTATAATGTGCCATCCATCGAGACAAAAAAGACATTCTCTTAAAATTTGCCACTCTTAAAGACTTGAACTCAAACTCCGAGCGAGATAATCTGCCAATCACTTTCAGAAAGATGACGTTGCGTTTGCAGCCACATTTTTTCGAGAAAACTAGTCACTTATTCCTGGACCGCATGAGTACATAGCAACCTATAACAATTCCCAACTACCTGGAGCTTGGATCTTACTAGCGTATACATGGCTGGGTGGGCATCTTAATTTCGTTCCTGACATTTGTTGATTTAAAAAGTGAATAATCTGCTGAAAAGAAGCAAGCTAGTGCACTGATCCCCGCAATGCGCAAGAAGTTCTTGCCAGGTAACATGTTTGCCTCTCAAAATAAAATGGCCAAGCTCCGTAAAGCCACGTGAGTTCCAATACCTCATCTCAGTTCTAGAGATAATCAATTTGTTTTTTTCGGTTGTCCCTCTCTTTAAGTGACTTATACCTTGTTCTCTTTTGCAGTTAAGCTATCTTAATAAATACTGGTAAACTAATTTCTAATTCCTGGACCATTCTTTCTTTTAAAAAAAAAAAACGAGAGATCTACTAACCCACTTCCTTCTAGCGATCTTGCCAAAAAATCAAAAAGTTTGGGGAGCTTTTTTAAAATTGCACCTGGTTACCAATGACTTCAAGTCAGTGGTAATTGCATCTCCAAAATGGCCAAATCACATTTTGGAAATGCATGGTACATCAGAAAAGTAAATGCAGATAGGTAATCCCTATTCCCTATGTATTCCTTAAAGCAGTGGTTCCCAACCTTTCGACTCCTGAGGACCCCCAATGAATCATTACTGGGAGCCGGGGACCCCCAGCAATTTGTACGATTTAATTTTCAAACATTAAAACAGTAATTCGCAAAACATATAACAAGTACACACCAAACAAATACTCAAATTACTAAAGATAAAATTCTTTTATATTGAAAAAATATGCAAAAATCAAAACATTTTATTAGGAAGGTTGGCGCTGCATCTCGTCAACTACCTTTTCAGTGTTTGGTTTTATTTAGGAAAGGTGAATCCTCAGGTCAGATTCTACATTTCCGGAGCGATTTCAGTTTTTATTTTTTAGGTATACAAGATCTGAGAAAGAGTTTTCACATAAATAAGTGAAGGGGAAAGGAAGTAAACCATAGGGGCCCTCTCATCTCTCCCTAGCCTCTCTGTCACATGTACTTCATTTGTTTTATAGCACCTCTCATACCACTGTAGGGTGTCAGGGCACTTTACAGGGGACTGCAAGGTGTAGGATTCACATGACGTTAGCACAGTGCTTCATTTGTAAATAAAAACGTGCCGGTGCCCAAAGCCCCCCTCTTAAACTCGTGGCTGCTGCAATTAAATGTGGGTACACGGAATACTGAGGCAGCATAATCCTGAAGCCATCTCTGGCTGTTCAATCCATTTAAAGCCACTCCCTGCCACTTCATCTCACTCTAGCAGCTTTCTTCCTTTGTGACACTTTTTCGTTTTTCCCTTCCTCCGTCTTTCCCATATGTGTCTATGGCTCGCAGCAAATGCTTGAGGCAGAAGAATAAGCCCCGGCCCTCAAAAATAAGTGCTGGTGCTCAGCACTGGAAACAACAAGCACAAATTAAGCACTGCGTTAGCAATAAGAATGTACTTCTATACAAGCAAACCTTTTTTAGCAGCATAAGGAAAACGAAAGACTAGGGAAAAAAACAACTTTCTTATTTGTTCCATACAGTTTGCATGCAGCTCTTTAATGGCAGTTCACAGCTCACTGTGCTGGATTATGATTATGAACTGCATAGTAACAAAAGAATCTCTGTGACAAAAGCAATAACCCACTGTGCCATGCACATAAAATACTGTTCTTTGCATGATACACATTCTTTACAGCAGGCATATTAACCATCTGCGCTACCTTTGAGTCGAAACTGCCACTACACAAAACTCCCATCTCTCTCCAGCAGATACATTAATCACTTGAGTTAGCTTGAAGCTTTTAATTTAGCAGTACAAGGAGCTTTGCAGTCTGTTTAAAACTGCTCAACAAAGGAAGTAATAAATATGAAAACACGCAAGCATGTGTTTGTCAGAGGCCCCAGCTGGAGAAGTGCCTTCCTCCCAGCCCAGGCCTGCGGACCCCCTGGGAATGTGTCACGGACCCCTGGGGGTCCGCGGACCACAAGTTGGGAACCACTGATGTACAGTATTCAAACACTTGCCTGTACGCTCCATCCAATGGGCATAGTCTGGGGGTCTTGTACATGGTTTCGCCAGTATGCATGTAAAGTATTTGTGTTTTTGCAATGTTGGCTTTTGTTTTAAAGAACCAAATCCATCCCAGCGAGTTGATATAATTGTGAATGTGACAGCACCTGCATTTATCAGCATAGTACTTAGTGTGATTGCTATCCGTGCAATATAATAGAATTTACTTCACTAACCATTTTATAGGGAGAGTCATAGCACTTCTCAGAAGAGATCTCTTACAAAGCTGGGACAGTTTAAGATCTCAGCACAGCAGCTGTAAGAGAGGGTATTTAAATATGGCCACGTGTAGCAGGAAAGCACTCGAACTTCCAAATAGTCTGCTGTACTCTTAACGTTGCGGATCTGCCTGTAATGAAGTAGGCGCAGCTCAGCACAGCACAGATGCTCTGCTTCATGGGGAACATACTGTTAGATCGGAAAAGAACTGGACAATTGTTACTTAGAGCGTACATCTGCTTCTCAGAAGGGTACTGACATTGCAAGGCGGGAAATAAGGATACATTTTCTTCTCGTGCCCTGCTGAACGTAGGCAGCCTTAATCTGGACCCAGGATTGTCACTTTTCACAAATATGATGCTACAGCCACCATGGGCGTCTCGCCTAAAAGTATAGTCAGCCAGGGCACCTTTCTGGTCTCTCGCCCGCTCAGTAACTCGCTGTTGCTGCAGCAGGTCCATCTGCCTCATGGATTTGTTTTTAGTTCTCATTATACACTGCCTTAACCCCATTTAACATTTGTTTACATATTTCTCATCTATAAAAGATTCGGCAAAGCCAATAGTTCTGTAACTAGCCCTCCACCACCTCTTTGTATTAAAGCAACATATTATGTAAAAATAATACATAAAGGGGACAAAAACAATTGCCATGCAAATGCCAGGCCTATTGGCTTGGCCAGTGCTTGTTATGTTTTTTGCCTGCTGAAGTCAGAGCATTCACTCTGTCAAGTGGTGAAGTCAGGAGACGGTGGAAATGCCCTTTAACCTGGTTTCAGCAGACAAAGGAAAGACAAACAGCAAACCATGCACTGTATCTTCAGCCCAGGCAGGCGCTGAGCCACACAGTACACACAATTAGTGAGACATACCTGCGCCTAGAAGGGCTTGTCGTGTGGGTGCCTGCCCCTCTCCTGCCTGCAGGACATTGCCCATATACACTTCTTTAACCTCTTCTTTCGGAATGCCTGGGGGGGAAGGTAACAACCGGTTAAGGAGCGGGAGAAAACAGCTGGCAGTGCATTTCACAATCTAGAAAACAGACATGTCCCAAGAAAGCAGATTAGAACTCATATTGAGCTTTAAACTCGCGTATTAAACTAACTTTGAATTAAATGGCGCTCTGGTAAACAACATTGTGCGCTCTGCTAGCGCTAAACTAACAAACCATGACTTTTTCTTTGCATCTGAAAATAAAACTTACGTGGAGCCACCTCAAATCACAAAAAGCAAAGTAATGGGGGAGACTGAAGAATCCTTAAACCTCTTTTTAAATACATTTCTTGATATTTTTTTTATGTAAAGAACAATGTGGTAAAAGTGATGACATACAAATTAGTTCGTGATGTCAATTACTAATGACAATTTACATGAGGGCAGACTCAATGTAATGCCCATCCATATTTCGCCTGGTCAGTAAATACAACAGCGATACTGCATTCTTGCATGGGACGTTCACATAGACAGCCAAGTCACAGAAGGACGAATGTTACCCACTTAGCAACTGTGGAAGAGGACCTCAGTGAATTTCACCATCCTTGCTCGGCACTTCCGCTCAATGGGCTGAACCAACCGCCCTCCCCATGTGATCCACCTCCAGCAATCCCGCCCTATGATACCCACCAAGCAGCCCCCACCAGCATCCCAGAGAAACTCCAACCTTCCCTGCCTTTTTCCGAGTGGTCTCAACCACAATACACCCAATAATGGAGCACGTTGTGGCTTAACTCAAAACGCATTGCATTCCATTCAGTCACCTGTTGCTTCATGAAAATTCATACCTCCTGTGACTTGTCTAGCCATAACCGTGCTTCTGCCCACCCGCTAAGCTCTGCTTTTCATGTTGATGTTTGTGGCATATGACGATTCCTACACATGCCGTGGAGCTATGCCCAACTTCACAAACGCAGCCCAAATGTAGATGAAATGCATTTCGAATTACATCACGGGACAAAAACCTGCCCCACTCAACCCCAGGTCCCAATGATAAATTCACAGAGCAAAATAGTTAGGTAGCCACCATGAAATCCCCCGCTCCACCAGTGTTTTAAGAAAAACTAAAAGTCTAAAGGATTTGCACTATCTCACAGTAATAAAGTGTATATTTCGAAGTACATAATCACTCATTGTGCTGCTTATCATCAGGGCCCTTGTTTCAGCTCGGATATGTTTACCTACTACCATCCAAGCGGAGTATTGTGCTCATTAGCTATGCACCTACTTTAGGTTAGTTAAAAATCAGAAATCTACCACTGGTCACAGGGTCTGTGAAGTGGTTGCTGCAGAATTCTGAAAAGCCAGTCTAACACTGTTATAAAGTTCTTAAACCCTTTCAAGTTTAAGAAACAACTGAAGATTTTGCTTTGATGCAACAATTGTATTAGTCCTGACTCATCCTCATGCAAGGTTTCAGTAGGTTGGACTTCCGAGCCCACCAAACAAGAGACTGTCTGATGTGGTCAAGAGCCTAATGTTCTTTGAATGCTGCGTTGACACCAACGAAGGCCATAAGATGTTGAACACAGGCTTTTTACAGAAAGAGAAGAGGAGCCAAACAAATTCAAGATGTCATGAGACTAAAAAGATAGCAGTTAAAGCGGAGGAGGTGATAGTAATAGAATGTTAGGGCTGATGTATCAACATTAAACAACAATAAATACTCCTACTTCACATAAACCACCTTCTATTCCACTTTATAAAAATATAATTTAGGGCAAACCCCCAAATGTAATTTTTCTACCAGTTATCTGAACAACTTGTTCCTCCTCACAGGATTACACAACCTTTTATTGGTATACTGCCTTATGTATGACAAATAGGCTTCAAGAGATTCACCTGCTAGGGTTTTAATTCTGGGCAGGTAAAAATTAAAAGATAAACAAATTAAACTTTTCTTTCACAAAAGTGACAGGAAAACACCTAATAAGTTGAAAAGGAGAGCTATTTGTTTGACGGTTGTCACACTTTTAAAATAATTAATCAAAAGGCAAAACCCCGGAAATGAGAAGCCAGGATTTCTTTAACTAGTAAGACATAGGCTTTGGACAGTGTTGCAAAATATACATTTCTTAGGCTTCTTCTGGAGACTAGGCTTCCACATATGGTGGAGCCAAGGGGAAGACCTCTGTGATGATTATGCTGTACCTCCTTTAAAGAAATTCAGATATCAATGATATCTTGATAGCAATGAGACAGTAAACATCCACACGATCCAATGATGTCATTCAATTATTCTGCTATTATCAGCGCTAGAACTGGGGCTACAGTCAACCTGTGGAAAACACCACATGGTTCAGGTTGTAATGATCCAATATCTGTCTGATGTCATGGGTTCCTTTAAGAAACTGATTCTATGCCACCTAGTAGGGACTTTGAGGCCCTTTACTGATGTTGCCAATTAACTTTGGAAATTTTAAGGGCATAGCCCTCCCAGTCATCACTGAGAGTGAATGCTATAGGTATATCTAATAAAACATGCAAGCAATTCAAAGGTGCAAAGGCATTCTGACTGTCCACTAAAGAAGTTGAAGGTAATGCAATGACCGATCTAAAGATTATTCTGCATGATCACATGATCTTGTAGCACAATACCATGGCAAATAGGAACACCTATTGGTAGGTGGAGATTTTAATATCTACTGGCCATCTAGGGCCTGATTACAACTTTGGCGGAGGGTGTTAATCCGTCCCAAATGTGACGGATATACCACCCGCCGTATTACGAGTCCATTATATCCTATGGAACTCGTAATTTGGTGGGTAGGATATCCGTCACATTTGGGACGAATTAACACCCTCTGCCAAAGTTGTAATCAGGCCCTTGGTCTTCAAATAATTGACAATACTTTACTATATAATCAGGGAGTACTGGGATTAACCCAAGTAGTGAGACACTTTGGAACTTATATTTCACACTTATGACTGTGGTAAAGTAAGGTCTCCCAAAATAATCTCATGAACTGATCAGTGTTTGATTCATTTTAATATTTCGAAAATTTCAGATGTCTAAGGAACCAAATAATAAAAAGTTAGGAAATAACACTGTTCAGAACTGGGTAAACATGGCTCCTTATAAACATCTGCCTAGCACTGAAATCTGTGTTGTGCATTGGAAGAAATTGGTGTTCTGTGTGGTCGCCTATTCAAAGCTAACATTCATAAGTGTGTGAGCTCAAAGCTGAAAAAGGCTGACTGAAATGGTGATAAAGTTATGATCAAAAGGGCAGTATACTTTAAAGGAAAATTAAATATAGATATCTAGTGATGCAGATCCACTCGCAGGGATCGTTGGATCCTGGGGAAAAGTTAGGCCCTGATTGGCTGGCCACAACCTGACAGGAACGTTGCGGCCACCATTTTCTTTCTTGCTTGGGTGGTGGAAGGTGAAAAGAGGGGAAAACCACATAAGGGGTCAGGATACAAGTATCCTGACTCCATAGGACACATGGAGAGGTCTTATTTATTTATTTTGGTCAACCTGTGGATCTGCAGATCTACTGCGGGGCTGAGCGTGATCCCCAGTGTAGTGTAAATCTGCGATGGATCCAAAGAAGATCTAAAAAAAAAAAAAAAAAAAAAAAAAAAAAAAAAAAAAAGCACCCACCCATACACAAAACCCCGCCATGTGGAGTTGGGTGCATGCAGAGAGGTTGGCTGTGAGCCAATCTCCATTGCGCATACTTTATGTTAACAAAAACATAGAAATTCACTGAGGAAACCAAAGGTTACAGGGACATTTAACCCCTTCCCTGCCAAGGACGTAATGGTTACGTCCGTGGCTGCCGCGCTGAGGTGCCATGGACATAACTATTACGTCCTGGGACCAGCCCTCGGGGAATGCCCTAGCGGTCCCCCCCAGGGCCGCCCCCACACCCTCAGGTCAGGATTGGAAGGGGAATCGCTTCCCCTTCCACCCAGATTCCCCCCACCCCCCCCCAATGATGTCGGCACGCAATTGCTCGCTCACATCAGAGGGTGCCAGACACACTGGAAGTCATTTGCTTCCAGTGCATCCACAAAAAGGAGGTGAGTTTTTCTCCTCTGGGCCGGTGGGGATTACTAAAAAAGAGGAATCGGGGAAAAGGAAAGGATTTTCCTTTCCCTCGATGTCTCTTTCAGCATTGCATCGCGATCGGGCAGCAGGAATGTCCACTAGACACCAGGGATTTGTATGTGTGTTTCTGTGTGTTTTTATAGTGTGGGGGAGCGACCCCTTGGGCAAGGGTCGCTCCCCTTAGGAGGCCAATGTAGAACGCAGAAGCCACTAGAAACCAGGGATTGTTTTTGTGTGGTTTTTTTTTTTGTGTAGGGGGGGGGGGGGGGCAGCCCCTTGGGCAAGGGTCACCTCCAAAGGGCAAAAAGCACTATTGGGCAGTTCTGGCCCCCTTTGGGCGCAGATCAGCCTATTGTTTTTAGGCCCATCTGCCACCAACGGGGGCAGAATCCACTTAGCGCCAGGGATCATGTGTGTGTGCTTTGTGTGTGGGGGGTGGCCCCTTGGGCAAGGGTTGTCCCCCAAAGGGGGCAAAATATCCCATGCCATTTCTGCCCCTCTTGGGGGCAGATCAGCCTATTTTCTAAGGCCCATCTGCCCCCAGGGGGGGTAGAAGTGCTGATGAAGTGCCTGTTTTAGAGGAGGACACTGATGTGCCAATGGTGCAGCAGCCAGGGGCTGAAAGCCTTCCCACTGGAAGGCCTGACACCTGGGATGCACCAAACATGGAGCAGCCACAGTTGCCTGCCTTTACTGGTTTCCCAGTGTGTAGAGTAAATACAGAAAACTTTTTGCCTGTCAACTTCTTTGAGTTGTTTATGGACAATTTATTTTTGGAAGAGATTGTTGAGCAGACTAATTTGTATGCAGAGCAGTATGGAGCAGTATTTGAGGGACGACACTGCCAGACTTAGGCCACACTTCAGAGCTATCCGGTGGATTCCCACAAATCTGGAAGAATTGAAAAAGTTCTTGGGTTTAACTTTTTTGATGGGGCTGATAAGGAAGCCATCACTGTCTTCATATTGGTCTACTAGTCCCTTGATGGCAACTGCTATATTTCCTGCAATCATGAGTCGTAACCAGTATGAGCTTCTTCGGATGTTGCATTTTGTTGATAATGCTTTAGCCTTGCCACGAGATCAGCCTGATTCGGACTGTCTTTTTAAAATTAGACCTGTCCTTGATCATTTTGTAGATCGGTTTTCAGAGATCTATGTTCCAGGCAAAGAAATATCTGTAGACGAGTCTTTAGTCCTGTTCAAGGATCGTTTGTTTTTTCATGCAGTACATTCCTAGCAAGAAGGCACGGTATGGAATTAAATTGTATATGCTGTCTGAAAGTAGTATAGGATATGTTTATAATTTTCAGGTCTACACTGGTAGGGATTCCAGTATTGACCCCCCTGGTTGTCCGCCCACTTTTGGAGTTAGTGAGAAAATTGTGTGGGAACTTAGTAGACAACCGTTTAACAAAGGTCACTATTTATATGTAGATAACTTCTACACTGGAGTTCAGTTATTTAAAGATTTGTTCAGAGTGAACACTGTTGCTTGTGGCACAATCCGCTCTAATCGGAAAGGCTATCCAAGAGAGCTTGTCTGTAACAAACCTGAGAAGGGACAGTGCAGTGCCTTACGGAATGATGAGCTGGTAGCTCTGAAATTTGTAGACAGGAGGGATGTTTACATGCTAACTACCATCCATGATGAGAGTACTTCACCTGTGGCTGTTTGGGGTTAAGTTGCTGAAGTGCGCAAACCTGTGTGCATTTTAGACTACAATAAGCACATGGGTGGTGTTGACAGAGTAGATCAGAAGTTGGAACCTTACACTACTGCTCGTAAGGCTTATGTCTGGTATAAGAAATTAGCAGTTCACCTGTTTCACTTGGCAACTTTTAATGCTTTTGTTGTGTTCAAGAATAGTTCTCCAGAGTCAAGATTGACATTTGTGAAATTTCAGGAGTCTATCATAGTGAGCCTTGTTGTGCTGGAACAGGCAAGAGTTCCTAGGGAAGCAGTGGTGGAGATGTGGCTAGATTGAAAGAGCGTCACTTTGCTGAGCACATTCCTCCCTGGCCAAAAAATACTTTCCTGCTAAGAGATGTAGAGTCTGTGCTCGAAGAGGTATCAGGAAGGAGACTAGGATGTACTGCCCAGATTGTCCTTCAAAGCCTGGGCTGTGTGTGGGTGGTTGCTTCAGGAGCTACCACACATAGAAGAATTAATGGGAAATACCGTGAGCGTTAACTGCTGTTTTATATTTTCATATGTTCAGTTTCACGGTTGCCATTACGGTCACGTATTCAGTAAGAGCTTTTGGGTTTGTAGATTTGTACTTATTAATAAATAGTGGTTTCCTTGTTGTTTAACAACAAAACAAAAAAAGCGATGGCGGTGTGCATGGACTGGCGCTTGGCTGGCGTGTGTGTGGAGTGGTGCTTGGCTGGCAGCGTGCGTGGGGTGACACTTGGCTGGCGGTGTGTGGGGTGACACTTGGCTGGCGGTGTGTGTGGGGTGGCACTTGGCTGGCGGTGTGTGTGGGGTGGCACTTGGCTGGCGGTGTGTGTGGGGTGGCACTTGGCTGGCGGTGTGTGTGGGGTGGCACTTGGCTGGCGGTGGGGGTGGCGCTTGGCTGGCAGTGGGGGTGGGGTGGCGCTTGGCTGGCAGTGTGTGTGGGGTGGCGCTTGGCTGGCAGTGTGTGTGGGGTGGCGCTTGGCTGGCAGTGTGTGTGTGTGTGGGGTGGAGCTTGGCTGGCAGTGTGCGTGGGGTAATGCTTGGCTGGCAGAGCCAGCTGGTGTGATTGCTATATCAGGCATGTGGGCGTATAAAAGTTATGGGCCCTTGAATGGCGCCGTCTGTTGATGCGAGTGCTGTAATGTGCTGGGTCCGCAGCTGGCGGCGGAATGGTCTAGTGCATGTCATGCATGAAAGGTGTGTGAATGGACTGTAAAGGGGTTGGTGCCTTGACACGGCTTTACAGCTCACGAGCTGTGAGTCACTGGTTCCGTTTTTTTGGCCTTTCAGTTATTAACAGTGCATTTCACTTTCGTGAAATCTCTTGTTAATAAAATTTGATCTACTGAACCATCACCCACCCTTGTGCCAAATCCAACCAGTCTGTGTTTAAAATGGCAAAACCTGCTCTGCTGAAATCAGGCGTCGCAGCACACCCGTGACACGCTAGGTGTCTTGGGTGGGACCCAGATGATGAAGCATGCCACCAACTTGGTTGGTGGGTGAGGGGTCTTTTCAACATAACCTAAGTGCATTTCTTTTCACAATTTTAGTGTTTGGAGCATCACAGGAGTACGTGAACACATCAAAATGATCTATGACAAAACTACCTGTGCTTGGTGGTGGGGGCACCTATGTTTTTGGTCCCGGGTGCGGCCTTCACCTAGGGAAACCTACCAAACCCGGACATTTGTTTTCAACTGGACAGTCAAAGGAGGTGTGGCTTGCGTGGATCCCCAACATTTTCTTACCCATTCTCCTCTGCAAACCTCAAAATTTGCTTAAAAAAGCATATTTTTCTCACTTGTCTTTGTGCCAGAGCGATTATCCTACAAAGTTCCTACCACCCAGCATTTCACTCAGTCGCTGAAGTAAAATGATACCTCACTTGTGTGGGTCCCCAAAGCAGAGTCAGCCTAAAGATGTGTAAAAGAAAAATATGTGCTTATCAACTCACTGTGCTATCCTCTCAATATCTACAGGTTTTTTGCCTTTTTCTGTTGTAGGCACCTGGGCCACCCACACAAGTGAGGTACCATTTGTATTGGGAGACTTGGGGGGGAACGCTGGGTGGGAGGAAATTTGTGGCTCATCTCATATTCCAGAACTTTCTGTCATCGAAATGTGAGGAAAACGTGTTTTTTTGTGCCAAATTTGGAGGTTTGCACAGGATTCTGGGTAACAGAACCTGGTGAAAGCCCCACAAGTCACCCCATCTTGGATTCCCCTAGGTGTCTACTTTTCAAAAATGCACAGGTTTGGTAGGTTAACCTAGGTCCTGGCTGAGCTAGAGGCCAAAATCCACAGCTAGGCACTTTGCAAAAAACAGCTGTTTTCTTTGGGAAAATGTGATGTGTCCACGTTGTGTTTTGGGGCTTTTCTTGTCACGGGCACTAGGCCTACCCACACAAGTGAGGTACCATTTTTATTGGGGGACTTGGGGGAACGCTGGGTGGAAGGTAATTTGTGGCTCCTCTCAGATTCCAGAACTGTCACCAAAATTTGAGAAAACGTGTCTTTTTGGCCAAATTTTGAGGTTTCCAAAGGATTCTGGGTAACACAAGTCCCACAAGTCACCCCATTCTGGATTCCCCTAGATGTCTAGTTTTAAAAAATGCACAGGTTTTGTAGGTTTCCCTAGGTGCCGGCTAGCTAGAGGCCAGAATCTACAGCTAGGCAAGCCCGTCTGCGCCCGTCCGCGACTGGCCCGCGCACAGCGACACAACCCCTGGTCCCCAGCTCTCACAAACCCTGCTGCTCCGCTACGACCCCACCACCCTCCACGCCCTCAACCCAGGGCGCTCCAACACCTGCTTCCAAGCTCACCCCAAACGCACCCTTGGACCCTTCGCCTGCAACTCCTGCAAACGCATCTTCCACCACGCAACTACCACGACCACCAGCCCACGCGCCATCAACCACCTCAAGTGCATCCTGGTCAACGCTCGATCTGTCCACAAGCACGCTGTGGAACTCTGGGACCTCCTGGACTCCACAACACCGGACGTCGCCTTCATCACGGAGACCTGGATGAACGCCTCTTCGGCCCCAGACATCGCCACTGCCATCCCCGAAGGCTACAAGATTTCCAGAAAAGACCGCACCAACCAAGTAGGAGGAGGTATCGCCATCGTCTTCAAAGACTCCATCAGCGTCACCACCTCCACCGAAGACACCCCTCTCGCCGCTGAACATCTGCATTTCCAGATTCGCACCGACCCCAGGACCACCCTCAGAGGATCCCTAGTCTACCGTCCCCCCGGACTGCGCGCCCCTTTCAGCGACTCCATCGCCGACTTCGTCTCCCCGCACGCCCTCGCCTCGCCGGACTACATCCTCCTAGGCGACCTCAACTTCCATCTGGAACAAAACAACGACCCCAACACCACCGCCCTGCTCGACAACCTCGCCAACCTCTGCCTCAAGCAACTGGTGAACACCGCCACCCACATCGCCGGACACATGCTTGACCCTATCTTCTCCGCCAGCAAACACGTCTCCTTCAGCCACGCCTCCGCTCTACACTGGACCGACCACAGCTGTGTCCATTTCACATTCCGACGCGAGACCCGCCACCTCCGCACTCAACCCATCCCTCGTCGACAGTGGAACAAAATCCCTGAAGAGCAACTCCTCTCCGCACTCGCCATCAACCAACCTACCCTCACCACCGACCCAAACGACGCAGCCCTCAGCCTCTCGAACTGGATCTCCAACTGCGCAGACAACCTTGCTCCCCTCAGACACACGCATCAACAGGCCATCACCAAAAAACCTCTCTGGTTCTCTGACACCCTTAAAGAATCGAAGAAAACTTGTCGCGCCCTCGAGAAGGAATGGCTCAAGGACCACACCGCCGACAACATGACCGCCCTCAAAAACGCAACCCGCGAACACCACCACCTGATCTGCGCAGCCAAAAGGAACTTTTTCACCGACAGACTGGACAAAAACAGCCACAATAGCAGAGAACTTTTCAGCATCGTCAAAGAGTTCGCCAACCCCAACGCCAACGCCGTCACGCCCTCACAAGACTTGTGCAACTCCCTCGCCACCTTCTTCCATCGCAAGATCAGCGACCTCCACGACAGCTTCGGACACCAGACCCAACCAAGCATCACCGAACCCACACCCCCGGCCATCACCCTCAACGCCTGGACCCACATCAACACTGAAGAAACCAAAACCACCATGAACTCTATCCACTCCGGCGCCCCATCGGACCCCTGCCCTCACTTCATCTTCAACAAAGCCGACGACATCATCGCCCTGCACCTCCAGGCCGTCATCAACTCTTCATTTTCTTCTGCTACCTTCCCCGAAAGCTGGAAACACGCCGAAGTCAACGCCCTACTAAAGAAACCTACCGCTGATCCTAGCGACCTGAAAAACTTCCACCCCATCTCGCTCCTCCCCTTCCCTGCCAAGGTAATAGAGAAGACCGACAACAAACAGCTTACCACCTTCCTGGAAGACAACAACCTGCTCGACCCTTCACAAACCGGATTCCGAACCAACCACAGCACTGAAACCGCCCTCATCTCAGTCACAGACGACATCAGAACCCTGATGGACAACGGTGAAACAGTCGTCTGTCACCGCACCCTAATAACCCGCCTCCGCTCCACCGGGATCCAAGGCCAGGCCCTGGACTGGATCGCCTCCTTCCTCTCAAACCGCTCTCAAAGAGTTTACCTCCCATCGTTTCGCTCAGACCCCACCGAGATCATCTGCGGCGTACCTCAAGGTTCATCGCTCAGCCCGACACTCTTCAATGAAAGGCCATATTTTGGCTTTCAATCTTTTTTGGGGCAATTCTTTTTAAAAATATAAGGGAACGAAAAAAACGAATATTTTCTTCTTTGTTGGATTCACCTGTATTGGGGGCACATCCTTGTCTTTGTGTGTGTCTTTGGGGGCATAACTTGGTTTTTCTGCTTGATAGCAACCTCGGGGCCCGTGTTCAGTGGTCTCCGGTTGCTCATTTTTTCTCACCTCCCTACTTCCTGGTTGGGACCGACTAGACCGCCATTTTTGTTAGCGGTCTAGTTGTTTTTAGGCCCTTGAGCCTTGTTCGGCTCCCCCGGCTCATTTAATGCCGGAAGGACGCAGGCCGGGCACCTGATTTGACCGTGTAAGCATCTTTTATTATATTTAAGATACAAATGTTTTTTTAACTGTTGTTGGGCATTTTAACTTCTGAAAGGCCATATTTTTGGCTTTCACTCTTTTTTGGGGCAATTCTTTTTAAAAATATAAGGGAACGAAAAAAAAGAATATTTTCTTCTTTGTTGGATTCACCTGTATTGGGGGCACATCCTTGTCTTTGTGTGTGTCTTTGGGGGCATAACTTGGTTTTTCTGCTTGATAGCAACCTCGGGGCCCGTGTTCAGTGGTCTCCGGTTGCTCATTTTTTTCACCTCCCTACTTCCTGGTTGGGACCGACTAGACCGCCATTTTTGTTAGCGGTCTAGTTGTTTTTAGGCCCTTGAGCCTCGTTCGGCTCCCCCGGCTCATTTAATGCCGGAAGGACGCAGGCCGAGCAGCGGACGCGCGCAGCGGGCGCACCGCTGGTGCGCCTAAGGCGCGCCAAAGGCAAGCCCGTCTGCGCCCATCCGCGCCCTGAAGTGCCCAGAGCCCAGAAATGCTGCTCTTTCTACTACAGACAGGTTAGTCTACTCTCCCTTGCAGCTTCACGCACTTAGAGGGGCAGGATCTGGCCCACCCCTCTCAATACCCCCTGGGTCCTATGCCTCTCCTTTTTGCCCGGCCTGCCCTAGTTCCTCTAAGGCCGCTCTACCCCCCCACCCCAAATGAGCAAAATATTGCTCCTCAACTGTCGCTCTTTACCAGCGCATTCCCTTCACATTTATACCCTCATAGAAGATTTTTCCCCGGACGCCCTGTTTCTCTCTGAAACCTGGTTGGGCAATGACTCAGCGGTAGATATCTGCAATTCTCTACCCTCCACCTACTCTATGGTGCATGTAGATCGACCCCATGGAAGAGGTGGTGGTATAGCCATTATCTACAAAAATACCTTTCGGTGTATCACCTACCCCTCTGATATCCTGGACTGTGAAAGCTTAATTTTCTCTCTCTATCTCTCCCCCACTTTTACCTTTTCCGGTATGCTCCTTTACCGACCCCCAGGACCTTGCACTCGCTTTTTAGATTCCTTGCCGGAAGCCGCAGCTAGTCTTATCTGTAAATCCCCTAATTTTACTATTCTTGGGGATTTCAACATCCACCTTGATAATGAAAACTGTCCGCACGCCAGGTCTCTACTGGCGTCCCTCTCTGCGCTTGATTTAATTCAACACGTAATAGGACCTACTCATACCAAAGGCCATACGCTGGACCTCTTATTCAGTAATTTCCCTGTTCTTACCACCCTGCCGTCCCTGCCTTTAACTTGGACGGATCATTGCCTTTTATCTTTCTCTTTCCCTTATAAGGTTACGCTAGATGTGCAGTCTACCTCCTCAATCTCTGGTCGTATTTGGTCAAAATTGGCTCTTAGGGACTGGCGCGCTGCTCTCCAGACCTCCTTTGGGGTCAGCAGCCCCCCCACCTCCCCAGACTTATTTAATGAGTGGATTTCCTCCTCTTTGGACGGTATTCTGCCCATCAAGTCAAGACCTAACAAGCCCCCCCATAAGGCTAAACCTTGGTTTTCTCCTCCTCTATTAGAATTAAGAAAAAAGTGCAAAAAGTTAGAAAGATCCTGGAGAAAGAATTAGAGTCCCACCGATAGAGAAATATATAGGCAATCTATCAGACTCTACCACCAAAACATTAAAGCCGCCCAGTCCTCTTACTACGGAACAAGAATAGAAAACTCCTCCTGCTCACAAAAGGAAATTTTTCAGATTTTTAAAGAATTAACCATAACCCCTATGCCCACCCCTCCCACAGAGCCCTCCATTGAATACAGTAATCTCCTGGCATCTCACTTCAATGACAAAGTCATCAAGATATACTCTGGGTTCTCTTCTTCTCCTTCCCCAGGGACAGTAGAGTACCAAACAATGGATCACTCCCTCTCCGGAAGCATATTAACCGCCTCTGCACCTCTCACGGATACTGCTACTACCAACCTTCTTCTTCAAATTAAATCGGGCTCCCCCTAGACCCCGCTCCTCCTTCCATCCTCTCGCGAGCTTCAGATATTATTTTACCTCCCCTTACAAACATATTGAATCATTCCCTATCCTCAGGTTCTCTTCCCCCACTTTTTAAGCATGCCATTATTAAGCCTCTTTTAAAAAAGCCGAAACTGGACCCATCTCTGCTGGAGAATTATAGACCGATTGCTCTCCTTCCCATTTCAACAAAAATCCTGGAGAAACATGTTAACCACCAATTAACCAGCTACCTAGAGAGCCATGAACTCCTCCACCCCACTCAAATGGGCTTCAGAGCCCATCTAGCACGGAGTCAGCCCTCCTTACAGTGACGGAGTCAGCCCGGCAACTTCTGGACCAAGGGTCTCATGTAGCCGTGATTCTACTTGATCTCAGCGCAGCTTTTGATACGGTGGATCACAACCTTCTCTGCTGTAGGCTCTCTGAATTAGGGTAGGAGGCTTAGCATTGTCCTGGCTGTCCGCTTTTGTCAAAGGTAGATCTTTTCAAGTCCTGGATCGAGCCTACTTTTCCGATATCTTTCCATTGACTTGTGGAGTTCCTCAGGGCTCCTCCCTGAGTCCAACTCTTTTTAATGTTTATCTATCTCCGCTGGCTAAAGTGATCGCTCCCTACAATCTATCTTTGGTCACCTATGCCGACGATACTCAACTTGTGGTATCACTATCTAGTTCTGGGGATTCGTCGGCGGCCAACCTTTCGCGTTGTATGAAAGACATTGGAGTTTGGATGATCCAGTCTAAACTTAAATTCAATGATGGAAAGTCATTGTACTAGGCAATGCTCCCTCAGCCCCTCCCCTCTCACTGTACTCTGAGGCTTTCAACAATCTTCCTCCTCCCAAGGACCAGGTAAAAAGCCTTGGTTTTTGGCTGGATTCTCGCCTGACCATGGATTATCAAGCAAAAAGAGTTTCCTCTACATGCTTTGGCATTTTAAGAGTCCTTAGGAAAATCTTTAATCTTCTTCCCCCTACGGCCAGAAGAATCCTCGTTCAAACTCTAATCCTTTCCTGTCTGGACTATGGGAACTAACTTTTTCTCAGCGCCCCGGCTTATGTCATAAAAAAGCTGCAGGCAGTCCAGAACGCAGCTGCCAGGCTTCTTATCAATCTTCCCAGACATTTATCCGCTAAGCCTGCTCTCTCAACATTTCACTGGCTCCCCATTCAGCAGCGCACCCATTTCAAAGCCCTATGCATTGTTCACAGAGCCCTTCAAGATAAGGGTCCGATGTTCTTTAGAAAGCGGCTATATCTTTATACCCCCTCTCGAAATCTTAGGTCCTCCTCCTCTTGACTTGTGACCATCTTGCGGTCTAAGAGAGCCTGGGGGGCCAACTCCTTTTCCACCAAGGCCGCTCGTCTCTGGAATGATCTTTCCTCTGAACTCCGTTATGAACCCTCAGAGCAGCTTTTTAGAAAAAAACTTAAGACCATTCTTTTCTGTAGGTAATTCTCTGAATTCTCCGGTTGTCAGCACTGGTCAGGTTAGGTTAGCGCTGGGATGCCTTAGGGTCACTACGCGCTTTATAAATCCTTAAAACTAAACTAAAACTAATGTCTACATGAGCCCCCTCGCCGACATCGTACGCAAGCACGACATCATCATCACCTCCTACGCCGACGACACCCAACTTATACTCTCCCTCACCAAGGACCCCGCCAGCACCAAGACCAACCTACAAGAGGGCATGAAGGACGTCGCAGATTGGATGAGGCTCAGCCGCCTAAAGCTGAACTCTGACAAAACGGAAGTCCTCATCCTCGGCAACACCCCGTCCGCTTGGGACGACTCCTGGTGGCCCGCGGCCCTTGTTACCGCACCGACCCCCTCAGACCACGCCCGCAACCTCGGCTTCATCTTGGACCCTCTTCTCACCATGACCAAGCAAGTCAACGCCGTGTCCTCCGCCTGCTTCCTCACCCTCCGCAAGATCTTCCACTGGATCCCCGCCGACACTAGAAAAACCATGACCCACGCCCTCGTCACGAGCCGCCTGGACTACGGCAACACCCTCTATGCTGGGACCACCGCTAAACTCCCAAAACGCCTGCAACGTATTCAAAATGCCTCGGCCCGCCTCATCCTCGACGTACCCCGCAACAGCCACATCTCCGCACACCTGAGACACCTGCATTGGCTCCCAGTCAGCAAAAGGATCACCTTCCGACTTCTCACCCACGCACACAAAGCCCTCCACAACAAGGGACCGGAATACCTCAACCGTCGCCTCAGCTTCTACGCCCCCACCAGTCTCCTCCGTTCCTCTGGCCTCGCGCTCGCTGCCGTCCCTCGCATCCGCCGCTCCACGGCGGGTGGGAGGTCCTTCTCCTTCCTGGCAGCCAAGACCTGGAACACCCTCCCCACCAGCCTCAGGACCACTCCGCATTCCGGAGACTCCTCAAGACCTGGCTTTTCGAGCAGCAGTAACTCCCCCTTCCCCCTAGCGCCTTGAGACCCGCACGGGTGAGTAGCGTGCTTTATAAATGTTAATGATTTGATTTGATTTGTAAAAAACACGTCAGATTTCAATGTAAAAATGTGATGTGCCCATGTTGCGTTTCCTGTCGCGAGGATTAGGCCTACCCATGCTAGTGAGGTACCATTTTTATCGGGAGACTTGGGGGAACACAGAAAAACAAATCAAGTGTTATTTCCCCTTGTAGTTCTCTAAATTTTTTCCTTCCAAATGTAAGACAGTGTGTAAAAAAGACGTCTATTTGAGAAATGCCCTGTAATTCACATGCTAGTATGGGCACCCCGGAATTCAGAGATGTGCAAATAATCACTGCTTCTCAACACCTTATCTTGTGCCCATTTTGGAAATACAAAGGTTTCCTTGATATCTATTTTTCACTCTTTGTATTTCATCAAATGAATGGCTGTATACCCGGTACAGAATGAAAACCCACTGCAAGGTGCAGCTCATTTATTGGCTCTGGGTGCCTAGGGTTCTTGATGAACCTACATGCCCTATATATCCCCGCAACCAGAAGAGTCCAGCAGACATAATGGTATATTGCAAGAAAAATGGCTGTTTTTTTCACCTCAATTTCGATATTTTTTTTATTTCAGTTGTTATTTTCTGTAGGAAAACCTTGTAGGATCTACACAAATTACCCCTTGCAGAATTCACAATTTTGTCTACGCTTCAGAAATGTTTAGCTTTCTGGGATCCAGCATTGGTTCCACATTTCTGTCACTAACTGGAAAGAGGTTGTCCCACTAAAATGCCAAAATTAAAATTGTGTTGAAAAATTGGGTTTTCTGATTCAAATCTGCCTGTTCCTGAAAGCTGGGAAGATGGTGATTTTAGCACTGCAAACCCTTTGTTGATGCCATTTTCAGGGGGAAAAAAACAAGCCGCCTTTTCCAGCCCTTTTTCCCCATTAAAAAAAAAATGAAATTTTCGCTGTATTTTGGCTAATTTCTTGGTCTCCCACAAAGTCTGGGTACCTCTAGAATCCATAGGATGTTGGGAAAAAAGGACGCAAATTTGGCGAGGGTAGCTTATTTGGACAAAACGTTAAGAGGGCCTAAGTGCGAACTGACCCAAATAGCAAAAAAAGGCTTGGCACCTGAGGGGGGAAAAGGCCTGGCAGCGAAGGGGTTAAAGTTAGGTTGATGTTTTACCCACACAAAACCATGGAAATTCAGCAGTTATAGTTATACTTATCTGAAGAAACTATAACTCGCATGGCAGTGCAGGGCCCCCCGCCATCAGCACACAGTGCGGTGGCATTGGCCTTGGCTCCCTGACA
The DNA here is from genome assembly GCF_031143425.1 of Pleurodeles waltl. Lineage (NCBI taxonomy): Eukaryota > Metazoa > Chordata > Amphibia > Caudata > Salamandridae > Pleurodeles > Pleurodeles waltl. The sequence continues at coordinate 1,328,394,412 of NC_090447.1, forward strand.
GCAGAAGCCAATGCCGTCGCACTGTGTCTGCCGGCTGGCCCGGTGGGGAGGCCACCAGCTTGGTGGCCACCTCCCCAACGTCATATTGGCAGACCGCCAAACACATAATGAGGCCCATAGTTTCTTTATTTCTATGGTTTTGTGTGCGTAAAACGTCAACCTAACTAGAACAGTCCCTGTAACCTTTGGTTTTCTCAGTGAATATACACACGCACACACATGGACACAGCCCACTGATTTGCTGTCTTTTTTAAATACTCTTTACTGAATTTTCTGTTGGTTCAATGAGTCAGTATCATAACTGCTCTGTTCATTAAGTTAACACCGTCATCCTTTTTATATCATTAATAACCATCATCAAGCCCTCCCTGACCCATATGGATCATAAACTCTCCTATTTCACATCCACCCATTTATAATTCTAGCCCTTTACACATATCCCAAACAATGCAAGAGCATAGTGCCCACAATATCATCCACATAATATCCTCACAGTATAGGATGCATCCTCTAGAGCCTCCCGTTGAATCAAACATTCTAAGACCTCTTAGTCTGGGGTGAGGCAGGCATGTCACTTCTTTTTGATCCCCATCCATGTGTGTAACACTGGGCCCTGACTGCTAAAAAGAATTCACTCAACTATTCTCTTAAAATGCATATTTAAATGCCCTCAAACAAAAGAAACTGAACCTATGTTATTATGGAGTCCAATAATTATACTATCCATGAATTCAGTCACAGGATAAATTCAGAACATCAAAATCAACCTAACGTGTTGATACCATGGACAATAAAAGTGTAAATCATACTCGTACCTGCTCTTTCAATTGCTGCTTTAATTGCGATAGAACCAAGCTGAGTCGCTTGCAAAGACGAAAGACTTCCTTGAAAAGATCCTATTGGTGTCCGTACAGCGCTTACTATGACTACTTCCTATTAGAGAAAAAACAAATTAAATACCACTGCTTGTAGCTGCTATCTTTTGAAAACCTTCATCTCCAAGCGGAAGTAAACACAAAACACAACAGACCATTTCTGACAATTTTAAATACAGCCTAGGAAATGCAATGACAACATTTACAGCAATATTACAGTGCACAACAGTGCTTAATTTGTGCTTGTGATTTATGGTGCGGAGCACCAACACTTATTTCTGAGGGCCGGAACTTATTTTTCTGCCTGAAGCATTTACTGCGAACAGAAGACACCTATGGGAAAGACAGAGGAAGAGAAAAACAAAAAAGCGTCACAAAGGGAGAAAGCAGAAAGCTGCAAGAGTGAGCTGAAGGGGCAGGGAGTGGCTTTAAATGGATTAAAGAGGCCTGACATGGCTTCAGGATTACGCGGCCTCAGTATTCAGTGTTCGCACATTTAATTACAGCAGCCGCGTGTTTAAAATGAGGGCTTTGGGCACTGGCACGTTTTATTTACAAATTAAGCACTGGTGCACAGTACATAGGCAATCACTTTAATGTGCCCCACGCTGTACTTCCACCGCTGTTCTCTCAACCATGAATCTAAGCTGTTGAAAAGTATAAAAGGTATAAAGTATCAAAAATGTTGTCATATAAAAAAAGTCGTTTGGAGTAATTTGCAATGTTGCAAAACCCTCAATGGCATCACTAACAGGCCAAGATGTACAAGTCACAGACTTGCATCAAACAGTTAGCTAATGTACCAAACTATTGCAAATGGTTCTCACTGTACTTCAAGATCACTGCCAGCTCTTTTAGACAATCAGAATGTGGAGACTGCTACTACAGATGGTGGCTAGCCTCAATTTTATGTTTACATGGCTACACGGTTCGAATGACGTTTCTCCCATAGATGCTGAATCACAGTTCTACAAGACTTGTACTTTACTGATTGCAACATCTAGTAGGTGTGAATGGAGAAACTAGAGTTTTAATTTAGCAGCAGCCAGCAGAGGTTTTAAGAGTGCATTTTAACACCACATATCTCCTCGAGGGCATCGATAATTGCTATATCTTTAAACAAATGAATGGAATATTTCAGTGATAAAATGCTCCCAATTCAGTGCAGAATTAACCGGTAGAAGATATGGTAGACAAGCCTGAGGCTGCTTCATTAATGCTAATAAGGGAAAATAGGGGGTGGACAGCCTAAGCAACTTGAATACAGGGTAAAAGAGATCACATGGTAGAGCACTACAAAGTGCACTACTTCTGAGCAACTGGCAAAATAAGCATGTACATAATCGTTTCTGTTGTGTTACACAGAGATAGTAAATAGTGGACGAGGTGAGGAGTGGAAAAGTGCGTCGCTCCCTTTGGGCTCAGAGCACAAGGTTAGTTTTGTGTGATAACCCATTATTGAATACGTGAGGCTCGCTGGGCAAAGAACTTAGACAACAGCCTGGGACCTGCTAGATCTGCAGTTAAAATATGTGCTCAGTGCTTAATTTGTGCAGGTGGTTTCCGGTGCTCAGCAACGACACTTAATTCACAGGGCCAGGACTATACATTTTTTTCTCCCTCGTTCGGAACACCCGATAACTGTTCAAAATAACTACAACTAGCTGGGAGACTGCCTGGTGTGCCTCCAAAGACTGGCCTACCCTGGTTTAGGCATGATGAACGTGTACTATTCATCATGATAGTGATGTCATCACGCCTCGTTGTCACGACCCCTGGTCAATTACTAAATAACTGTGCCGTGCTCTCTAATCTATTCATCGCGGGGCGTGTCTGTGCCTACCATTACACATCCGCAGCAGGGGCCGGCTCACCGATGAGCTGAGCGCGAAATTCTGTGAAAGCACGGGCGCAGGACAGACTTGGCACGGAGGCCATGTGAGGAAGAAATAAAAGTTCAGTCTTTTCACGCGTCTTGCTGACTAGCCCAGTGCACAGTACTGATCATAAAACTGCCCTCAATCTGTCACAGTCATGGCCCACTGTTCCCGCCACTCCTCCTTTTAGCAGTGTGCGGGACTAGGCCCGTCAGTGTGCGCAGCTCAATTGCTGAGCTGCATGGGTCTTGCAGCATTATGGGGATGTTTTACTTCCCATTTGAGTTGCTGTGCTGTGCTCTTGGGATCTTTTTGATTGTTTAAATGGCTTTTGGAAGTGTCCTCTGTGCCCATTTTAAGTATCGTCATTAGTTTTGGAGTCCATGGCATGTGTTTCTATATGGTGTTTGGGCGTCTGGAATTGATGCAAATGTGCGGCCGTGAAGCCTATAGAGTTCCAGACATCAATTCACAGTACAGGCATTGCAGCTTGTTAAGGTGTTGTGGTTTTTGGTAGATATGACACCTCTACCTCGGTGAAACATCTTTTGTTTTAATGTATGTTGCTGTCAAATAAATTGCCTGTTATAATCCATGCCATGATTCTCAAGCAGTAGTATGTTTTTGATTTTGACTGCTTTTGCACTGTCCACGTAAGCAGTGGCCATGACACCGGTACAGTTGAGTGGTGTAAGGAATGTAGGTGGACAACTGGAAGAGGTGGCGGCAGCCTTCTCAGAAACATTTTGAGCACAGGGACTTAATCTTTTACAAATTAAGCACTGTATGTGCCTAGTGACACACGCATATGGCCCCTCTTGAAAATCCTTAACAGCTGAAGGGATGCCAAGGGGCTACAGCTGACACGGTGATGGTGGCCTCACACTACCCAGAATGTTGGGAGAAGATTGTGTTGGCCACGACAGACAAAAATACGTCTTCACATGTACAGAACATAGTACTCATCCTGTCTTACATCCTGATACTTTGCAAAGGTAGAGATAATTATTGGAGGTGAAGGGAGAAATGAGGGTTAGGGGAATGTCCTCCCCTTGATTTGTTTAATGGCCACCCACTGTTATGCAACCTTCAGTAATCATTATTGGTTCCCTGCCTCTTAATTCATTCTTAGTGCTACATGGTCCTCAACTACTACACCACAAAACAATAACAATAGTTTGCAGCCTAACAGCACACTTCACATACACTTTGCCTTCTTTTTTTTTAATTTTTTTTTTTACTACAATTCTAATTATGTTACTTTTCATTTTTGTAGCACAGGGTTCACTGCTGTTAACTTTTGTAGTACATGGTTCACAGAACTTTTAAGACAACATCTGGATGCCGGTGGAACTGCTGCACTCATTCTGCTGGATTCGAGTGCGGCTTTTGAAACTGTATCCGACTCAATATTAAAAGAAAGACTGGAAGCTCTGGGTCTTGACGATTCAGCTCTGAGATGGCTTGTTTCCTTCCTGACAGACAACAGGTCTTTTCAACTGACGCTAAATCTAAGCCACAAGCCTTGACCTCAGGAGTTCCTCAAGGCTCTGTTCTAAGCCCTCTTCCATTTAACATTTATGTTCACCCCTAGCATGTTTAATAGAGACCTGTGGGCTAACCTCTTCTCTTATGCTGATGACATGCAGATTTTTTTCTCTCTGTCATCGGACCAAAACCAAGAACCTTTGGCTTTGAACCTGGGCTTGAGCAAAATCTTTGGCTGAATGAGTAAGAACTCTGTCAAGCTCAATCGGGATGAAAAAATAGGTCATGGTTCTGGGTAAAAACACCTCTCTCTGGGGTACTAGAAATTGGCCGGCAGCCCTAAGGGCCTTACCTACTCTATCTATAAAAGTGAATTATTGATTGATTGACAAGTTGACCATGAAACTGCAGGCGACTAAAGTAACTACCACCTGCTTTGCTGTTCTCAGATGACTAAAAAAAAAGAAGATGTGGCTAATTCCTTCTACAGCTCAGAAGACGGTAATTCAAGCCCCGATTTTATCAAGACTAGAGTACTAGAGCATCTACACTCTATAAAGGCGCCGATAAGACAACAATTCACCACCTGCAGATAGTTCAAAATGCGGCTGCCAGACTGCTTCATCTACTCAAATCAGCCTCACTGTCTCAACTGCTCCAGGAACCCAACTAGCTTAAGGTTATGAAACGCATTGAGTTTAAGGCACTCTGTTATATGTTCAAACTCAAACAAGGAGTGGGACCACACTACGTTCAGGAACTGGTCAGACCGCATCATCCCACATGTGCTCTGCGATCCTCCAACCTTTCCTGGTTTACTGTACTAAGGTTCCGTCTTTCCCATATGAAAGCACGCTCCTTTTCTTACCTCAAACTTAACTGTGAAATGCTCTTTCGGAAGCTTTGAAGAATTGTAATTCATTACTGACTTTTCGTAAAAGCCTGAAGACCTGGCTTTTTTTTAATTAACTGATCACTACACTCTACCCAGCTTCTGCTGTGCGCCGGGAAACCCCTTCAGGTAGCTCTGCGCATTATAAAACTCGTAAACTAAAATCATAAAGTAAACTGCTTCCCTCAAATACCTACCTACAAATACCTACAATGATTACCCATTAACAGTTGAGGGTTGAGACTTCGACACAGAAAATTGAGCTTTTGTTCTGGAGGTAATCACGCAGTGATCTATAAACTCTGTATAGACAGTGTCACGTATCATCAACTGAAATGGTCCCATTTTCATGTTTTATACACACTATTTTTTGCTCTTTTTTATCACTGTGTGAGCATAGAGGAGCACATTAGATGAAGCAGTAAATATTGTATAGTTGCTAAGGATGTTGTCTTTTCCTTGACGTCCAGCTTTCATTGATATAAAATTACCTGTGAAGAAGGCCCTGGCAAAATAATATCTGTGCTGTTTGGAGTACCGGCTCTGACGTGAGGAAGTCGGTGTGGTTTTACTGCACAAAATGCAATGGTATAAAACCCATATTTCACAGGGACCAATGGAATATGGACAATATTTCATGGGTTCCTCTCAAATATGGGTTTCATCATCATACTGATGGCACCAATAACACAAGATGGAGCTTTACTATTGTCTGGGCCACTAGGATTATGCGGCAACACAAGACTGCAAGAAAAAGCACATTAGACGGCAATATGCAACACATTCTTTGGCGGCAATATTCTGATCCTTCTGAGCCAGAAACAACAGTTTTGTTAAACTCTGAAAATAATGCTATAAATTATGTTGCATGTATGGTAAATTAAATTATGGAGTAAACACTCAAGCAACCGCCTCACATAATTCTTACCATTACCCATTATTTTATGAACAATCTACTCAAGAAACGTGAATAAGATCTAAATGTTCTGATTCCAATCTGTTTCTATTGTTTTCTGCATATTCAGAAAAACAACTTTACGAATCTCCCTTCTAAAGACAGAGCGTATTTCTTGCAAATGATATTTTTCTTAAACACAATAAGTATTGTTTTCTTTTTACTGCAGACAACCAAATAGTCCAGTCCAGGAACTATTTTCAATAACAGTTTTGGGTTTCAGAAAACACTTTTTTCCAAGCTAACTATAACAACATAAAATGTGATATAAAAATACTCAATAGTTAATGTGCAATATGATCCTTTCAGCCTAATGGTTTTTGTTGTCACCAGAATTCTCCCTGTACATATATTATTCTATGTTGCAATTATGGAGCTCTGATGACTTTTGCAAACCACTTGGCCTTCAGCCTAGTGGTGTGTGATGTCACAAAGCGCCCTCTTGAAGTTAATCTTGGATGATGTTACATTACCAGCTATCTATACTTCTGTGCATATGTATTTGCAAAACTCCTCAGATTTAAGAACCGTATAAAAACAGGACACCTGACTTCGTCTGAATATACTGAAACATTTGGTTTATTTCATTTTACTCCATAGATAAGCATTTTCGATAAACCATAAAAGATTTTGCAATAAGAATAGTTTATGTTGGCTGCAGTCAGTCTGGTCCTAAAAACAAGGTCAGACTTCTGAGAAACTGTTCTTTTTTACGTCATCATGAATGCAGCTGTTCGATCACAATTGACTTCCTTTGACACCAATGCCCTAAATTATATCATTTTGAACGATTCTCAAGTTTCGAACCACGAACTATATTGCTATAGTGTAATAGCGGTGGTAACGTCCCTGCCTGACAGGGTATGTGGTAAAGCAAGAACAGAGTACTTCTAATCCACACAAAAAAACAAGAAACCTTTACAAATGGAGCATGTTTTTGCTACTTTACTTACGTTGCAAGTGCGTGGTGCTGCATAGCCTCTGTGAAAATATTTCAGGACCTAAGAAACAGAAGTGATGACAAGTCAGTTCTCAACACACTAGTAAAGAGTTACAACCATCGCTTATGAAAAATGCATATCGATTAGGACAAAACTAAGCTTTGAAATAGATGTTTTTTATTGGCAGAAAGCTACACTTACCTTTTCTACCTTTCAGTACTGGCAACCATCATAGAATACAAGGCAGCATACCACTGCTTTTCCTGAGAGATCTACAGCCCTCCAGCATTATTGTTTGACTTCAGCGTCAGGGCCACGGGCAACCCAGATTGTGTGGATATGCACATTGTTTACCTGACGCATCCTATTTAGACAGGTACAGCATACGATACAACTTCAGTTCCCAACGCAAACCTCATCAGACCACACAGCAGATCTAATCCTAAACCGGATCTCCTCTTCAGACACACCCCTATCAGTGTCCCTCATTGCAAGGAGAACAACGTCTGGACCTCTCCCAAATATATGGCTCTACAGCCCCATTGGAGACACAGTTTGTGCCTAGGATGTGTTAGTGTTATTTCTAGTTTAAATATTTGCTTAGTAATATGAACCTCTGGCAATTAGAAGGGCAAAGCTGTAATGTACAGAACTGTGTTTTCTTGGTATAGGCTGAATTAGGCTTCAATTAAACCTCGAAACCATCTTAGATTTAGGAGCCACTATTTCTCCATATTTTCACTTCTAATTGATACAACAGGCAGTAAAATGTGCACTGATGCTTTGTGTTGACATGCTGTTCCTGAGGAGCCTTGGAAGTTCTTTAGTTAAATCATTGCTTTCCAATGACTCTTCCTGGTCATTCACTCTAGGTTTACTCACTCAGAAGGATGCTATTGTTTATGTAACTATATTTGTGCTAATACATTCAATGACATTAGGACAGAGGAGATTCATCAGTATTCATTTAGAGGGACAGTGCTAGGATGTTTTTATTATATGAGATTTATTTCATGCTCTAATATGATTCGATAAGGTGTTGCTACATTTGCTGACCCTTATGATGACAATTGTCAATGCTTTCCATGGTAAAATTTGTTATACAAGTATGTGTTTTTGAGGGTGAGCCAGAACCTTATGCCTTTCCTTTGGATATCCTGCCAGATTTGTTCTACTGATTTGCTGCATATTCTGGACATAGACTATTTTCCACAGATTGCCATAAAATGTGGTTTTGAATCTGTAGGGACACATTTCCTCATCTATTCTTATATAACATATAACGTGACTTCAAGACACCTGGAATGAAGGGGTCCTTTTGAAGTCCACTGTTTCATTTTGGTTTTCAACCACATTATTTTAATCAAACACTTTTTCACTCAAATTATCACCATTATCACTGCACTGCGTTGTTACAATTTGTGAGCATCTTAGGTTTGTGATCCATAAATGGAATATTTTCTTATAATTGTAAAATGATTTTGTCAAGGATGATAAAAATAAAAAGTAATATATATTGATTTAATGATGGTATGTTTGGTTATGAATAACCTCTTAACAGACAGTTAAAAGGTGCTGTGGAATTGTAGGCTTATACTTCTCCCTGAAGACCGAATAATTTTAATATTTAATTTCCTAAAGGTGGCATTTTCAAAATTGTAATCTAAAATTAGACTTTACCATGAGAGCTTGTTACCTGCTCCCATTTGGAAATTACAGATTATTAATTGTAATAAGGAAACTCCAATGTTATCCAATGCTTGCAAAAGGGAAAAATACATTTAAGAGTTGGTCACTACCAGAACATACAAAACTTAAACATATATGTCCTACTTTTTAAATACACTGCACCTTGCCCTGGGAGCTGTTTAGGGTCTACCCTAGGGGGTGACGTATATACATTAAAAAGGAAGGTTTTGGCCTGGAAAAATGTATATTTTGCCATGTAAAAATGGTTGTTTAAATCTGCATACACGGACTGCAATGGCAGGCCTGAGACATTTTTAAAGGGCTACCTAAGCAGGGGTGTGGAATTTAATAAAATATCTACTTGTCCATGGGACAGGTTGCTTCTTAAATCTACTTATCCTGTGAAAAAAATCTACCTGTCGCTTGCCATGTAGTGCGGCGACAAATTATGGCTGCAATCCCATTAGGTAAGCACTCTGACAATAGCCTCTCTGATTACTATAGTAGGGCTTGAATACTTGCAGTTTCAATCCCTACTATAGCAATTTCCTTATTTTGCCACCTTTCTGCAGATCTGTATACCAGGGCTGGAGGAAGCAGCAGAAGTTCCAGGGCTGGAAAGCCTTTGAGTCTGCAAACCTATGAACTTGCATGTTTTAAGGATTTTCACCAGCTTTTCTCTAATCTTAATGAGAAACGTTGGAAGTTTATTCCTGACAATGGCAGAAGTAGAGGTTCTTCCAGGGTTAGGAAAAAAGTGGTTGGGGGAAAAGTGAACTTGCAAATGCTCAATATATTTTCACATGAGCAAATCCACACATGCATATTTGCTCGTGCTAAAATACAGTTAACAAATATTTTCTAGGAGTACGATTTCCTGGTCTACTTTTGTAAGTTCTTCTGCATTCATAAACACCACTAATTCAAAGACCTACACCATGGGTGCACTTTTGAGACTTTTTTAAAGAATTAGGTCCATAATTAGGTCTGGTGTTAACAAAGACATTTTGTTTTTATTAAACTTCTATTTCTCTCTCTATTTATCAACTGGCTTTACTTTGAATGATTGCATTCTGCTCTTCATCAGGAGCATACTGGCGCACAAAGTAGTTTTATTTAGTGCCAGGAACTACTGTTGCAATCAGTGGTGTAACAAAACTGGAGCCCCCCCCTCAAAGAGTATAGAGGGGGCCCCCCTCCAGACTCACTCAAGGTAAGTGCTTTGCTGAGGGGGGGGCCTGTAGTGGGGCTGCAGGGCCTTTGTTACGCCACTGGTGGCAATGTGTGCTTTTTGAGAACAAAAGCTTTTTTATTTTTGCTAGTGTTTGTTACAATGGTGAGGGCTGACAGCTACCACAACAATAAAGTGTTACAAAAGCCATGTCAAAACAAGACATGCATTGGCTGAACCAAAAGACTCACAAATATGTCGGACCGCTTGGCTTTGCCAATGCTGGTTTCTTTTCATGCTTCCTATAATCTTGTCGAAAATGGTTACACTGATTTTCCATTAGGAATATTTTTTGGAAATACTAAATGCATGGAGCAACATTTTAATAAATTACGCTTCAGAGAAATAGCACCTAAAATGTCATTGTAGCAAAACATTTCTTTTCCTACTTGCATTTTTTTCTGAACATTTTATTTTGAAAGCAAAAAATCATGCCTCTTGCTTATAAGCTTCAGCAAAGATTTGCATCTAATCAGAGAGCATTCTGGGAGCATTATACTTAGCGCCATATTGCAAAACTTTTCAAATGTGTGTACACTTTTTTTTTAATCTGGAATCACTGTCAGTGATGTAGTGCACTGTGACCTTAAAATGTTTATTTATAGTGCTCACCCTAATAATGAAGGATTTTCAATAATGAACCATAAATACAAGTTCGAACAGCATTGACATATGGCCACACAGTACCTCAACTGCAGATAGTTCCCTGCTGTGTAAACTGGCAGCCAAAGGGTTTGTGCTGCAGGGGGTTGGGCCTACTTGTCCCAAGGACAAAATAAACATGAAAACATGTTGCCCTTGATCCCAAACAATATGTCCTGGGCGTTAGGAATTCCACATTCCACATCCCTGTGTGGCACAATCAGTGCTGCAAGCCCACTAGTAGCATTTAATTTACAGGCCCTGGGTAATGTAGTACTACTTTACTAGAGGCTTAAAAGTTAATAAAATTTGCCAATTTGGGATAGGTCTACATTACCATGCATTTTAGTACTGGTCACACAGAATGAATAGTTTTAAGGCCAGCAAAACGAGATCAGCAAACATGAAAGAAGGCAAAAAGTTTGGTGGAAAGTCCATCTTAAGACTGACAGGTCTAACATTTACCGTGTGTAAAAGAGAGATCCTAGATAATCAAAAACAAACTTTAGATCCATTTATAAAGTGACCTCAAACCCCATTCATACACACCCAAAGAAGAGAAACCTATGTTAAAAATGCCATTCATATGGACATAGACTCCTTTTCCATCTATCCTGCCAGCCCATGCTTGTTTTTACCTTCTATGCTGCCTCCTCTGGTCTTTACTGCCCCCTGCTCTTTACGTCTGTCTACATATCCGGGCCACACATACACTTCCATTTTGCCAAGCTCTATATTTCTCCCTTAACTTCTTCAGTCCATCACTGGGATGTCAATTCCCTTCTTTCTCAGTTTCCCTTACATTTTCCCTCCATTAATATAAACAGCCCTCCTTCTTTTCCCCTCCTGCCCACACTCTGTACCATTAAATACATCTTCCACTCCTCCTGCCACACAGGGTAGTGATTCCTCCTTAAGTCAATATATTTATGTACTCTCAGATATCCCAAGCATGTATACAAATCAGGGAGGTTTAACGCCTACCTCTCCCTCGCTTCAACCCTCTCTTCCCTCTATATCAATTAGGGAAAGAGCGTACACCATTTATGCCACTGTAGCCTCAAGCCAGGGCAGAAAATACACTTAAAACTGGAACTATCAATGCACTTACACAGCAAGGAAACAAGCACAACTATAGAGTAGGAAGGACACTGACACTAGGTAGGATACTAAAGGGAAATAAGGCATGGAGTGAAACACATTAGAATGGCAAGGATGACTTGGGCAATGTGTTCACAAGGGGAAGGTTCACCACATCTAGGTTTCAAATACACAGATATATATAATGCACAAGACTTATACACTGGGACAGGCAAACCACAACTGTAAAAAGACCCACTGATCCCCACTCGCAAGGATTTTGCTAGAGTCATGTCATATGTGTAGTCATGTGGAGTGTTAAGTTTAATGTATGTTTCTTTTTGTACAGTATGCATGCTGCAAGTGGTCTTGTGGGGACTGTTAAGTGAGTTGAAGAAGGCTGACCACTGGGGCCAGGGAAGCAGACATTCCTGCTGTTTGCTGGTAGACTGTGGTGTGGTGAATAAACACGTCTTAAGATTCTCTCATCCAAGCACCTCTACGAAGACTGGCATGCCGTAACCCACAAAGCACCACTAGGTAAAGGAATTGGTGAATGTTGCACATATACAAAACACACATTAGAATAGTAAATGTATGGTAAAGACAAAAAAAGCAAAGAACAGGAAACACTATTAGAAATTAATATAGATATTACCACATCATCTACTTTATCAGAGTGAAAGTTAACATTTGCTGAATACAAACTACAAATTCAATCGTTTGGACACCAACAGCATGAACCAACTAAGAATACAAGAACATGGACACCCCAATTTACATTATAAAATTTTTCCATGAGAATATATGTCAGAAGAATTTGCTGAAGAAAGGGCATTTCATGTACTCTCAGACAGTAGCAATACTGTATCACACAAAGCAGTATGTGAGCCCCAAGAGGGTTCACCAAGCTTTCGGATTATATAAGTGTTACATCACCCATTAACAGGTGAAAAAACACTTTTGGAAAGAAGAGGCTGTGCATTTGGTAAGCGATTTACTTGTCCAAAGATTTTTGTATGGGTCTACTACCAGGGGAGAGGGTGTGGTTATTCCGAAACTCATGCAAGTTTGTGCATACCCATCACCTTACACATTTGTGGGTATTTACAGTCTTCTCTATCTGCTTCCAGAAATGTACTGTTGACAAGACTATGCATTTACCGTCATTCTCTTTTATGACCAGTGATATGTGTATCTTTGGTCCAACTTCGTCCCCCTTAAACCTTGCAGGGTTTACGTTAGGATAAAAGAATTTGGGGGTGGGGCCTGCTAGGTTCCAAAGTGCCACAATGTCACGGTGCTCCAAAAAGAGTCACCGATTCCTTGCAACACCAGTGCTCCTCAGGTGGCAAGGGTGCATCACTGCAGCTGCATAGAGAGTAGAATTCAGTGAGTTTTCTTAGGGGGTTAGAGTGGAACCTTCTTAGGGGGTTAGAGTGGAACCTTCTTAGGGGGTTAGAGTGGAACCTTGCTGCCAGTGTGGGTAGTTGGTGGAGTTGCCTGCTATATCCAACCTGGCAGCAGACCTATGCCCAGTGTACAAAAACAAGTGGTGCTTGTAGGAGTGTTCTGCCCTAGAATACCGAGCCACAAGTAAGACGCAGTCCAGGATAGGGTACATTAGTCAAGCAGGCTAAAAGAAAAGAATGACTTCTTTCAACCAAAAGGGTCAGCCAAAAAGTTGAGCCAAACAGAGTTAGTTGATGACTCAAAAGATTATTGAACCGACAGCTACAGAAAAAAATCCAATAGGATTCATAAATACTCTGTATGCAGACTGGTACAAATCAAGAGCACAGTGTAGTCCTAGTAAAGAAGTAGGTTAGTGGCTCATGGATTGGTAACATCAGTGGGTTTCCATAGGTAGTTGAAGGTGGAACATCTGGGTAAAAAGTACATTTTTTCGTAGGCCAATGCCATACTGAATGGACTCCATTCAGAAATACATGACTTAATTTGGTGTGGTTCTGGGCCTAGAGCTTTTTGGAGTAAGAAGTTGGGTGTTCATGATCCTCAGGTTTGGGCCAGGAGTAGCCCCTCCAGGAAATGGGCTAGGAGAGGTTTGGGTTGGTGCAACAGTTCTAGGATAACAAGTATTGTTTTTGCTAATGGCTTGTCTCTTGGTTGTTCTCTTTTCCTCCGAGGATATAGAGGGCCACTTTTTTTGGTTAAATGTGTACATGGGTGTGGAATTTCTATAGTCCGACGCCCAGGACATTGTTTGGGGTCAAACATAGCAAGTTTTCATGTTTATTTTGTCCTTGGGACAAGTAGGCCCAACCCCCTGCAGCACCAACAATTTGGCTGCCAGTTTACAGGGAAGCGAACTGCCTGCAGTAGAGGTAATATTTGTGTTCATATTTTAATGCTGTTCAAACTTGTATGTATGGTTCATTAATGCAAAGAATTTATTATTAGAGTGAGCGCTCTAAATAAACGTTTCTTCACGATTGACACTGGTTCGAGTAAAATAAATTAAAAAAAGTATGCACATGTTTAACAATATGAGGCTACGTATAATGCTCCCAGAATGCTCTCTGATTAGATGCAAATGTTTGCATAAGCTTGTAAACAAGATGAATTACTATTTGCTTTACAAATTAACTGTTCAGAAAAAAACGCAAGTAGGAAAAATAGCGTTTTGCTAAGTTACTGTGAAAATATAGGTACTATTTCTTTGAAGCATTATTTTGTAAAACGTGTTGATGCATGCTAGTAATTCCAAACATATTCTTAATGGAAAATCAGCGTACCCATTTTCAACAAGATTACGGGGAACAAGAAAATAAACAAGCACTGGCAAAGCCAACCGATCTGACGTTGGCGGTCAGTCTTTTGGTTTTCTGAGTGTGTCTTGTTTTGACATGGCTTTTGTAACTCTTTATTGTTGTGGGAGCACCCGGGTGCTCACACCTCCAACAAACATTGTCAAAAAGCAAAAATATTTTTTGGTCTCAAAAAGCTCACACTGCCACAGTAGTTCCTGGTAATGCACCAAACTACTTTGTGTGCTAATATGCTCCTTGTGGAAGAGCAGAATGCTACTATCACTCACAGTAAAGCCAGCGGATAGATGGAAGGAGAGAGAAATAGAATTTTAATAAAAAACAAAATCTCTTGGTTAACGCCAGACCTAATTAGGAGTCCAATTCTTAGAGAAAGTCACAAAAGTGTACCCATGTAGGTCTTTGCATTGGTGGGTTTCATTAATTCACAGGAATTTACAGAAGTAGAACAGGAAATTACACTCCTACAAAATATTGGTGAACTGTATTTTAGCACGACCAAATATGCAAGTGTAGATTTGCTCCTGCAAAAATCTATTGAGTGTTTACAAGTTCACTTTCCCGCCAACCATTTTTTTACCAAACCCCGAAAGAACTTCTGCTTCTGCCCACGTCAGGAGTTAATTTCCAAACTTTATCAGTATGGGAAAAGATTAGAGAAGAGCTGGTGAAAATCCTTAAAGCATGCAAGTTAGTAGGTTTGCACAGAGTCAAAGGCGTTCCAGCTCTGGAACTATTACTTAATACTTCCTCCAGCCCAATATGTAGATCTGCAAATAGGTGGCAAAATAAGGAAATTGCTAATGTAGGGCTTAAAATTGCTAGTATTCAAGCCCTACTATAGTATTAGCCCTGGCATAATCAGAGAGGCTATTATCACAGCTCTTACATAATGAGATTGCTGACATAATTTGTCGCCACAAAACATGACACCGAAGGCACAAGTAGATTTTTTTACAGGACAAGAGAACTAAGAAGCAATCTGTCACATGGACATATAGATATTTTATTAAATTCCACACCCCTGTGTGCACTAGACTTTAGGGACAATTATTTATATAATGTGTGTTTTTGTAGTTGAATGTAGTGGATGATACAATATTAAACCTAAGGTGCTATTTATGTTCAGGTTACCACATTCCACTCGGTTGTTCAATAAACAGATTTAAAAGTAGAAAACAAAGAATTGCTTTGTGTTGCTACAGCTTTGACTCAAACATCACGTTACAATAGTAGGGCTTGCATCCTTCTAGGATGAGGAAAAGGAAGAAGCATTTGGATTACTGCCTTGTACTTTTCCCACCAAACAAAGCTTGATAAGCGCAGGACACTTTTTCTCGAGTACTTGAAAGAGAATGATTGTATAATTAATTGATAATGGTAGACTCCCATCTGACTCCCCAGCCCATTTGACCCATAAATCGCATAGGGGTGCTGCAATCCTGGACTACGTGGTAACAAACTATCAGTCATTCTCTCTATTAAAGGACATAACAGTAGTACAGATTACCCTTAGTGATCACAAAGTTCCGGTAGTATCTCTTGATCTGAAGGCGCAACTCACTGATTCATGGAGTCTAGCAGGGCAGCACCCCCAGCTAAATGTTAAAAATGGTAGAACATATTGGCCCCCGAGTAGTTTTAAGGGGCTCAAAGGAATTCTGGAAAGTACCCTGAATGATCTTGGTAGCTGGGTAGGAAACGTAATTGAGAGTTTCACGCAACTGGTTGTTTCAATCCCCAGTCAAAAGCCTTAGAACAAATATATGGTAAAAGCTCGTCCCTTTTTATTATTAAACAGATAAATTAATGCTCTTATTCGTAAACAGTATAGGGATCATTCTTCTATGAGGCAATCCCAGCTAGATATCTTAAAAAGAAGAAGAAAGAGATTAAGAGTGTGCCTAAAAAAGGATGCCACAGATAGATCCTGGGTTCCAATAAGAGAAGCAGCCTCTTACGGCCATAATAGGCAGTTTTGGTCCTTGATCGCAGAGGGGTGTGGTACAAGAAACAGGCCCCTCCCAATATCCATAGTGAACTAAACTGGTCGGCTTTACTATCTGAACTTTATGCTTCTAATGGGACTACAGTGAAAATCCCTCAAACCAGAGTCGATTCCTCATACTCAATCCCAATATTGTAATAAAACACGATATATCCTGCTGGTGCAAATTTTATTTCCGGTGTTCCAGTATTGCTATGAAGCCAGGAATGTCCCACAATCCTGAAAGGGTAGGGTCATGGTCCCTCTGTATAAAAAAGGGGATCAAAATTGTCCTAGGGATTACCGCCAGATTGCACTTTTGAATGCAGTCGGAAATATCTTTGCTAAATTCCTGTTGTCACAGATTAACGATTGGGTAAAAAGGTACAATATTATCCCCTTAGAGCAGTCAGGCTTAAGGAAAAATCATGTCACAATTGACAATATCTCTGTTTTGCAAGTTATTAATGAAAAATCTGTCTCATTGAAAGGGGAAGTGATCTATGCAGCCTTCATAGATTTCTCCACAGCATTTGATAAGGTTGACCGTGTCCTGTTATGGAAGAAGCTCCTAAGACTAGGCATGCCAGTCATTCTCTTTGACCTTGTGGTAGCTCTTCACTCATCCACCTGGTACAGAGTTTTGCTAGGGGGTGAACAAGGTCTATCTCATCTTATTTCAACCAAAAACGTCCTAAATCAAGGATGTATTTCGTCTCCATTGTTATTTTCCCTGTATCTTTCGGATTTACCAGCACATTTAACTCTATGTGAGGGCTTTGCTCCCAAACTAGGAGGTAGATCGCTGTGCTGTTTACTTTATGCAGATGGCATAATTATTTTAGATCGTACCCCAGCAGGGCTTAATAACAGACTAAAAGGCCTCAAACAATACACTGAAGCTCACTTTTTAAAGATAAATTGCTCAAAAAGCAAAATCTTGTGCGTTCACAGGAACAAAAGATTAAAGTACAGCCAATTTAGCTGGACCTTGGGAGCTCAACCCCTCGAAAGAGTAACCTCTTATGCGTTTTTGGGTAAGATTGTCTGTGGGAACCTCAAAGACAGAGAGCATGATCAAAGGAAGGCCCAATCCCAAGCCAAAGGTCTGAACACCTTATATAGGGCAACGGTCAGAAGGCATTTTAAACATCTCTTAGAGGTATATCGGGTAAAAATACCTCCATCTTTACTCTAACCTCCCTCGCCACGCACACATCTCAGCCCACCTCAAGGACCTCCACTGGCTACCCGTCAACAAAAGGATCGTCTTCAAACTCCTAATCCACACCCACAAAGCTCTCCACGACGCCAGACCGGCCTACCTCAATGAGCGTCTCAACTTCCACGTCCCTACACGCTAGCTCTGCTTCGCCAACCTCGCCCTTGCATCCGTCCCCCGCACTCACCGTACCACAACCGGCGGCAGATCCTTCTCCCACCTTGCCGCTAAAACCTGGAACTCCCTCCCGTCAACCTACGTATGACCCACAACCTCCTGACCTTCAGGAAGTACCTCAAGACCTGGCTCTTCAAACAGTAGCTCCCACCCTCCACCTCTGCCCCCACAGCGCCTTGAGACCCTTCCGGGTGAGTAGCACGCTTAACAAATTACTGATTGATTGATTGATTGATTATGGTATAGAGCATATTGCGGTATCAAAGTGGATCTTTCTCAATAAACTCGAGGGACGTGTCTTAAGAAATATTTTAACTGTAAACTCTGCTTTTTCTGTACCGTTACTAAGACTTAAGTTGGGCCTGCGTAGCTCTTTTATCCAAGGCCTGGGTGTGATAATCCGTTGGATGTTTAATTTGATGACGTTACGTGACGACTCTTTGCAGTCACTGCTAAAAAAAGAAATATTCGCTGGTCATAAAGTAAAATATACCATCTGCAAGAACTTTTTATATGCCATGGATCTTTTACATTTAGATCCCTCTGCAATTTTTACTCTCGCCCCAGCACAGCTTAAATCCACACTTAGGAAAGCAACTTGGGCAGTGAGTTTCTGCCAGAACAGTCAGGCCTGCGCACACAGACAGAGTTTTCATATAATATCTGATTCCTTAAGGCCAAGGATCACACAGCCCTACCTCATCTGGAATTTGCCTCATTGGGTGAGAAGATTCTGGCTCCTGCTGCGACAGCGGCAGCGGCAGCTCCCCCTGAACACATTACAAGCAAAATGGTTTGGCTCTTCTGCTATTTGTAACCTATGCCATAATGGCATCAAGACTTGAAACATGTTTTAATTTGCCCGGCCCTATTGCCTTATCGCCGTAAGTGGCTGCGCCCTGTTTGCCTATCCCTTTTGTTTCGTTCTGCTTCTAATCTATTACAAGCCTTATTTATTCCGCCTAATGAAATGTTTTGTGCTTGAGTTTTTAACTATTTTAAGTGTTTTTTTAACTTTGTATTAGCTTAATTAATTTCTTTACCAAAGTTTAATCCATTTGCTACTTTTATATTTCTTCTTTTTGTATATTTATGTATTATTTTATGTGGATCTCCATCGGAGTTCCGTAACATAATAAACTTAAACTTGAACTTGACTGAAACATCACGTTACAATAGTATAATTTTATGGCACTCAACTCAATCACATAAAAACAGGACAGCCCCTTTTCCCTCTGGAAATGTGTGTATCAATGAAAATCAATAAAGGAGTTCCAAGTGGTGAAACTTTAAATAAAGTAACATTTGTTCTCAAATGGAACACTTTTCTTGTTTCCAGTCCTATTACCTGACTAGTTCTTTTGTATAAATATACAACACAGTAAAACAGAGACAATCTCAGTTGACTCAGCAATTAAAGGAAAAACAAAATAAAAGTGTATTTTTGAAACGCTGGTGGCAGCTGGTAAGAAGGAAGCAATGTGGGAGGGGTGTAGAGGAGTAGCATCAGGTGACAGAAGGAAGACGCAGGTGAGAAGTAATGATGCGCGGCAGTAAGGAGGAGAAGCAACAGGCAGAGAGAGCAATGGCAACACAGGGGGTGGCAGGGAGGCGCACACAGGTGACAGTGAGCAACAAAGAGTACAAGGGAGAGAAGTACACAAGGAAGACAGCTGGGAAACACATGGATTTCTGTGGAGAGTTTAATTAAAAAGAAAAAAGTACTCGAAAAGTAAGTAGTGGAAGCATAGAAGCCAGCCAATCAAAAGCGAAAGAGATGGTACAGAGACTATGCTTCATGGGAGGGACAAACACACGATTTACAAACTGGGGCAGGATGAAGAAGCAGGCAAAGGTCAGTGACAGGAAAGGCAAACGATGGTAAGCAACAGGCAAGTCTCAAACCCCCATATGTTCTTTGTAAGCCCACAAAATGTTTTTCGGAACCAGAGAGCTGTACCGTCTGGTAGGCTCAATCTTTGTCAAATCAATGCAAAAGACCCGTCATCAAAGTCTAAGATGAGAAAGCTTTGTGGCGCATCAGAAGTTCGAACAGTATGCCCAGACATGGGTCCCATGCTCAGTGCCACTGGATTCAAGCTAGCCTGGCTGATGGGGGGTGATAACCTGAAACCGTTCCCAGGATGCATGTCTTCGGCCCAGGGAGGACCTGGCCTGGCAGTTTAGGCTGCACTGTTCCCATGGGAAGCAAGGTCAAGACTAATTTGCATATGGCTGGCTCCAAACTGGGGTGGCACAGTGAGCAAAACAACGATGGATTTAAGCCAGATCTGTGACGGAGGAAAAATGTTTGACAATGTTCAGCCCATCATCTTTTTGTGTTACATCAGAAGTCTGGTATATCCAGACCTCTACAATAATCTGAACAGTATTGGCACATTCAGAGCCCTACTATGATGAGACTGCTAGTCCAAACAGAGCCCAAACATACAACGCCCTACATGGGTAAAACCCCACATAGGTAAAACCAGTTAATAGTTGAAGGCCTGGCACAACTAGGGTCGTGGTATGTCCAGACCCTGGTATAATCAGAAATACAGCATAATCAAAACATTACGGCCATTGGAACTCTGGCATTACATGAGGTTTAATATAATAATTTCCTTGCGTTATCAGAGCTCCAATATCAGGCTGGTAACATCAAAGTGCTCTACTATATGTATTTAGACAGATCTGAATATATCACCAACTGATGCAGCTTCTACTAGTTCTGAGGGTTTTTAGTCCCACAATGACCACTCAGTTAGCATCAAAGCACTGAAGGAATAGTTACAGTTTAATACAAGGTGAAACTAGACTCATGTTCAAAGTCGGCCTGGATAACACTGAGATTAAATAAATGGACAACTGAACTTGGCAAGGAACTGACAGATGTCAAATGGGAGAATGTACAGAATGATTCCACAAAGGCATCTGCAAAGACTGTTTTAAGCTACAAGAATTAAATATTTCAGATTACATTCATATTGCACATGTTTAAGCCCCCAAACACGAGGCAGATTTTCCCAAGAGCCAAAGATAGATCACCCACATGGGGGCCAGGAAACTTAAATTTCTTCCATGGAACGCAACATTGTTCAATGCTTAGATATTGGAACTGGTTCTTTTTGCAGGGTCAACCCACGTTTGCCCTCTGTTGCTGAACCCATATTTGTTGGCATTTGGACTTTGTGCACTTTGCCCCTGCTAACCAGTGCTATAGCGCTTGCGCTCTCATCCTCAAACACAGTAAATTGGCCTACACCTAATTGAAACATTTAGCTTACTTGTAAGTCTCTAGTAAATTGTACACACGTATGCAGGGCCTGTAAATTAAAAGCTACTAGTGGACTGCAGCACTAATTGTGCCACCCACTTAATCTAGCCGTTTTAAACATGGCTCCAGCCTGCCACTGCAGCCTGTAGAGCAGTTTTAAACAGGCATGTCGATCTGGCAACATAAACTTCTTGCCATGCCTCAACATTCCTTTTTAATACTTATACGTGATATGGCCTCATAGTAAGGGTGCAATGTATTTATAAAGTATACATATTTAAGTTTTGCACGTCTTGGCAGTGAAAAACTCCAAGTCATTTTCTACTGAAGTCATTTTCTACTGTTGTAAGGCCTGTCTCTCCCATTGACTAACACTGGGTTACCTTACTGCATTTGGTAAGTGCTAACTTTGGATTGGTATCCAATAGAGATATGCTGTTTAGACTCAAATTGTAATGTAAAAACCTCTTTAATGGTAAAGCTCAATTTTAAGTCACATTTCTGAGAAGATGCTACTTTTAGAAAGTTGGCATTTTCTTGTCTCAACCATTTGTGCCCATGCCAGTGTCCTAGGTCACAGGAATGTGAATGGTTCTGTTTTTGGAGTTTGTGTATTGCTTCCAGGCAGTAATACAAAGGAAGCTTAGGTGTGGACAGCCTGGGCCATTCCGGCAGAATGACTGGGAGGGTCTGTACCCAGTCCCACTTATATTTCAAAGTGCCTTGCTTCTTGCACATGCAAAGGTATCTGACACTATGCCTGCCCGTTCTTTTGTCACCCCCAGTTTGGAACCTTGACAGGGGAAAAGGAAGAACCTTCTAGGGCCAGATGTGGGGGTACCACAGGGGGTCCCCCCACTCAAAGGCTGGCTCCAGGTATAAATATTGGCCACCCATGGCCACTCATTAGAACACTCCTGGACCAATGGAAGTTACAGAAGAAGGACAGCCCTGCTGTCTGAGGACTGCATTGCAACTTGAAGGACTGCATGCTGCATGAGAAGAAAGACTGTACCTGCTTGTCTTCATCCCAGGCTAACCAGACTAGCTCTATGGGTGAGTTGGCTGACCACCTGTGTGAGCTGGATGGACGACACTACAAGCTTCAGAGGCCTCCCTGAGACTGCCCAGATGACCTGCCCGAGTCCTGCTGGCTTCTGCTGGAGTGAGTCCGCGAGTAAGTGAGAAGTTTATTCTTCTCTGTTCAGGCCAAGACTCTTGTCACCCATGGGGGCCGCCAATACTAAGATCTGGTGAGGCCTGCCCTTTGCCTAAACAGAGACCACCTGCGACAAATGGAAACAAAACCCATACTTACCACTACAGCAACGACGGTCGGCAATGTCAGACAGGTTCTTCGCACTACAGTGATGACCATTTGAGACACTTGACCTGCTCTTCCTGCTACAGCAACGACTGTCCACTATGCCTGACTTGCTCCTCAGAGCCTTCGCCAAAGCGAACGGAACTCTTCACTCTCGACTTAAGAAGTAACTTTTCTGTGGGACTTACCTGGTCCCTGTATCAGACCCACGCTTTACTGCGGTCATCCTGAACTTGTGACTTTCTTCGCTGGTCTAGCGTGACCAGATAATCAGGAGTGACACTGTGCTTTTAGGTGCCTTTTCCACTAAAAACTTTGAAACAGCACATCTTCGGTTCTACTGATTCAATTTTTGTTGTTCTGATAACATTTACTATATTTTTCCAAATTGGTTTTGTGTTTTTCTGGTTTTGTGTTTTCACTTTATTACTGTTTGTGTACTGCATAAATACTTCACACATTGCCTTTAGGTTAAGCCCGTCTGCTTTGTGTCAAGCTTCCAGAGGATTAAGCACAGGTTAATTTAGTGCCTTTTGTGGTTCACCCTGACAAGGATTGTGGTTGTTGCTTGAGGTGGGCTTCCACCCACTTCATGTAATAACTTAATGTCTTACAGTAGAGAATACGGGAGGGAGGTAGCTAGAATTGTTTTAATGCTAGCTAGTATGGTCGATATTTACAAACCTGAAAAAAGGTTATTGGGCCCATTATCCACACTCAAAAAAAGAAATTGATTTATGAATTTGAACTTGGTTGTCCTAATACCAAAAACACAGCTGTCAATGTTGTGAAATTCTCTCTCATCCACACAAGTTTGATGAAATGCCACAAGAAAAATGAGTCCATCAGAGGGACATGCAATTTCTTCCCCGAGGTTTGAGAAATGGGGTCATTGGTTAGGCTGATGTTCTGGGCAAAACATCAAAGGACTGGTTACACCTCTGAAAACACCTTCAAAAATATTCGAGTTTTTGGTTCTCATATTCTGTTAATAAGTATAAGTCTGGCTTACTGCCCTCGATTCCTGGACAGCAAAGAAATGATTTAACAGTCTTCTCTCATAAATGTGGAAATTGTTTCAAAAATCCATGCAAAAGTAAACAGTAGTGAACAGATTAAGTGGTATTCTGGCGGGGCCAGCGGAAACCTCTTGGCTCACTATGGTGGAAGTCAACAAAGGAGGGCGAAAGAGGGTCCAGTTCTTTGCCACAGATTGAGCAAAGGGTGTCCCCAAAGTATGCGATGGAGATGACGCCTTGCAGTTAGCACCCATGGGGCGCTTGTTAAATTGCCATGCCATTTTTGGTATACGCAATAATCATGGTCAAATCTGGATTCTAGGGTGTAGGGGTGCTATAAACAGGGGACGCCCAAAGAGTAGGTCTAGTGCTCGCTTTGATGTCTGGTTGGGATTAATCCCTGACCTGCTGTAAAACTGGAACAAAAGGCTGAATGGACTTGATTGAAATGGTGATGGTGGAAGAATCAGCACAGGCAGCGTCAGCAGCCATATGGAACAATGGAGGTCTTTTACCTACCTTGAACACTTTTAAGGTCACTGACAATCAGATGCAGGACCCAAAGTAAGCAAGTGAGATATCCTACTAATTAATATTATTCTATATACACATTAATCGTGGTTTGTTAACTAAACAAAGATAATTCATTCTTAGCAGGATTACCAATGACATCAGAGCATGGTAAAGAAATGGTGGCATTTGTGTCCTTAAGGCCACGCTCTGGACAGTCCATGTCAAGCACAGCAGTATGTTGAGGTACAGGGAAGGTTAAGTTAAGAGAGTACATTCATAAGGCAGTCACTACTTCTGAGCATCTTGTGTGTTCCTTGGATCGTTTTCTTTATCCTGGTTAGTTGGGCTGTGCTTCCTTACGACTTGTGCTGGAATCTTTGAAGTAACTTTCATACTCCATGGTCTGACAAGGGACTACTGAGCGTTGGCCGACTGTTGTCCTTGTGAAGAGCCAGCTCTTATTCTCTCAACACGCTCATCTCGTGCAAGGGCCCAGCAGCTTTAGGTTACTGCAAGATCTTGAGGCTTCATCCCAATCTCGTCAGGCATGTCAACAGTGCTTCGTTCCTGCCATACCCACTTTATCTGCTGTCTTCTAGAGACTTATTCTGATATCACGGGTGATAGGGATAGTAAATACTGCTTCAGGGCTATTCTAAGTATTCAATTTTGAGAGGATCTCGTGGAAAGCCAGTGTCTAAAGAGGCGATGATGGCTGGTTTGAATTTGAAACAAGCGGTCAAGTAGAGCAGAGATTAAAATATGTTGGCTACTTTCTGGACTTTATTCTCAGAACGGAACTGGCAAAGGTGGAGGGACAAGTTTCATATTCCATGCCAGATATGTGCCTGGTTTGTGGTAAAAACTCAAAGAGACATTCCCCATAATGCACCCATAGTCTAAAACTCAAGTACATCATCTGTGCAGGGACAGACCCTTGTGCTAACCACCATTTCCCCTATGCTCAAAGACACACCCTCACTCGATATACTCGGGATGCAAAGAACTCCAATTAAAAGAGGCAAACAAATTTTGCGAAGAGGGCCAGGTGACAGACAGGTTAAAAAAAAAAAAAAAAAAAAAAAGGGATGAATCTTGAACTCTTGAACTACAGTCTCTCTCTCACCAACCATCGTTTCCTGCAAAGAAGGGGTCTGTACCATCCTGGACAACGGTTTGGGGGCTTCAATTTCAGTCTCCCGCAACTAAAAGAATCTAGCACTCTGCTAATGAGACATAAAATTTAGAGCTTGTCACAGAGAATAAGGGGTAATTCAGAACATGCAAAAATGATGCATAGCATGATGCTACTAACCACCATAAAAAGTGGATACTTTCATCCTCACATCGGGTATGAAGCGTGAACCATGCACAGAGCAACTTAACATTGGCAGTAACTGTATCACCATTGCTGTAAATAGGGCGGCATTCGCCTCAACATCATTTAAACTTCCAAGGCTCATCTGTGACCTTCCGCCATCGTTCTGAAAATGAATAAAACAAGCATTTGCAATGCAATGGGTCTCCCATTTGCTCGAGTTAGAGCTAGTAGCGTTGTAAACTCTTAATCCAACTTTTCTTGCCACATAAATTGAAAATTAAAAGTAAAACAGTTTCACATAAGCAAGCCGATTCACAGCGCCACGGCCGCAATGAGCATCATCATGAAGAGACACAGAAAAGGAAAAAGAAGTTCGCTCGCAGTCAAACTTATCTGCAAAAGTGCAATTAGCCATGTAACGGGGTGATGGCCAAGGCAGTAACAAAACCTCCCCAAGAAGGGACAAAGGTAAATCATTTACTAATGTCATCAAAGGACTTTTGAAGGGC
This sequence comes from Pleurodeles waltl, assembly GCF_031143425.1. Taxonomy (NCBI): domain Eukaryota; kingdom Metazoa; phylum Chordata; class Amphibia; order Caudata; family Salamandridae; genus Pleurodeles; species Pleurodeles waltl. Next base: position 1,328,420,220 of record NC_090447.1, read on the forward strand.
AAGCCCACGAACGAGTGGTAGTGATGGGCATGAGGTGGGCGTGGTTAAAAGCCCAGACACATACCAACACGTGGGAAAAGCAGCGCTTGCACGCTGCTATGCTGGGTCTAAAACGTAGTGTGCTGAAACTAAAACATATGGCCAGTAGTGAAAGGATCCATGTAGCAGGGGCATTCTCCAAGGCTTAACAAAACAGCCAAAAGGCGGGACAAATATAAACTATTCATCAACGAAACCAAAGGAATTTCGAAAGGCAGAAGAAAACCAGTGGAAAGTGCTGGGCATGCCCATAATCCATAGAATAGAAACAGCATTTCTGGAAGAGACCCTGCCTGCGCTACCTAGGCAAGACCTAAAAATGATAAACTAATACTGAAATGCTGTTTCAAAATGTGCCTCATTATGTAGCATAATTTGCCTTTTCTCACTGCATAATTTATGCAATCCTACCGCATAATTTGACCCTCTCCTCCCGCATAATTCCAGGGGCTCTGCGCATAGAGACCACGAGTGCAGGGGAAGCGCAATATTCATCCTCCATCAGTCTTGCCCACCATTACAGAGGTCAGAATTTATCAGAGACTTCCTTGGTGGCAGTTTCCGCTGGTATAGGCCTTGTTTCTGGAGAAGACACGTACCCGTGCTTTAAGCACCTACCTTCAAGACACTCCATCCCATTGGCACATTTTTTTTCAGAAGCTGGCGAGTTTAACGACTCGCCTGGCAAAATGTGAATGGAAACATTTCTGTTCAATTTTGAAGAATAACCAGATTTTCCACATCAGAAATCTCCCAGAAGGCCGTGTCAATCCCTGGCCGTGTCGACTCTGCGCGAGGCGCTGCGTGCACGGACCTGTAGTGAACGCTGCTGGAGGGACTGCGCACAACGCAGTGCCAGGGTAGGGCAGCGACGAGAAGAACCTCTAAGAGGACATTCACGGTTGTCAAAAAGCAATGTAATTCACTGTAGTTACGTTTGTATAGCGCTTACTACCCTTGAGGTGGAGGTGCAAGCAGAGCGGTAATGGAATCCTGCAGTTTACCGAGACAACACGAAGCGGTACTAAGTGAAGACCAGAACACCAAAAAACATTTAAATGTAAAACTCGTCTAGGATTGTCTCTTTTTGGACAAGACAAATGTCTTCCCGTGTGTGAAGCATTAGAAATGGCTTCACTTCTTGAGTAGGGCACTAGGTAGGTATGAAGAGCAGGTAGAGGCCTGCATTGTAAATGTTCAATTTGGAATTCACATGTCCAACTACTCACCTTCCAGGAACCCCTGCAGCATTTATTCCAGAGCTTCTTAGTTCCGTGCAATGATTTTTGCAATTCTTTCTTTAAAACGTAATATTTAATTTCTGGGGCTCCTTTGAAAACAGTATCAGGCATGTTATGACTGATCCCACTTTAAAAAAAAAGTAGTCCACGAACCGGACGAAAAACAGCGAGCCTCGTACGTTTTCTGTACTTGGTCGATGCTCTCGAGGAGGGCTAACCACCGGAAAAGGCATGACAGATGCGTGCCTTCCACTAATGAAATCAAGCAGATTCTAACAGGCAAGCCCAGGAACCAATGAAATACAGTGACGTGATGTGGACGGGGCTCCGAGCCCTTTTTAATTCCTAAAGCGTCTCGCTAGCGAAACGCATGCGCAAGCGACGCAGACTCGACCCTAAAAACTGGTGGGATGATTTGCAGTTTGAGTCTACAATCATCCTTGTGCACATGCCATTCCTCTGCTCCCCAATTCCTCTAATATTGTTCCTGCACTTTTCCATTCAGCAAAATGTTCCCATGTTTACTAATACATATATATATTCCTTTATGGGATTTTCGTAAGGCTAGCTTCTCTAGTTTACTTAATGCTTCCTTTTGTAAGGTTTGAAAATTTAAACTACAAAATAAGTGCATAAAAAAGTGTTAAAAAGCACACACTTTTATCATGATTTACTCTACAAAAAATGTGTAACAGTTGTCCACCTTGTTTTAATTCATGTAGAAACTACTAAATCTACACACAGGTTATTGATAAAATTAAGCCTTCAAATTCTTTTAAAAGTGTCACACACAAACAGAAAGGTCTGTGTTTTTCGCCTTATGGGTTTTACAATTTACTTCTGCTGGTGCTTTTTGCTCTAGTGACCTTTTGCCTCCTTTCCCAGAAATACTGGTTTACCCATCAGCTGCTGCTATGGCTTACACCTTTGCTCCACTAACCTCTTTGCCCTTCACCATTCCTTCTGACTCACCACATAATCTTTGTGGATTTAACAAAAGGCTTCGTTACAAACAAAGGTGGGGTCCATGTCAAAGGTCCATCTAGGTAAACTGCCTCGACTGAGGGCAATAAGCTTATTACATGCAGACACTAACTACGTTCATATATTCAAGACGCCACGAGTCCCCCGATCAGAAACATTGGTTTCTCCAATATTTAGGTCGGACCTTTTGATTTTAGTGAAAATTGTATGTTCTATATATAACAGCTTGACATATAGGAGATTTTATCCAGCCTTCTTCATCCATTGCTCTGTTATTGAGTCAATCACCTTTTCTTCTGCCCATTACAGCATGCAGTGTGGGGCACAGAGTCAGCCCATTTTAGCCACTGGGTAATTTCACTGTGAGTGATGGCAATCTGCCATTTCACAAGGGGCACATCCGCACAAAAAAAGTAGTTATTTTCAGTGCCAGAGGGAACTAGGGCAATGAGGGCTTTTTGTGACAAAACAATTGCTTTTGTTCATTTTTTAAATATTGGTGAGGGCCCTGCAGCTCCCACAATGTTTTATAAAATCAAACCAAACAAGAACTGACAAAGCCAAAAGGTTGGCTGTCAGTGGCAGACAAATTGGCTTTGCCAATGCTTAAGAAAAGTGTCTAAATATATTGCATCTGCCACAAATTCCTAATACTTCCTGAAAGAAGGTTTGGGCGTCCCCAATAGATGCAGATCTATCTGGAAGATTTCAGTCAGCATCATGAGCGGTGTTTTATAAAAGGTTGTCCTAAATCTGTAACCAACAGAGGATGGGATGAATGTGCAAGTAATTAGTGAAAAGATCAAATACATTAACTAGGATTACCAGGTTATTTATAGAACAAACCTGTCCCAAATGCATTACAGCCCTTTAAACAGAAACAGCCTACATTAGCTTTTTTTCACACACAGGCAGGTTACATGATTTGCCCACAACCGCAACATGTTGTGATGAGGGGAGGATTAACAGGTGGTCTCCATGTTCCAAGCTCCGCAGCTCTAGCCACTAGGACATGTCTCACCACGTCAGCAGTGACCACATACTCCAGTTTGGAATTTTCATTTCCAAATTAGTTCTGAGTTTTTAGCCTACTGCTTCAAATTAGGCGAACCAAGTCTACAGTTCCCAGAATGCTTTTGGTTGCTATAAAGTTATAACTATAATGGGGGTTGTGGGAGAAACAAAGTATTTTGTGACAGTAGCTGTAACTTTAGAAGGCTAAGGTCTCTAGTCTTCCCCAGACTGGGTAAACAATAAGTTGGACTAATTTAATGGGCTGAACCAAATCTGGCATAACCTCATTTGGACATCGTCGTGTGAACTAACAGTACTTTAGTTCATCTTTTTTGGTAGCTTTGTGCTCAGGATTGATGCTTAGGCTCACAGTTTTGGTTATCAGTAGTTCAGGACTGTGCTCATGGTGTTAAGATTGGATTTAATTTAAGGTGCACATAATTTAGTTAGCCACAGATGTGTAGAGTTAGGTCAAAGGTACTAAGGGACCAGGCTCCGTTGATTGAGCTGTGGGATTCAGGCTTAAGAGTTATGCATATGCCCAGGTCTAGTGGATTGGGTTCATTTTAAGGGTTGTATTTAGGATTAGTCGTTGGCAGCATTGCTAGGCTCAGGGGGGTTGGAATTATTATCTGTATCAGTAACTTATTTACTAGTATCACACTCTAAAGTAGTAAGCCACAAACATTATTCCAATTCCAAGTAGCCCAGCTATACGTCCATATTAAAATATTAAGAAACTAGCGAAAGAAATAAGTCCAAATCCAGTGAAGCTCCTAGACACAGTCCTAAATACAAATCTTTGCCACCTACACATTCAGCATACCAAAACATCCCTCTGCAAATCAGGCTTGTCCTCTTACCACTGCACATCAGGAAAATCCAAAGCTTTATCTTTTAAAAGATATCTAATAAACTTATAAGGGCTACCACACCCTCCCTTCCTTCCTTCCTGCACCACCACTTCGAATCAATGTTTCATGAAGTCTCAATAGATAACGCTCCATTGCACTCAGCGAGGCTTGCCATAGAAAGGTTGTGTGTGTAAACAAGTTCTATTGCATTTTTCAAAAACCATCACATACATCCTCACAGGCTTTGGATCAAACTGCAGGTAAAAAAAGTAAATAAAAGAGACAGAACAATACAACAAAAGGCTGAGAAGCAATGCAGGACTCATCAGGTGAGAACACCCTTTCCCACAAGCTGAGCATAGTGGAGGACATGGCCGGGTCACACCCCAGAGCGCTCCTGTGTCTGATCGGATGTCAGGAAGAGGTCCTCGCTATACAGCGCTGCCATCTTATTGCAACTAACCCTTTTTTTCCGGTCCACTAACCTAGACCTTTTTCTTGGAGTTTGAAAACGAGACAACCCCCAGATATTGGCTTCCTCCAGAAATGGGGTTCTAAGAATCATCACTCTCACTAATTTGTGCCAGACCCAAGACCCTCTAAATTCATCCTCATGTGTGTATCGCTCCAGTCCCTCACTTTAATATCCTTCCTGCACATTTCCTCTTTTTGTTAGTACCAAAGGGCTCCAAGGTTACTATGCAGGGCGTCCCTGGACTCTCTTGTTGTGAAGAAAAGAATAGGGGTATGGGTGTCCATCTGCTTGAACCTGCCAACAGTGCTCCATAGGGGGCTGCGTATCCAGTGCTTAATTTGAGCTGTGGTTGCAGGTGGGGCCCACCGGCACTCGTTTTTGTGGACCAGAACTTAGTTTTTCTCTTGAGGCTTTGAGTCTGAGCTGGAAAGAGAACTATACAAAAGGAGAAAAGAAGGAGGAAGAGAAAGATGTCAAATAAAGCTTCAACAGAGAGAACCAGAGATAAAAACTAGCCTATCGGAGTGAGACAAAGCGACAGGGAGTGTCTGGTGGTGGATTCAAGAGGCATAAGGCTGCAATGAAAACTATGCAGCCTTGGTATTTGGCACTGTGGCATTCACTAGTGTGGGCCAAGGGCTGCTGAGCAAACCTTTGGTCCCGACACAATCTTTCATAAATTAATCCCTGTGTGTATCCAACCATTTAAGGAAGAATTGTATCTGGACTGAGAAATAATAGTATTCCAGACCATGGAACGCCAAGCCATCCGGTTTATAGTGCAGTTAGCTGTACGCTGATAATTTTATATTTCGTCTGGCCTTAGCCCAGGCCCTTTTTAAATGGTTTCTCATAAATGCAAGAGCCCCACTTGAAGGCAGATGTATCCCCAACACTTTGATTTCTTAAGAGAAGCGTAGATGTGTTTGCCAACAACTGGCATTTAGAATTGACCAAACATTATGGTCTCAATCAGGAAAACACTTGGTTGTGGTTTCCATGAACGGCCTAAAACGTCTGCTGTTTATCGAGCGCACAGAGCAGTCCAAAGTTTTAGTTCTAACCTTCTCAGTAACCAAACAGTTTTGAAATAACTAAACTTAAGTTCTAGAAATAATTCTACAGGGCTCCATGGCCTCTAAACTGTAAAATACATATTCAAAACAGTTCATTCACTGGTCTTTCTCTTGTAAGAACCTTTTTTGCATACATCCACAAGCAAAGAACCTTACTCTTTTAACTATTTTTATTGTGCACAGTGTGTGTGTGTGTAGTCCTGTGCAGTACATTTTGTAAGTGTCGATTGCCTCAACAATACTCGTAAGACACGACACAAGTGTGTGATTAGATTCCCACAAAGAAAAAAAGACAGGATTTCCTATAAACCTACATGAAGGGTTTTTCCTTTTGATAGAGGTAAGGATTTGTGTCCCACTGGCCCTGAGCAATTGCATCTGTTGGAGCTAGTTTAAGACTAGTTCAAAAAATGCTTGCTCGGGGGGCACAGGGTGTCGTCGATTGTCAAAGCAAAAGAGAAACGAAAAACTATGGTGAAGTGACAGCTCTCTTAGCACATTAAAGGAACATTTACCTCCAAAATATTAAGCTGACAACCCTACGTAAATAGCAGAGAACTCAGCCACCTAACGTAATGGAAAGTATAGTCACACCTCAAGGTCACCCCAGAATTCTATGTCAGGACCGGAGGCTCCGATTATGCTATCTCTTTCTTTACGGACTTAAAATAGCAGCCAATCAAATACAAATAAACAAAAAGCTATACATCCCATGATGCCTCACATATAGTCACATGGTCCAATCACCAATCATGACCTTAGTCCATAAGTATCTTGACCCTCGACGTCACTTCCTCTTTCTTTGCTGCTTCGCAGCAGATAAGTTACTCAAATTTATCTCCTCAATATATTGTGATTGTTTTCAATGTATTTAAATGTTTTAGTTTTATATATAAGCGTCGCGATTTAGCGCGCTTTCATTGTTTATTAAGCTGTGTGTTTATTGTCTTTTTCCGATTTATTATATGCCCGTTTGGTGGAGTGGGAGCGGAGCTGCGTGTGCTCCACACAGTCTCTTTTCCATATTTATTGTGCACACACACACACACACACGTAACAAGCCAATCCTCATCTTTCATTTCTGAGTGATCGGCTGGTCGATTTGCAGCACGCGTGTGCCAGAATACACCATCCTTTCACTCCTCGTGCTCGCAGACTCCCCGATATAAAGATAATAGCGTGGGTTGTAAAATATTAACAAGGCTTCTGCCTAGAGTGCTATCAGGCAGCTCCCTCCACACTTTAGTTTGGGCATTAGTTATTTACCTGATTAGGGTTTTTTGCACTCCCCCCTGTCTTTTAAAAAAGATATTTAAAAAGTTATCTGTTTCTCTATATTACCTAATATATTTTTAACATGTATTGTCCAGTGGTACTTTATATCATGGCTCAGTGGGATGACCAAGAGGCAGAATATTACACAGAAGAGTTGGGTAATCAGCTGGAAGTTAATTTAGTGGAAGCCCTTGATACTAGGGTCCAGAAATCCGTGAATGATGCCCTAGTGAGAGCCTTGGGACCTTTTTCAGGTCAACTTTTTGATTACGCACGCTCACAGGGTTGGGTGCAAGGACAACAACCTCAACTCGAAGGCAAAAAGGCAAAAGATAAAGAAAAACATTTGGAAGAGAATTGAGCAGATGTTAGTGAGATTCATGCCGACGCCTTTGAGAAACTTCGCAAGAAGTGTAGTGGAGAGCATAATTATAGTTTTAAAAAGGATGTCTCCTTTTCCCCTTCTTCCTCTGATAAAGATTCGTCTTCTGAGGATTCGGAAGTCTTGGATGCTACGGTTCCCAGTAAGAAATCTAAAAAGGCGGTTCCGCCTTGTCATGTTTTGGACTTTGATCCCACGGAAATTATGCACCCCAGAGTTTCCAATTGGGTTCCTCCTCCCGAGATGGCCCAATATGTTCAGTCCAACATTAGAAAAAGCTTCGATAAGGAGGTCCGAACTCGATTGAGAGCTGAATGTCCCAGACCAGATCTACAAGGTAAAGTTTCTGATACCCCAGAAATAGACCCCACTATGGTTACGTTTATGAGGAAGTTTGCGAAGGACCCTAAAAAAGGTTTGGATAGATCATGGCGTAATTGCCAGGACAAACTTTTGGACCTGTCCGGTCCTCTGACTAAGATTCTCGAGATGGTTTATCTGGCTAAAGAATCAGGATCTCCTGTAGACACAGATGTCCTTATGGGTTGGGCCCAACGAGCCATTTGTCAACTAGGAAACACTAATTGCGCTATTTCTTCCGAGCATAGGAAATCTATTCTGATGCGCATCGACCCTAAGCTGTCAGATTTAGCAACTTCGGAAGCGGGTCCTTCTGCCAATGGACTTCTTTTTGGGTCCTCCTTTATTAAGGATCTGGCCAAGTTCTGTTCCACCTTTTCATCATTAGACAAAGCCTAGATGTCTCTCAAAAAAGTTTTTAGACGGGGCCTTTTTGTCAGGGCCGGTCGTTATGGAGGACGCATGCCCGGCCGAGGAACATTCAATAGTCCTCAGAACTATTACCCCAGAGGCAGAGGAGGTTGGTATGGTGAACAGGATTCCGCCTTCTACCCCACTCGTCCCAGAGGAGGGCATCCTCGCTTCCGCAGAGGCTCTCGCAGAGGACAACAAGGAGCCATACAAGACACAAGTTTCGCAGGTGAGCATTATTCATTTCTCTCAGGTCACACTTGGCGGCAGAGTGGCACTGTTTTTAGGAAATTGGAGAGGGATCACCGGAGACCCTTGGATCCTCCAAACGGTCATGGGTTTTCACCTAGAATTTATCAGTACTCCCAAACACAAACCGCCTCTCCAGATGTGTTTTTCCCTCGCAAATCAAGTTTTTATAGACAAAGAGGTGCAGGCCTTATTAGACAAAGATGCCGTACAGATTTCCTCCCCTCACCCTTATGGTTTTCTCAGCCCTATTTTTGTAGTAGACAAAAAAGGGGGAGGACACCGCCTAGTCTTGAACCTAAAGGATTTCAATCATTGGATTCTGTACAGGCATTTCAAGATGGAGGGCATTCACATGTTGAGATATATTCTATTAGTAGGAGATTGGATGGTCAGCCTGGACCTAAAAGATGCTTATCTGTTGATTCAATTTTTTCCTCCTCACAGGAGATTTCTTCAATTTCAGTGGAAAGGCCAGTGTCTGGAGTTTCTTGCTCTCCCTTTCGGACTGTCATCAGCCCCCTTGGTGCTTCACGAAGCTACTGAGGCCTGTGATGGAATGGCTAAGAGCCAAGGGAGTCCGACTGATCATATATCTGGACGATATTTTACTGATGGCTCAGTCTCCCTAAGTCCTTCCGTCTCATTTGAACTGGACCATCAGTCTTCTGCAAGATTTAGGTTTCCTTATCAATGTGCAGAAGTCATTGTTGAAACTGACTCAGGTGATAGACTCAGTCCTATGTCAGCTTCTTCTTCCCTCTCAAAAAATTTGCAACATCAAGAGGTAATTGAGGTTGGTTCTGATCAGCCCGACCGTTTCTTTGAGGAACATAGCCAGGGTAGTGGGATTGTTAGCCTCGTCTATTCAGCCGATCTTCCCAGCCCCGTTACATTACCGTGCTTTAGATAGACTCAAAATCAGACATCTTCAACAGGGTCTGAGTTACTAAGAACAGATTCCTTTGACTGTTGAGGTAAGATCGGAGATTCAATGGTGGCTTCATCATATGGAAGCCTGGAACGGCAGAGCGATTTTCGGGGCTCACCCAGAGTTGGTGATTGAATCCGATGCCAGTCGTTGGGGGTGGGGAGCCCGTTGCAACTCTCTCGTGACAGGCGGCAGATGGTCGCAATGGGAACAAACCTTGCATATCAATTGCCTGGAACTTCTTGCGGGTTCCTTTGCCATAAAAAGTATTTCCCCTCAGAAGACAGATTGTTGAATACTATTGAGGATGGACATTGTCTCAGCAGTGAGGTATGTCAACAAACTGGGGGGACGAAATCCAGAATTTTGGCAGAGATTGCCAAGGATTTTTGGCATTATTGTCTGACACAGCGCCTAGTGGTTATATCGGAATATCTTCGGGAGACCAGAACATTATAGCTTACTGGGATTCCAGATACCTGACAGATTCCAGAGACTGGAAACTGGATCCAATGATTTTCTCTCAGATAATCAAGGAATGGGGCAGTTGCGAAGTGGATCTGTTTGCCTCTCGGCTCAATTTTCAGATACCAAAATTTTACAGTTGGCGCCCAGATCCTTGTGCAATGAAGACGGATGCATTTCTCCAAGACTGGTCTCAGTTTCGGGGTTATGCTTTTCTGCCATTTCTGATGAATGCCAGGGTGTTGTCTCAGGTTCAGAGACAGAAGACAGACATCCTTCTGGAGAGCACAACCTTGGTTCCCCATAGCTCTGCATTTAGCTTGTGCCTCTCCTCATCTCATCCCTCCTCATCGGAATCTTCTTTTGAATCCGGAGGGCCTTCAACATCCAATGATCTCGTCAGGGAAGTTGACTCTGTTAGCTTGGTTGATTTCAGGTCAAGATGGAGTGCCCCAGGCATTTCGCAACAAGCTGCTGACTACACTCAACAGGCCTTGGCCGGTAGTACCCATAAAAGATATGCCTCAGCCTGGCGCAGATGGAATAGTTGGTGTGATGGAAGAGGTGCCAATCTGGTGGAAGCACATATTGAGTTGAACGTTAACTTCCTAGCGGAATTAGCGAGTTCAGGATTAGCATATCGGACGATCAATAATTTTAGATCGGCCATTTCAGCAGGGCATATCCAAGTTGAAGGTAAACCTGTTGGAGAACATCCGTTAATTTGTAAACTGTTGAGGGGTATACGTCTCTCTAAACCTCCTCAAGCAAAATATTTAGTGTTATGGGATGTTAATGTTATTTTAAAATTCTTGGATTCTTGGCCTGCCAATAGGTATTTGTCTCGCAAACAGCTTTCGGCAAAATTTACTATGCTTTTATGTCTCATTTCTTGTAAGAGAGTGTCGGATATCAGAGCGCTAGACTTAGCTGGTAGGGTATATTCCCCAGATGGAGTTACCTTTACAGTGACGAGAAGGACTAAAACGAATTACAGGTCAGTATCATATCCAATGTACCCTGTCAATTCTAAGTTATGTGTTGTTCAATGTTTAAAGGAATATGAAGCTGTTACAGAAAAGTTTAGACATGATGTTAAAGGTCAATTGTTAATTTATTTGCTAAAGCCTTTTAAACCAGTTACTTCAGCTGCCATAGCTAGATGGATGAGATGGTTAATGAATGAAGCGGGTATAGATACCAAACATTTTGGAGCTCATTCTGCTAGAGGAGCTATGGCCTCTAAATCGTATGCTTTGGGTTCCCGCTTGGAAGACATTATGAAGGCTGCGAATTGGTCTTCAGAAAATACTTTTCATAAGTTTTATCACAAACCTGTGTTGGATGTAGCCACTGTAGTAATGGAGCAGCTTTAAACTAGCATAATCGGAGCCTCCGGTCCTGAAATAGAATTTAATTTTTTTTTCTAGCTTACGCGTCAAGAATTTTCAATTCTATTCAATTCGGATTATCCCACCCGTAGGAACAATTATTTATTGAATACAAAAGTAGTTGTTGAAGATAATGATCTATTGTTATATCTTACCCACCTAAGTTAATGTTATTTATATGAATATCAATTTTAATGAAATTTATTCCATTTATTTTTTATATTACCTACCTGTTTTATTATTTATAGGTTCTGATCAGAAGAATTCCTGAATTTTCACGACTTCGTGAGATTTTTCGTGCTTAAGTTACTTCCTGGGACTGTTTCGAGTTTATGTAAGAAGTTTCGATTTCAATTTGAACTGTATCTGATTGACTAAAGGAAGAGGAAGTGACGTTGAGGGTCAAGATACTTATGGACTAAGGTCATGATTGGTGATTGGACCATGTGACTATATGTGAGGCATCATGGGATGTATAGTTTTTTGTTTATTTGTATTTGATTGGCTGCTATTTTAAGTCAGTAAAGAAAGAGATAGCATAATCCTCGCCTCCGTGTCCTTAATAATTCTTGACGCATAAGCTAGAATTTTTTTTATCCCTCTCTGCGAGTCCGTCTCTTGCTCCCCTTTCATGGATATTGGCTCTGAGAAAGCAGGCCACACTAACAGGGACTTCTGGGAAAAAATCACCTGGGTGAAGGTTTGGAGGCTGCTTCAGATCCAGAACATGGGATGCTATACATCTGGTACCATCTAAAAACTGAATAAAACTGTGCCGCAAATAACTTCGTTTTCTTTCCCTTCTCTGAAGTTTATATTATTTAACACACAACATTTAAGGGTTCCCTTTTCTCTTGAAATGTTTGGTTTTCGCTTAAGTTGATCCCTAACATACGCAGCCCAAGCCAAATGTGTTCAATCTAACCTCTGATTAGTACAGCTTTGAAAGTTCAGCGTAGATGTTCCTATCCAAGAATCCCAACTAATAACTGTGTGTGTCATTCCCATTAGAGAGCGTGCACAGAACAAAGGCAGAAGACATACAAGAGAACTGGAAGCAGATGTTTGAAGCAACGGTTCTCGCCTATTCGGCATCTTTAAGGTTGCATTACAGTCATTCATGTTGTTATGATAAATTGTATTACAGAAGGCGACCAAACAGAGGCAAAAGCAGCATTTGGCTTACTAATAAGGCAATCAGTCCTAAACTAATACGTCTTGTTTCCGCAGCACATGAAAGCAAGCAACCCAAGACTAGTTTCAGCCTAGTTTGGCCTCACAGGTAGTGGGAGGTGAAAATTTTGACCAAAACGTGAAAATTGCAGAACCTATTTTTTAATGTGTGCCTACAACATGGATTGCTGCAAAACAATAAAAGTCACAATACGACTAGAAAACAGGGCTTACTTATGCACATTTGTGCCTGGAAATGTTTGCCAAATGGTATGGCATTTCCTCTACTGTACAAAATGTTTACTTATAGTCAGCTTAATCTCTCAAAGCCCCAATAATGAACTCCCTTCCGCCCACACATATCATGTGGAACATTTAAAACTTTCCTACCCCCCAAAAACAGCAAAAACCTTTCTCCCAACCGTTTCCATGACAGTTGTCCATTTCTTTAAACTTAGTGCCTGTGGTATCGACTGGGAATAACACTGCCAACAGATCTATTTTTCAGAGGTTGCCTCGTATGTCCTGTAATTTTCTTTTTCTTCTGTGTTGCTGAAAGATTCATGGTCCTTTCACCTCTTGTGATTTTATCTATTCCATTAAAACAGCTCAAATGATTCACGTTTTCGTTAGCTTCACTTTTGCATCCACGTCTTCATTATTGTGTTCCTCTAGATTCATAGGAGGTAGAATTTCCTCCTTCCAAGTAAGAGCCACGCCGCTCTTTTATTTTTTGAAAATGTATTTGAAGACAGAAGTCTACCTTATAAAGATTTGTGCAGCTCAGTGATATATTGCGATCCCCGTAGTCTGTGATATCTCCTACTTCTCTATGAGAGCTACTGCCATGACAGACTTCATTATTTAGAAAAATAGGACTCGTGTAAGGCAGGGAGGTCTTTTTCTGAGAACAATATGCATGAGCAGTCAAGCTCCATCACTGTTCAATCTGGATCTCCGGGGATCGCATGAAATAATTGTTCAAAATACATACAGTTGTCACGTTACACTGAATCCAGAAGCTTTCTCATTGACCACTCTCAGTTATTCAGGAACAATACTACAGAAAGCACAAACAGTTTGGCCCAGCTGGCATCTTTAGGAAAATCAAGCCCTTCTTCCCTTCTGTGAACTCCTGGCCCATGGTCCAAGCCATCATTTCATCACAGTGTTGGAGGCAACACATTTACTAGTCTCCTCACTGATACAAATCAAAGGCGTTTTTCATGCAGCATATAGACTAATCACCGAACAAAAACATAGTTAAAACACACCTACTCTACCTTGCAAGAACTTCCCTGGCATTTCCCCTACCGTGAAAGTTGTTAATATGTAGAAGAAAACTGGAAACATTCAAAGGGGTTTGGAGCAGCAGATGTGGGGATCCTTTAGTCATTTACAGGTATGTCCACAGTGAGGTGGAATTCTTTGCTAATATCATGGAGATTGATCATTTTTATTTTTTTAAAACACGTTCTTTCCTACACTTTGACTTATTTTTAAGACTGTGGGATTTCTCCATTATCAGTTGTTGCCTTCTATTGTGGACAGCTGCACAATGCACCTAGGCTTATGGAGCGCTAAAGAAATATTTTTCAGTAAAAGCAACTTGCCTTGCCAGAACCCACTTCAAGCCTGTTGTGTGCACTGTAGTGAACTCCACTTGGGCAAACTAGATCACCTTGCTTTGAAAGGTCACATTTTATGGGGAGACTTACATTAGTAAGGGCTCATCCCAGGCCAGGTTTAAATCCAAAATACTCACCAAGTACACATAATCCAGCAGGCTTAGTCCACATTTGGATATACTCAGGAATTATCCATCTTTACACCTCAGACACGTGATCCACCTTTTAAGATCACATCAATTAACCCTTCCATTTGTTACAGCTTGCTGGAGTTCAGCTCTCACACCAGGAGATTGTAAATTTGGACAACTGCGGTAAGCAATGACTGGTGGTTTCAGCAAAATCTTTCACTTTTTTTTTTTAGAAGTGGATAGTAAAGGAAATGTTTTTTTCATTATGTTTCTGTAGTTGAGAGCGGAAGGGTGATTCATGTGAATACCTTTTACAAACATCATTAGTAACTAGTTCTGTTACGAAAAGGACTTATTGACATCTTATATGCTACTCAACATGCATTATTTATGCGCGTCGGTGCAAAACCAAAGCTGTAAAAAACAATGTGTAGGCCAAACAGTGAATGACCACCGTACACAATTCAGGAACCACAAATCAGCAATAATTCAGGAGAAACTTGACCAGCCTGTAGCCAATCATTTTAACCTTGTGAACCTACGCACACTCATGCAGGAATTTATAGTGACTAAGGGTCAGCCCACCATTTTGTCAACTGGGATATTTTATCAAGGTTCAGCCCACCATTTTGTGAACTGGGATATTATGAGAGCCTTTATTACAGGAGTGTCACAATCTTTTATTACTCAGATCTCAAAAACAGATAGCGAAGAAGAGAGATCAGCTAGGTGACAGTTAAATTGTTTTATCCAGTGTCATATGGCACAGATTACTTCTCGCTCTTGCACAGCACATGCAATATTCCTAAATATTATGGGGTTATGAGGCCGCATTGCTGCATTATTAACTACCCAGATCAACAAAAAGGCCTTTCAAACGCAAGCTCTTGTTTATGAAATAGGCGAGACGTCAGGGAGGTTGCTGGCATGTCTGATTCGGGTTAACATGCAAAAAACTGAAATTACCAAGATTAAGGATTCAGTGGGAGGAGGTTTGCACTCAGCGCTCTGAAATCTAGTCCGTTTTCAGTGCATATTATTCCACATTATATCAGGAGGAGTCAGAGGGAAGTTTCACAGATATTTGGGCATTCTTGAGCCCTTTAGACCTGCGCAAAATGGATATTGGGTATAATGATATGCTTGACACTGAGCTTTCAGAGAAAGAGGTTATAAATATTATTTTGTAATTTACCAGCAGGAAAAGCCCCTGGACGGATTATAGTCCATCTGAAATATATAAGAACTTGGCACCTATAATCATCCCACTGCTGCTGGAGGTGTAAAACAAATCCAAAATAGAGGTGGTGCTCAATCCTCTTGGAAAGAGGCCATAATAACAATATTTTTTAAAGAGAGACAAAGATCCAGTAGAGTGTAGATTTTATCGGCTTATAGCACTTCTTAGAACCGATTCTAATGTATTTACTAACATCCTGGCTAACAGGATTAATAGAATTATCTCCTGGCTAACATCATCTGAACAGAACAACAAGGTGTCATTCCTGTTAAGAATACGATCTCACATACAAACCTTTTTACTACACTGATATTTGGGGCTGAGACTCTGCAAGAACCTTCAAGTATCATCTTATTAGATGCTGAGAAAGCATTTGATTGGATGTCCTGGAAGTTACTTTGGAAACTATTAGGGCAGTTTAAAATTAGGACCAATTTCATTAAACTGATTCAAACTATATATAGCCCCTAGGTCCCAGAGTATCAGACAACAGGAGCCAAATCCCTTTATTTCTATTCCACTAAGGCAAATGCACTCTACAGGGCTGCCCACTGTCTTCTGCTCTGTATGCTCTATATATGGAGCCATACATCAGACTTTAATGGAAAAAATATTCCATGTAATCTAAACCTACTCTTGGCTTCCCCGCTGGTCGTTTATGCAGATGATGTACTAGCATTTTCACATTGCTCTGATCCAACAATTGATATTGTTCAACAAACAGCCCTATATTTTGGACATAACTCTAGTTATAAATTAAAGGCTCACAAAACGCAACTCATTTTGGTGGGCAGGGCTACTTGTCGTGATCCCCAAGTGACAGTTAGAGCCAGGTATGTTGTGATTAGCTGGTGCTCCTCCTATCACAATGTGTTATGAATATAATTATATCTCGGAATTACAATAGAGCAGGGCTCTATTGGCCAAGTGGATGCTTTTGCCTACCCCTGTACATTCCCCACAAATATTTCAAGTAGCTAGATTCTATAGTGACTACATTTAAATGGAAAAGGAAGAAAAAGCGGAGAGCCACAACATTTTTAAAACTCCCACTAATTAAGGTTGGATGGGCACTTACAGGATTGGCACATGTATCACTGGGCCAGCATGTCTAATCATATCAGATTGCTATATGATTTTAATCCAGATAACTGGCTTTATGCCATTTTTACTATGAAAAATCCCTGCACTAGTAAGAACATTCAAAAGTGAGAGATTTTTCAAGAAAGTTAGATTGAAGACTACTGAAGCCCTTGAAAAGATCTGGACCAACATTAGAAGGTTCTTGAGAATTCCATCATTCCATGCACATACCCTGTTATTGAACAATCCTGAATTGCCCCAATGTTTTGCTTCCCTATATTTTTGTACCCGGAGCCAGGCTGGTGTCAGGTGCTTAGGCGATCTGGTAGATGATTTTGTGGTTAAATCATTTTTAGATCTATGGGCGGAATTTTCATTACGTCGTAATGATTAAAAAAATATATATATTTACAGATTCTAACCTTTCTACTCAGCAGAGCCGTTAGCATCACAATTTCCTTGGCCCAGTCGAAAGTTGCACAATTGATTTTTGGTAACGGCCAATCTAATAGCTTCGATAGGTATAGTTGCTTAATTCAACATTCTTCAAGCAATTTCGGACTATGGGTTCACAAGTGGTCCACAAGCTTAGGTGAGCTTGTTCCGGAGCAAGAGCTGATTGGTAGTCTTGCTCGCTTATGTAAGGTTATTTCATCCACCAGAGGTTTATCACACTCTTTTGATATACGCCCTTCTAAACTTTGTAAGTGGTAAAATATACCCTACAATTGCCCACCCTGTTCAAGGGCAGCGGTTGCTAATATTCACGTTTGTTGCATGCTGCAAACTCACAACATTCTTGTCTTCTGTTTTGCTGCAAATATCTACTATACACCCTACTGGGTCATCATTCACGCCAAAATTTATGCTGCTGGGCATTGGGGTTGCAGATTGGGTCTTTTATGCCTTAACTATCGCTATATTGATTATTGCTATAAAATGAAACTCTGACTCTGTGCCCAAGTATGAGGAATGGTGGAAGGAAATTAAGGAAGCATATGAACTGCGATTCCAGATAGCTAAAGTCAGAGGATCAATTGTTAGATTCCATCATATCTGGGACAAAATGAGGGATTATTTGACAACTTGATCTATATGATGAGTACACATTGCTATGATGTATTTGCTATCTGCATAATGTATTATTTATACAATGAATTTAGGTTGCCAAGATGTATTCAATAGTTTTTCGATTTGATGTATTTACTCTCAATAGAAAAAAAGAGATGTAGTGCTTGCACAGTAAAAGCATGTGCTGGGTGTATGTGTGCTTTCAAAAAGTACAATATATGAAGGGTGAAGTATTGTGCAGTGCACATGTGAAATGTGTGTACTAGCAGTGTGTGTGTGTTTGCATGTAGCACACCATGTTATAATACAGTAAGGGTACAGTAGTGAGCAGTGTGTGCAGAGGGAATGTGTGTGCTGAATGTATGTGTCCCTGGTGTAGAGCAATACATGGAAGTAGGAGCATTGAACAGTGTGTGTTCTGTGTACGTACAATGAGTACATGTGTGCCTGTAATAGTACATTGCATGGAGGGCCCTGTTTTCGAATTTGGGAAGCCCATGCCTGCCTGGTGAAGACACAAGGAGTAGATGAATCCCCTCAGACAGATTTGTGTATTGATGCATTCCTGTGAGCTGGGTTGGATACACTGGGGAAGGGAGAGAGTGACTCCCCCTGTACACGAGTTAGCAAGGAAGGGGCCTAGAAACATCCCAGGAAGGAGATGAGGCTGATAAAGGAATCATAGAGATTGGGACGGGGAGCCCGAGGTTAACGTTTTGACTCACGTATCACTGTGGCTTACATTCGGTGTGAAATGAACTCCAATGGCCTGTGTTTTGGGACTATCAGCTTCAGAGTCTCTCTTGCTGACACAGGCAGCCTTTTAAGAGGAAGAAGAGGGAGGAAAAGAGTGCACTTCAAAAGAAGCCGACCTTCAAAGACCAGACCCTAAATCACGTTTGGTGACTGGAAATGGACTATAAGAAGGGAAGGTTCAGACTGTAAAAATATTGTCATCTGCCAAGCAGCCAGATGGGCTGTGTAAGAAGGGAAAGCTCTGCAAGACTTCTGCCTGTAACCAGAACCAGGGGGAAAAGGCCTGCAAGTCTCCCTGCTAGGTGAGGGGACATCACCCAGGGAAACCAAGACCACCTGCTGTGGAACCTGGATCACCAGTGCCTGCCAAGACCAGTGTGTCCTGGAGAGAGAGAAGAGCTTTGGAGGAAGCAAGGTCCATTAGGAAGCCCTTTAGAGAGAATTCCCAATGCAAGGTGTCAGGAGACGTCTGCTGCACAGAGTGGGTAGTTGACCATGTGCAGAATCAGGTCTGTGACCAACGTATGTCAGGAGAGGGCCAACATGGTGTGGACTTAAGTGCAAAGAGGGACAAACCTTGTGTGCAAGTACCATGACAACGCGGTATGCCAGGAGGGGCTGCCAGTACTAAGTGACTTTCGGAATTCCGACCACTGCTAGTGAACTGAGCTGGGACCCACGGGTCGATATCAAGTATCGAGGAACTGACCCCTGACCTCACCCATGGATGGAGGAGGACACCATGTGTGCATCCACCTCCCTGGGACCAGATCAGGAGCACCAGGATCAACCCTTCCTCCCCCAGTGGGGAGAGCTGAACCTACCTTGGAGGAGGAAGCACTGGAGGACCTCCGATCGCAGATGGAGTCGGCAGTGCAAGCAGTGGAAATCCTGCGCCTGCCGGGTGCTGCAGAACCTACTGAGTGCAGCCCAACTCGAATAATCAGAACTGGAGCAACATGACTGCCCACAGTTGGGGCACCCGCTGAGATACCCTCTCCAGCAGAAAGGAAGAGTTCGTAAGACTTGAAACGGTCCTACGGGGCCACAGAGTACTCCCTGCTATAGGTGCTTTGGCACCGATGACACTTTTGACTAATTTCTAAGAGTTGGATTGGACTCTTGAGTAAGGCGTACTAGTGAGCATTTCCTGGATGTGACCACCAGTGAATGGGGAATAACCCCAACCGCAGTACGAGAAGCGGTAGGACAGGGATTTGCCACTGAAACACTAAATCCCCAAACTCAAGGAGATAGTGTTATTGCTTATGAGTGTTGTATTACTTCTTCAAATGCAAAGAGTTTGAAACAAAATTATTATTTTTAATCTGAAAATAACTGTTTGATTAGACACCGATTTATTGACATTGCTGTCCGCTCTTTGATTTAGGAGTCGTGTTCACTAAACTGTCTCTATACTTCACTCTATCCCCCAGGGAGCCTTGGACTGCTCAACTATAGCTATCACTGAGAGTCAAGTACATAGGGTGAGCTTGGCCCAATTGCTCAGGATCCATAGCAAGTCGGGCACCAGGACATTGGAAGTAAAAGGCCTCAACCCCCACGGTTGGGCCCTGTAACCCCTGCAAGGAATAGCAATACAAATTCACATCTGACTTAGAAGTCTGTCCCTGCCTAGCTGATATGGAAAATTGGTGATGAGCTTTAAGAGCTAAAAGCAATGTGGTCTGACCACATGGCAATGGAATTTGGGGGATGGACTCAAGCACAACACTAGGCCAGCGGAGAAAAGAGATGCAGTCCTATGTGCAATTGTAGTAACAAAGACCCGACCAGCTAATTTGGAAGCCACTGGGAAGATGACACTGATCATGGGATATCAAGAAAGCCAACTCAGCTGGAGCTGGAAATCAAGCTTTTCATCATGCCCTAGGCGGAACGGGTCACAATTCTCCCCTGTGCAGCTGTCTCTACACAGATGGGAAAGGGAGCAAACTAGGAGGACACGGAGGGCGTCTGGGAACATGTACTCATCTCTCTAGGCATTATAAAGTATAAAGGCAAAAAAGGACCAGGATATCAAATAGAAATCACAATGGCCCACAATTCTAAAAGTTCCATAATTGTAAACACAGTGTTGTGGGTTCCTTTTAGCGTCTAGATTGGGCACCCATATTTTAGCTCTTAGACCCACAGCCTGTGTCTTTAAGACGTGTATACATTTTATTATATTTTAGCACAACTCACTTTTAGCTCGTTGCTTTATATGTTATCAGCTGCCTTTGTTAGAAAATATATTTGTTTGAGTTCTACAGTAATCTGGCCCTTGCACGCATTTTACCTTGTGTCCTGCTCAAGGCTCTATTTATACACAATAGTTTACTTAGTATTGCCGCTCCAAGGGTTATGGAGTCAGCCTTCTAACCATAGACATACTATAATGTTAGGCCTGTTCGCAGAAAACAAAATGTTTTGTTATATAAACACCACAACAGCCCTAAGAAAGGTAGAGGGCATTCCAGCCAGCGCCATCTTATGCTGTGCGCCACTTTGCCAGCTTTGCTGATTTTGCCCTTGTCTTTTCAGCCAACTGGGAGGACTGTCAGCAGAACAACAGGCAGAACAACAGGCAGACCTTTGCCTTCTTTCAGGTATGGGGTCGGAGCTCCTTCCATAGACCGGGACAGCCAGAAGAGATACCACTGCTATGCTCTCATGTTAGACACTAGGGTGTAGGTAGGGATTACTAGATCTCATACTTATGTCAGATGTTAGGACTGTTTACATGTTTCACCCTAATTATCACAATCATCAGTGCTACGTTTCATCCTCTTAATAATCGCAGCTCATGCTTTTATCATACAATGCAGTCACTTCAATAAATACATTGAAACTTATCCTGCATCTCTTTGTCTGCATTTGCATCTGTGAGACCGTAACTGACAAAACGGGGTAAGATCTGTCCACAACGATTTCCCTAAGGAGTCAGAATGTCATGTTTCTAGGTTGCCACAATCACCTTTACTTTCTAGATGTGGGTGAGGTGCTGTAAGCTAGCCGTTAATGTCAGACCGGCAGCTGGCATTAGTCACCCACACGCAGTGGTGCTGCCGCCCTAAACCATGCAGTCCTACTCCCATGGTAAGGGTCTTACGACAACAGGACACTGCGGAAGAAACAAGAAATGAAGAGTAAGACCTCAATCAAGAGAGCACGGAAATAGGGGAGTGAGAAAGGAAGAGTGGCAAAGGAATGAAGAAAGGTTGTATGATGGATGGATGGTGAGAAGGATGGCAAGTAATGGATGGAAAAAAGGACAGAAAGAATGATGTATAGTGATAAAGAAGGAGGGATCATCCCTATCATGTACATATTTACCATATTACATACTGACAGCTCCATCATTCTAGTGTACAAACTACTCCTCAAGCTCAGGTAAATCCTATATCTCTTTTGTCCAGCACTGGGCATCCTTTATCTACCACTCTGGGCACCTCTCCAAGTGGTACTTGGACAAACTTCTCTCTCTCATTCTCTTGTTTCAGTTATTTAAATGCTTAGTTTTCTTGCTACAATTCCCGTGTACTTTCTACCTTCTGTTGCTTAGTTCTTCCACTTCAAAGACAGACCAATACTATGCACCAGAGGCTTCTTCTTTTCCCCAATACCAACTTCCCTGCAAAAACATGCTGCAAAAAGTAATACAATATACTTATAAATGCCTAGAATGATGCCTTGAATATCGATTTAAATTTTTATATTTGGAAGCCGGAGTCTATGTAATTAGTAAACTTGTTTTCTTTTTCATAAGGAAAATAATCTTGCTATGAGCAAAGGAGTACAGAGATCAAAGTCGCCCTTTTTCCACATAGGGCTATTGGACATTCGTTTGTTCTTGCAAAAGGTTACTTTGCTGTCACCGGACCCAATTCGAGATCCTACAGCGAACTGGTACTCAAAAAACAAGCCAGATGGCATGCAGCACACTTAACATAACACAATCATGTATGGGAAGCAAAACATTTTCCATAAATATGGGGCAGTAATTTGCATAGGAAAAAGGCTAAACACACAGGCCAAATCTAAACCTGGGAGTAGTAATACTATCTGGTTCTATAACACACACTACAAGCTCAATGTTCCCATGTCGCTATTTTTTTATCCAAACACTATTTCTTGTTTCAGTAACCTTTAAAGGATGAAAGAGGGAGCAAGTCTCTGATGACTTTAAACTGCAGCCTGCAATCTGTTATTCGCCGAGGCCCAGAAGATCTTAATTTTTCGAGCTATTGTTAGCAGGAACCCTTAAATTAAATCATCAATTCCTGAAAGCCTCATGGGGCAGTAGAGTGATCACCGACTGAACAGAAAAGATGCTTACTATTTGCATTCTATGCGGCGCAGGATAGAATGCAGAGAAGCATGATACCTGGTGATTTGTACTGCAGACGCAGGAGGTGAGACATGCTAAGGGTTTCAACAACCTCCTGACATCAAAAGTATATAGGCTATAGCCCTGTCTGAATTTCAACTAGTGGCTGTGTAAAATAAACATCCACCACTCAGCAAACAGACAGCCCGGAAAACATTTCTAAATTATTTGGCTACATAATTTTAACATCCTCCTTCAGCCAAAAATCTCCTGCCGCCACAGACATCCTGCAGCTATACAGCTCTATAAAAGCAGACTTCTGTTAGCCTCAGACCTCCTGCACACACAGATCTCAATAGCTGCAAACTACATGCAGCTGGAAGTTGCGTGGATGGGCCTTGTACCTACAGATTCCGAGCAGCAAAAACACCTTCTGAAGGAAGAGACCCCCTAAAACACAGCGACCATTTTGCACAAGCAGGCAAAGAACCCCTGAGATGTAGACCATATGGAGCGACCAGCTGCCAGTCAATTGAAGCCTAGAAACCTCGTGCCACCAGAAATTCAATGGTTTACTGTATGCAGCACGAATGCATGTTATGTGATAGAAACTAAGATGTTTACTGTTTATTCAATTTTAATAGAAGAACTTAAATAAACTTCTGCATCAGTGATCGACCAAAGATGTTTGTTGGAGTCACAGCCCGCCCCACTTTTAGTAAAATGTATGTGAACTGCTTTAGGGCAATTAACAAAACAAGGACACGCCGTTCCACAATGATGCCGCCCAATTCGACCTATTCGACCTCTGCCCACAACAATGTACCTCCTACGAATATAAATGAGACACGGAGTTTCTGCGGCCGCCCACTGACCTCTTACAATTAAAGAACCTGGCCCCCTGAGCTCTTTACATTCACAATCGGCTCCTGCTATTAGAGGTTTCTTGCAGGAACAAGGACCACCTTGTGGCACAGAGAACACCTGCCCGGCCACGCAGCGCTCTGCAGCCTTCTAAGGGCAACGCTGGCACTGCGCCAGCCTCTGCCACAGCCCATCCCCACAGAAAGGATTGATGTCCTTTGTACTGACCGGCTGCGACCGCCTTGCTGTCGAACTTAGGCTTCGGAGGGTGGCCATGCTGACTTCGGGTACCTGTGCGAAACACCACTGACAGTGGTCACTCCCCGCACAACTCAACTAAAAAGTAGCCAAAGACGCCTCCCTCGTTCTGACCAATGAGAGTATCCTAGCGGAAATCAACCAATAGAACACTGAAGTGGGCGGGCAGAGCTTCGACCGTGAGGGGGTCGAAAGAAGGGAAAAGCAGCCACTGTTTCACCAGAGCAGAAAGGCTTCCCAGTAGACACGCCCCCTCCCGGGAGAAAAGGCGTGCTTATCCACACCTAAAATGGCCACTTTGCGAGCGTGGTTCCACTTACTGATAGCCGCAGTCTAGCGTTTAGCCTTGGAGACCACCCACCACTCGTGCATATCGACTTCAACGTAACCAATAGTAGTCACGTTCGAAAGACAGCGAATTTTCAATTCTAATAAGGACATGGAGGTGAGGATTATGCTTCTGTTTTTTTTTTTTTTTACTGAGAAATATACAGCAGCCAATCACGACTTTTAACCACAAAAACTACTTTTCCCAATTTCCCCAGTAGTCCATACTCTGTCCAATCATAGGTCCAGTCCTAGTATATCTATCTCTGAGACCTCAGTCCTTCCTTTCTTTGTAATCAACTGACAGCATAACAACCTGAATCCCTTCAAAACTGGAACCATCCAGCGGAGAACTCTAAACTGCAACTTGCAGCTCGACCTGAAGCATCAACCCAAGACTTCCTGTTAAGAGCTTCTTAACCACCCACGCTCCTTTATTGTCAGATCCTGACAACAAAATGGAACTATGGGAATAATCATGAACTTGTCAAAAGGAAATCAAATGTGAGAATATCATAATAACATTATACATCAACAGAATTATATATAGACATATATTCAGTTTACAGGTGGGATAATCCTCGCTTCCATGTCCTTAATAGAATTGAAAATTCTTGAAACGTGAGCTATACATTTTTTTTTTCTATAGCAGTACTGGAGGCTTTGGATTATGTTGTTTAAAGCTGTTCAACCACCATAAATGCTACATCAACAATAGGTTTATGATAGAATAATTTGGAAGTAAAGTCCGAAGACCAATTCTCTGTGGCCATTATACCCTCTAAATGAGAACCTGTACAAAAAGTTTTAGATGCCATGGTCCCACGAACAGAATGTGCTCTGAATTTAGTAATGTCTATTCCAGCCTCCCCCAGCAACCACCTGACCCATCTAGCCAAAGTGGCCGCAGAGACCGGTACAAATTTAGCTTCATTCTGCCTATGGCCACCTTTTGTCTGCCCTTTTAGAAATACTGTGACTTTGTATGCTCACAGCAGCATGGACATGCTATTATCTAGGGTGAAAACGGTCCCAGTAATCTTCTCTAGGGAAAAATGCAGCAAGACTTTCGAAGTCTGATACAAGTTTCTTGTGCAAAAAGTTGACTCCACTAGTTTTGGCAATACTCGCTTCATTTTGTCAACTTCAGAACAAGGTTACACTTATTGGAGTGGTTGGGCTACAATGTGCAATGTACAACAAAGGAAAGCAAAATGGCATTTCATTTAAAATGTAGGTAAGTGAGCTTCAAGCAGGTATAAAAACAAAATCACAATTAATAATAAAAACAAAACCACAATTATTAATATGAAAAGAGTTGTATATGGGCATGTGTTAATACAAACAGTGTGATATATGTAAATTTTACATTCTCAAGCCCCCCTTTTGCAGCAAGAGGTGAAGCCCAGCAAACCAATCAATAGCATATAATCAGATCATTTCAGTCTTTGAATTTTTCATTATCACATCCTTCAGCACCCTCTAAAATGACAAGTAAATATGCATGGGGAACACCTTTATTACTCCAAGCACGTTAGATGATACACATACGCAAGTTAATCACAATGTAAAGTGTTTTATAGCAAGAATGGCTGCAAGCATTATTTTGAAAATCATTATTCTGCAGTTCCCAAATATGTCTTATAACCAAGACCAGATGTCACTCAGCTTAGAGTCAAAGACAGTTTGAATCTTGTATAATTTCTTCACACTATCCTTAATGTCATCAGACTGTTAACGCATTCCCGGGCAAAGACTGGGCCAAGACGTACACAGGAACCTACTTTTCAAATTACAAATAAAATGTTACATTCTGGCAGCCAGCCTAGACAACAATGGGTTGAGCACCCACCTCCCCAGCTCCCAGTCATAGATTTGCCACCAGCTTCATGCCCATATGTGGTTATCGTGGACAATGTGCCTAGGCCTCAAAGCTCCATAATGGAATCTACTTCAGCTCTTAAAAATAAAATCATTTTCTGGCTAAACACAAATGTAAGCTGTAAGTGGGACATTTGTAAAGAGATCTTGTTTGTTCGCCAGGTGGGAGGCATAGGCCCATTAAGGAGGCAATTACCTGGTGACCTCGTAATTATCAACTTTCGTGATCCCAATGTTTCTAGGGAAGTTTTAGCGCTCGCAGAAGCCAGTATGATGAGGCTTATGCAGATCAGAATCCTACCATTGGGCTTTTTTAAATAAACATCTAGCCCCTATGGGAGACCCTGTCAACACTCAAACTTCTTACCATGTTTCCCTACGGGGCATAGGGAGTTGTTCCCATTACCCATCTCCCACCCAGTAACCATTATTCTGTTTTGAATGAATTGGAAGATGTGGACTGACAATCACTGACAATCACCTGCAATTTCAAATGTGCCCAGGGGAGCCGCTGGCGGGGAGCTGGTGGAGGAGGAATATATCATCGCCATACTGGGTCTGAGACTAGTCCATCCGTAAATGCCTCAGGGGAATTGGCTAATTTGCCATCTAATCCGCTTTTACCAACTAGTAAGTTACTGCATTGGAAATTTCTTAGCTGGAATGTGGCTGGTTTGGCCTCAGAGTTAGAGGTTGGGGGCTGGCGGTTGTTTATATAAAATTTTTATATTATTTTTATGTAGGAAACCTGGGCGGTTTTGGAACTGGTTCTTGATGGGTACACCAGTTTTAGTAACTTTGCCTCCCCCTCACCGTCTGGTCATGCTAAAGGGGGTTTGGTGGCGTGCTTCAAGGTTAATATTGGGTACAAGGGCCAAATGGCGAGACCACTTTTCCTTTTGGTGTCAGTCGGGGAGTACACCAGGGGTGTGTTCTCGCCCCTATCTTATTTCTCCTATATATTAATGATCTGGAGAAAACCCTGGTCTCCACCGAAGCTGATGTCCCCCGCATACTTAATAATGCTATTCCAGCTCTATTATACGCGGATGATGCAGTCTTACTGGCGAGGACAGCAAATGGGATCAAGCAGCTAGTTGATAGCTTTGTTGAATTCATAAGAAACTTGGACTTCGAAACCAACTGTTCAAAGACCCTTGTAATGGTCTGTGGCCTCAAAACACTAAGACACACCCTATGCACATAGGAGGACGTACCCTGACAAAAGTAAGCTCCTTTCCATACTTGGGGTTAGAATTTGATGAAGCATGTATCTGGCGCCACTGCCTGAAAAATAGGGTCTCATGCTTTTGGCTCACAGTAGGCATCACCTACTCCTTAGCTGCTAATATAGGGATAAGGCCGGTTGCCCACCTACTGGAGTTCTATAAAAGAAAATGTTTGCCGGCTGTGACCTATGGTGTGGGGCTATAAAGATGTAGGGAGCCTTCAGGTTGAGGAAAATTGGTTTTGCTGCCGGCTGCTGGGCACCCGGCCCTCCACACCACACTTTTATGTTCACCAGGAACTGGGTCTTGAATACTTACAGGATAGAATTTGCATTTCTCTGCTGGAGCTATGGTGCGCGATCTGGCTTAATAAGGAAGCCGTCCTCAATCAGCTGATTATTAAGGACTTTCTCGCTAGTATTCTTGCCTGCTCAATTCCATGGTTGAAATACATTAAGGGCTCTCTGACCGATTTGGGTTGCCCGCACTTATTAGAGAATCTGCATCTTATTACTACTTACGGACGGAGAGACAAACGAAGTGGGCAAGGCAACGGTTAAGGATTACTGTATGGCTCAAATGTCCGCAGGCCCAGCCTCTTATTTACTGTTTGTCCATAATGCGTATGAGCGAATGCTCTTAACCCACTTTAGATTGGGCTCTCTACATTGGATGCTGTCCTTTCCCCAAGGACAGTTTTCCTCTAGTGTTATGTGCACCTGCCCCTGTGATGCACACTCACCACAAACACTGTTGCACTTTATGTTTTTTTGTAAGTATTACGAGCTCTTTAGAAAATTGTATTTGGTACCATTGTTACGAAAACAGAACTTCACTAATTGTACGTTCGCCTTGCTGTTCCTTCACCAGTTAAATGATTATGATGTATGCTGCTTAGTGGGCCACTTCCTGAAAGGAGCGGTGGCCTGGCGTAAGAAGTTGCTGTTTTAATAACAAGATGGGATGTTTCTTTTTTTGGAGGGGGCTTTGGCCGTTTTTATGGATAATGTTTTGTATATTTTACATGTTTTTAAATTTTGCATTCTATGTAACTCTTTTATGATCTATTTATTTGATCGAATAAAGATTATTCATACAGGTGGCATTGGCTACTAATTCAAGTATCTGAGCACTGTGTCTAGTCTCTAGGGTGGCCTGTTTTACACCATAGTTAGTGACTAGAATGTAAAATAATCTGTTAATTTCGGAGACCTCACGTTGTCTCTGCTGTTGCTGGAAAAGATGAACATCACAGTATCTGATAGTGTGGATAATTTATCCATGATAAATGACCCCAGCACATTCGTGAAACAGCCATGAATAGGTTTTCTTTCTGTACATGAAGAGTGCATAGTCTCTTTGACATCAATGCTTGTGAAACACCATGCTAGCAGGAAGATGATGATCAAAGGGGGTTGCTACATAATGAATGGTCTCTACAACAACGTCACACTCCTTTTGGCTCACAAAGTCACTCCTATTAGTTGTTTCTTGATGTTCACAGAACTGCCTCCTTTTCGAAAAGCCAAATGAATAACATGAGGTTCGTTGCGACAAGTGGGATTGTTCAATTTGTTTTTAATGCCATACAAAGACTATCAGATGGTGCTGGCTCATTCAAACAGTTTTTGCTCATGACAGAACAGATAAAGGCAAGTTTTATTTTTACTAGAGGGTGCTCCAATCAAAGGTACACCCTCCAGGATATTGGTGGGCAAGTGCGTGCTGATCAAACACGAGGAAATATTGACAGTTTGGACATATTTCTCAAGCACCAGCAACTAGGAGTTATTTTCATACACAGAACAGCTGCTCTACTCGGGGAGACTTGCAGTATAGTAAACTCCCCATTCCTAAGCAATGAAGTATACGAGCAAGTGCCAGAGAGAGACTGAGGGCATTGTCAAAGGCAGCAGTCCAGAGACACAGAGGTATCCAGGAGATGGCTGCTTACCTCGTGCAGAAGTGAGAACGATGAGGGGTGAAAGGCGCAGCACTGTGCCGGTGTGGTGGTGCAGACAAAGAAAGTGGGCACTGGAAATCTGGCCCATTGACAGGCCTCTAGGCAGCCACATCTCTGGCAGAAGGTCTTAGCCCAAGGCTTGATGCAAGTCCAGATGGAGCAGCAGTGGGCAGGTGTCTCAGGGAGGTGCAGCATGCTTGCACTGGGAGGAGTGGATCCACATTGCCAGCCCAAGACACTTGACGGCTGTATTCGTGATGAGCAGCACCTGCCGCATCAGTCTGGCTACACTGTGATCTGTATCTGATGAATGTGGGTGTAGATTCGAAAGGAAATGTCAAAGTTCAGTGGGACACTCGGATAAGGCAGCCTGAATGTGAGAGCAGCAACTGTAGGGGCAGCGTATATGCTTTCTGCAGAATTAAAATATAGCATCATCATTCAATTGTGGGTCTAATTTAGAAGCTAGGATTGGTGGGTTTGGAAAGGGCTCAATATGTTTTTCTGAGTTGGTATGGCCCTGATGGACCACCAAGCTAGGGTCAAGGCCACAGGCCATTTCAATTGTAATTCAGAAATTATTTTTTCTATCTTTTCCTTAAGTGTACCTTGTTTTCATTCTGCTTTGTACTCTGACTCGGGGTGATAGGTGCAGTGGAAGTGATGATCAACCCCCAAGCTATGCAAATCTCCTGCACTACAGATGAAATGAAATGTAGTTCTCAGTTGTTCGAGATGCAACTTGGGCTTCCACATCGTGGAATGAAGTCACTAAGTAAGCACTTTGCAACTGTAATGGCACCTGCCTTTACACATGGAGAAGCTTCAACCCACCCTGAAAACATACAGGCAATCGCCATCACATAAGAATGAGTGTACAGAGAGGCCCCATATAGGAGGGTGAACAGTGGTGGTGGTCTTACTCCCTTTTCCCAGTATTATGGGACTGGCAAATGGCACAGGAATGGCAATACGTTTGTGCCATAGTGGAAACCATGGGCGCATACCAATTTGTTCAGGAGGCACATATCATACCATACCTGCCAACATGGGCAGTTTCATGGTACAACAGTGCAAGGTTGGGGAGTAGAACTTCGATGTGACCACACACTCTGAGCTGTCTCTCCAACTCCTTCCTGCTCCGTAGTACACTTCAACTTGATTCAATACTGATTCTCAGCCTCAGAAGCTCACTTCTGCAACAGAGGCAACTCTTGTAGGGAGGGGATGTGAAAAAAAATGCCCTGTACAACATATACAGCAGCATCATTAGTTTGTGCTAAAGCAGCCTGCCTACCAGCTAAATCAGCAAGAGAATTCCCTTAGGACATTTTGTCATATGAACATTGGCGGGCAGCAGCACAGTTCACTGCAGCAACTTTCTATGGCAACAATAAAGCCTTCAACAATGTTTTTTACAAACACACTGTTTTTAGTGAGGGTACCAGCGGATTTAAAGAATACTCTCTGCATCTAGAGGTGTCCAAAGTCACACGTGTAACTCCAAATGCATACTTTCAGTCCAATAACACAGTGGGCAGACTTTAGACTGGGCAGGCAGCAGCTTCCAATAACCTGATGTACAGTATATACAGCGTAACCTGCAATCAGTGCACATTTGTCATATCTGTGGTGTGGCTCAGCCACAAAATACATCAAATCACAGTTTGGCACGGGTGCATCTGTTAGGTTCATATAAGGCTTAGTTGCATGTTCAGTTAGCAAGAGAATCACAAGATTCACCATATTCACTGGTACGTGAGAGATGCCAGATTCATAGCGGGGAAGTGGACAAGAGGAATATGAGAGACAAAAAAAACAACAAGATTTTTTATAAGGACAAGGTGACGGTGGAAAGTTGTTGTGAATTTCTGGTGAGGAGAAGGTCAGCAATAGCATGGGGCACAGCTACAATTAGAGTGGTACTAATACAATGTTTTCAGATGCTTTAACAAGACAGCAACTGCTGCTACCAATCAGATACATGGAGGGATCCCACCATGATGTGGTTCAACATGAAAGGATAATAGGCTACAGGCTTTTTCTGACCCACAGAAACTTGTACCAGCACCCCAAGGGCAAAACCATTGTGTGCATGGCAGTACACAGTACACGATTTGGCATTATCGGGGAGCACCAAGGTAGGTGCAGATGTAAGAGTCTTGCTTTATCTGTACAAATGCATCTCTAGGCCACTGCAAAGGTTCAGGGGTATCTATACTGAAATAATCTTGCACTGGCTTCACCACTGCGCCTAACCTAGGACCCAGCCATGCCCAAGAAATTTCATACCTGGGAGATGGTGACTGGACGTGGCAACATACGAATGGCTTCAGTTTGCTCAGGTGACAAGTGGTGCTCCCTGGCAGAGATTTCAGGTCCAAGATATTAAACTTGGCAAAGGCAGAACTGTAGCTTCTCCTTTGAAGCCTTATGCCCCTTCTTAGTCAATTCAGTAAGGAGTCAACTTTGCAGTGATCATTAGTAACAGATGCCAACAATAAATCATCAATGTACTGAACCAAGGTACAGTCCTCTGGAAATTGTACAAACCTTTTTTAAAGCTTTGGAAAAGACTGACAGAGACCTCGTAAATCCTTGAGGGACAAAAATCTCTGCAATACACTTCTCAGTTCAAAGAAGATGTTTATTA
Organism: Pleurodeles waltl; assembly: GCF_031143425.1. Classification (NCBI taxonomy): domain Eukaryota; kingdom Metazoa; phylum Chordata; class Amphibia; order Caudata; family Salamandridae; genus Pleurodeles; species Pleurodeles waltl. The sequence continues at coordinate 1,328,451,957 of NC_090447.1, forward strand.
TTATTTCACCACAAGGTTCCTAAAAAAGGAGGTTAGTAGATAGAAAGCACACATTCAAAAATAGTCACAGCAATTAAATGAAAATATACCGAAATGATTCTCAACTGCAATGTACACAGCAAATATATGTAGTTATGATTGTGCAAAGCAAAGAATAAAGTAAAAATTCATCACCGTAGGGCCTGCCAAACTCTTCATCTTTCTCATGCCAGCAAGAAGATGACCCCGTTCAACTGTGAGGAAGAGATCTCCACCCTCATGGGACAGATATGTCAGGCATTTGAAGTCTAATCCTGACCGAGGTCTTGGAAATTCCACTGCTACTGAGTAGGGCCACCTTTTTATATCTTAAAGAACCGAAGGGCTTTCTAGAAAAACCCCTCCCATAAAAAAGAAATATTGAAACATGCTGGCTAATGTAGGTCAGAGTTGAAAGAAACAGGTTGGAACTGGCCAGTCTCCCAAATTGTCTCTCTCAAGGCCAAACCGTTCCCTGCTTGCACAAAAAACAGAAGTCTGGTACATTCCTATCATGATGACTGACTAACTGTTCGGTGATAATATGTCCTAGCTCTTCGGTGAGAAAAAATACAAAAACAAGCACAGTTTACAATGTGGAAAATTCCTAACATATTTAACATGACAGTGTCTGACGCTACGATAAAGTCAATAGGCAGCTAAACTGAATACAAAATGTAATCTGCAGTTGGTGAACACTGAACAACTAATTAAGGTGCAAGGTTGTGCAACACAGAGTCAGTGGTCAAAAACACATATTTCACTACAGGGAGCCTCTGCCACAAAAGTTGAGAACTTCTGAATGAAAACGCGGCGAGGATCTGACTCGTTGTGTATGAGGATGGAGGAGACGATAGAAAAGAGATCAAATACAGTAAACCACCAGGCATTTTTGAGGATACAAGAAAGGATGGTAGAAGAGTTAGGGACCACAAGGAAACTACGGATAACCACAGAAGTCACTAAATCAGCTATTTTCTTAGTTTACCATCCAATACACATTTTCATCAATTGACTTCTCACATTCTGTAACAAGCCCTGCACAAAAGCACCCCCTACAGCCTCCCGAGCCATCTCTTTTGGTGGGACAGTGCCCAAATACTTTTCAAACACAGGCCTGACTAGATAATCTGCTGGCAATTCACATTTTTCTTGTTTAACATTTGAAATCTTGGTCCAATTCTATTCACTGGGCACCCATCTGCAACAGCATTCAACAATGTTTCAGTCAACTTTGCCACATTTAGGGTCCAATCATTCCTGGGGTCTTTTCTCCACCAAGTCAACTTTTCAATTTTTCTCTCACTTCACTGGGTACCACTTAACACACTAACTGATTTACACCAGCCTAGTTTGGTCTATGCATATCAAACATGCTCTACAACTCTTCACAGAACTGGGTGGTGTTTTCTCTAATGTTGGAAAATGGTTTATTAACGCTCATTAAGTCAGAAGGGGAAGTGGATGGGGCATGTACCCCTGGGAGTAGGAAAGTCTCTTATGGTAAGATATTTGTTAGTAATGTATGGGGTCTGGATCACCTGCATCACTAGAGGGAGAAGATACTGTCCTCTCTGTTTGAATTCGGTTTCCAGCTAAGCAGCCTGCGGTCCTTCTTAACTTTCTCAGGTTGGAGGGGACTGTGCTCATGGGAATCTCTATTCCCAGCTGGGACTGAACGCACTCTCAGTCTAGACTGCTCCACAGTAGTTGAGACTGCATCATGCCTGGTTATTTGCATCCCTTTGTTGGGTGCTCTGCTGTCAGTGGCTCGCATTGCAGCGCTCATTTGCTTCTTACTTTCTTGTGCTCCTTCTGAAGATTGTCCTGCTAGCTCTGCTCCATTTCCAAGTATATCTGCAGCCGCACCCTCAGCCCCATTGGTTAGCATGGGGGAAAATCCTCTTCCCTTGGGTTCTTGAGGTCCTTGTGGTTCAGGGATCTGCGGGAATAAATAGGGAGGAGGCGGAGCTGTAGGAGCACAAGCCCTAACTCTGTCTCTAAGGTGACTTATTTGGTATTCCAGGTTCTCCTATGGTTTAGAGTGAGTGGGCTCTAGAAATAGTGTGGGAACGGGGATGATTCTCCTGGGTCTATTTCATATCAAAGACTAGGGACTCCTGCTTGCCTCTTCATGCTACTGTAAAAAGAGCCACCACTGTTCTGCCTCTGATTTGTTCTGAGAGTCCTGTAATGTCTTTTCCAAGTGCCTTAATCCCTCCAGATCAAAGAGACCCTATACAGGAAAAGATTTCTTACCCTTACCATTGTTGTTAGCGGGACCCACCCACTGATTCAGAAATTTGGCTATGGCTTCATTTTTGTCGTGGTACATAGCATGACCTAGCGTCCCTTTTGCTTCAGGTTCGCTACATTTAGATTTTTCTACCACATCACTGCTTCTTTCTTCACATACACTAAACAGGAAAAAGGTCTGCTGGCTTTGTGCCAACAGCTCATTCCATGGAGTGGATGGTGGAAAGGAGATAGGAAGCAGCGTAATATTTCCCTGACTTAATTATTTCTAACTGTTCTTGTGGAGGGTGAAAGGAAAGGTATTGTACACTCACATTCAGATATCCCCTTGTGTTCGGATGACCTTTGGTTTTGTGCCTAGAGGGAATGGCTGGATCAGAGGGCCTCTCTCTTGCATACATTCATCCTTCAAGGACTGAGTTCGGGTCCTCCTGACTATCATCCCCGTTCCCACACTATTTCTAGAGCCCACTCACTCTAAACCATAGATTTGCACATATATAATTTTTGTTACTGGGCTCTTCTGATTCCTACTCACACAATAAGTCTAAATTCCTGTTATCTCCTAAAAAGACGACACCTTCAGTCACTTTAACATGTTACAAGGAATGAAAGATACTACCTGTGAATCAAGTAAGCACAAACAGTAAACATGGTTAGACTTCACCTAAATTGAGCTCAATGTGTTAACACTGTCTGTCGAATAACTATGTCCAGCGTTGGGCCATGGTGCACCCAAGGAGCAGGAGACAAAAAGTTATGGTGTAACCTTTTTCAACAATTTGCTCGACCCAGCTGTCAGATCTGCCTGAATTGCCAACAGTGACGCAAGTGCTGGATCCTCCTACTGTTCGGCATGTGCTGCTGAGGGCAAACTAAAGCAGTTTGAAGGTGGTTTTAGCAGGGAGAGGAATTGGAAGGCTTTTGCTCCTACTGGCCCACACATCTGCCAGATTTATGTCCACAGCCTGAAAGGCCTGGAATGTCTGATGCAAAAGAGGCTAAGAAAGCTCTCTGCCTACATGCCTCCCGCTTGAATAGCCCATGCTGAACTAGTGAAGAAACTGTCAACAGCCCCAAAGAACATGCTATAGCTTTGCTATGCTTAAAGCATTCCAAAGCAGAATCCACCTACTCTCCAAAGAGGCAAGACCCATGAAAGAGGAAGCATGTACATCACCAGAGAACACATCAGACTTTATCCAGGCAGGCTTACAAAGGATAACTTTGGCACCAACTGCCCTGCCAATACAGGCCACATCCTGCTCATTGTGTATCGTCTGAGCTAGAGAAGCCATAAGATCCTCTGGTACTGTCAGCAAGGTCTAGTTGGCCATGTCCCAAAGGCATATTACTCCAAAAGGCACCCTGCACCTATGAATCATTGTGGCAAGCTAGCAGAGGAAAACACATTTTCCAAAGGTGTCAGTCCTTTTAGGTCCTCTGCCTGGAAATGAGAAATTAATTAGGGTTCAATTTACGGGTCAAAACCTGGATAGTAAGGATCTATGGAGTGGGGTGCTTGGTGTGAAAATCCAGATCACCAGGCACCGATTTATGATGCCTGTTCACAGGTGGGCAAGAACATGATTTAGGGCCTGATTTAGATCTTGGCAGTATTACCGCCAATCTGCTCCGGTGGCAGACCTAAAAACACCGTCAAGTTGACGGTGTTCCACCCGCCGTATTTAGATGTATTGTGGCTGAGCTGCAGACCGCAATATCGGAGTGCTCTTCCTAGCTGGAAGGCTGGCGGGTTCCGACGACCATCTTTAGATGTTACAGTCCTGCAGGCAGTGTACTCGCAGTGGTTTGCTGATGGAGGGAGCCTGTCACTGGACCCAATGGACATCGTACAATGGAAGTGGCAATGGAGTAGAGGTAAGTCAAACACACACACACACACACACACACACTGTACCTTAGCCATATGTGTCCCCCTGCGCAACACATCACACACACACAATAACCCATTGCCATTCCAACACCACACAACATGTAAATGCCGAAACATACACAACATCGAACCCACATGCACGTGGCACACATACAGACACAACCACATCACTCACTCCATCTCCCTCCACCTCAACTAACCAATCCAATCTCATACACACATACACGTACTGACTCACATACACAACTGGACTCACAATATCACAAGTACAGATTTGGTAGCACACATAGATTTGGTGACAAGTGTGATTCAATCGTTAATGTGATGCCAGCATTCATTTGGCATTGAATACTGACATCACAATAACAATTGTGTATGTGTGTGATATGTGTCCTGTACCAGTGTGTACCCATCAATCTCTGACACAAATGTGTTCCCGATATATGCATGTCAGAGGTATTTAAAATAAATACCTGTGGCATGTATATTTCTGCAGAGGTCCTGAGCTCATATGCAGTGCCCACACAATGTACACAGTACCTGCAGTATCCCTACCTTTGAGTCCACGATGGTGGAGTCGTGTGTCCTCTGTGGTTCAGTGGCAGCAGCGATGGTAGGTGATGTCCAATCGGGTTTTGTCCAAAACAGAAGAGGAAAAGTGGAAAAAGGTAGGTTTTGTGCCCCTTCCCCCTCCAATCCAGTAACTCAGGTGTGGAGGTCAGACCGTCACAGTTGGCTTGGCAGTAAGGCACATCCACATCTACTTTGCGGTAAACGTGGCTGGAGTCCCGCTGTCAGCCCCTATTTTCAAAGCCTCCATTGAGGTGGCTGGAGATTCTTCGCAGAGTCAGTGGGACTTGGGTTGTCTTTCACCTTTGGTCCTGTGAAGATCTAAATCAGGCCCTTAGACCAGAGAACCATCAGAGTATCTGTGAGGGCATCATTGACTGGGAGCATGGACTCAAATATTGCCGGCCCAGGCTGTAGAATTTCTGTCAAAACATTTATTTTAGACTCAATGTAGGTCAGCAGTAATTCTAATACCCTGGCTGCGCTAAGACCCACCACTGCAAACCAGAAAATGTCTTCCATTGGTGGCCCATGTGGTGAGTCAAGCTCTGGCTCAGATCTGGTATCAAGTCCAGTGGCATTTTGTAAATCAAGGTATAAGGCATTATTAGTGTAATGGGGGGTGGGAACCATCCTCCTCCCAATCATCATAATCAATATCCTTGAGTGTACCTTGCTCTGGCACAGTGTCAGAATCAGAGCCAAAAATATGATGGAGGCTCTGCTGATAACTACAACATGGTACAGGCAAAGGGTTAGAGTCGAGGTCCATGACAATAGGTTGCACTTTAGTAATTTCATAGCACAACATCAATTGAGCTTGAGTCAGTGTTAGTTTGAGATTGAACATGGCACCGGGTCATCCACTGGTGCAGATGATGTTAGCTCGGATGTCAGGGCGACGGTAACCAAGGTGGAAATTGGGGTCAGAGTGAAAGTCTCTAGTGTAGGAAGTACGGACCCAGTAACGGGCCCAACAGAGACAGACAGTCTCAGGGATGGGACCCGTCTATACTAACCCAAGCCAAGGCCGTTGTGGTTTTACGGGGCATGAAGGGACTCCAATGAGAGCCGAAAGCACACTGAAAATTTGTAGCATGGCCTTTTTGAAGATCTCAATCTGTTGCGAGGTCGACAAAAGTCTGGAAAACTTGGGGTACATTGGGATCAACTGGGAGAACAGCTGCGTGACTGATGACCTCGATGTAATGCAACTGACATCTTGACACCCTCGTGCCTTCTCTTTGGGGTCAGAGTGGCGGGATAGGTTTGAGCCCCACTTCACTTTGTTATGCTTCTGTTTAGACTTTAGCTTTGACTTACTAGAGGACTTTGAGCAGGAAGTGAAAGAGTCCCAGGGACTACCCTGTGACCAGGACCATGAACGGGCCTGCAACTTGGAGATGCAGCAGGATTTGTACAAAGGGCGCAACTTCTTCTTGTGTTTGGAAATATACAACTTTGCCTTCCCGTCATGAGGGTGTATTTATGACAATATCAAGTCACTGCTCTAAAAAACTGTACCACTCAATGGCTAGGAATGTTACAATTGTAAGGATGTTGCCAAAGATGAATGGATAAATCTGCTTGATGATTACTTCAAAGAGAAGTCTATGTTATCAACCCAACTTATAAACAGTATAAAAATGTGCTCACATCTCAGAAGTAAGAATATCTGCAAACACATTATTTTCAATGCCATTTTCTCTTTAAGGAGCCTGTGAACAAATGTGTGTAGCTCTACTGGTCTTCCTTCCAACTGTTCAAGTCTGGATGAAATTGTCAACCAGAAGGTGTATACTGATCTGTAAGCTTTACCTTTCCTCACTAATTGTGGCCATAAATTGAACATGTACACTACAGATGCTGAAACCGAATATTGCATTGATTAATACAACCACATGCACAGTGCCTATGACTGAGAAATGCAACAATCTCTGTGGACCTTCTAACCTTGAAATTCTCTATGAAACTAATTACAGGTAGTTGGGGAAGCTCCCCATTGGAACCTTCACCAGGTTCTGATTTAGCAGCTGAAGAAGAGGGAAGTAGGAATTCCTGAAGAACATGGAACCACACTTGTGTTACCCAAAGGGAGTGGTATACATTAGAGAGGCCTTTTACCTACTGATCCCTGTAACCACTTTAGTCAGCATCACAACTGGCAGGAATACCTAGTCCACTCCAGAGTTTCAGAATTGCCAGAAGCATCTCTTGTTTGGGGACTGGAAACCAATTAAAGAACTATGGTGGATGATCTTGAGACATGGTACTAAGGTCACAGTAATAGGAACACCCACTGGCCTCTCATTGGCAAAAGGAATTTGTGTTCTAACTTTTGATCACATCATGCTGCTGTGCATTCTCCCTGGGCCAATCTACATTCTTGCCCTCACTTAAAAATTGGGGGAAATCTCTAAGATTCCCAATAATATCACCAGTGACATCTTATACATTTGTGGGACCATGGGCAAGATATATATTTGGTCCCTTGTTTGGGACAACTTTGAATTTATTACCACTTTTTGGCTCATTCACGACCTTGTGATGCCAAACAACATTAAAATATATATAAAGTTTTTCAAATGGGGGCCTGTAACAACCAGTGAAGAGCGCACACTGCTTGGTGTCCACCAACCAAGTTATACCACAAGAAGGATTGAACAATCATTGATAAAGCCATTTCTTTCTGAGTTTGAATCTAGATTTCTTTACTTGCAACAAGCATTTTATCTAAGATTCAGTGTGCCAGTTTGTTACTCCCATTGTAGGAAAAACCTTCTAATAGTGACTAGTTAGATGTTTAGTGAAGTAGTGCATAATATTAAAATATGACATATACGTAAAACACTTGAAATTGTAGCTTTATTAGCTGAATACTTGTAATGAATGAATTAAGGTGTTTATGCATTAAGGTGTTTTGTAAATTGTGTAGCTACTTCAGGGGGTGTCCCGACACTATGGGATGTAAAGTTCAAACATACTCTGCCACAAATTTAGCACGAGGAAGGATGGAATGAGCGATGGTATTGAATGCTGTTGAAGATCAAGTAAGATAAAGGCGGCATTCTTCCCTTGATTGAGTGTTAATTTGATATGATCCGCTGTACTATGTTAGGGGCGGAACCCAGATTCACTGGGGTGTAAAAGGTTGTGCTGCTCCACAAAAGCAGTTTGTTGGCTATTGACAAGCTTTTTGGACAGGACTGGAAGGAGTGAAATGGGCCGGAAGTTGGACAGGAGGTTAGAGTCTAGGGAAGATTTATTTTAGAAAGCGGAACAACCATAACCAACTTCCAAGATACTAGCACAATAGCTGTTGAGATTGAGGTGTTAAAAACCTCATTTATGATTGGGTTGACCACCTTAACTGCAGACACCATATACAGGGAGGACATGAGTCAGATGAAGAACCTGGTTTTCAGTTTAGTAAAGCCATTCAGACTCCTCAAGCAAAACAGGGCTAAACTGGGTGTAAAAGATTCAATTCAGGCTCGTAAAGTAAAATATGGCATCTTTAATCCTCATCAGCACCATAATCCCTCTTCCAAGTCTCGCCCAGTTTCCAATAACATACCTGGCCGTCTCTTCATTCTACACTCCATTCCAGAATTTTATATAATGAATATTCCAAAACACTTAACATTACTAAATGACCTAGTCCTAAAGCGTATAACATATAACACCGAGAAAGCTCAAAGTGCTTGCAGGTGATCTCATCCTCCAGCAGCCTTCTATCCGGGGTAAAAGACAGCTCAAAGAAATCTGCAAGCCCGTCACAAAGTTTCTGGGAGGGAATAGCAGCCTAATGCATGCCTTAGGTGGCAAGAAGGTATTAACAATCTGAAAAATGTCTTGAAGGCTATTGATAGCTGAGTTGGTCTTAGTTCCAAAACAAGATGCCTGGGCTGAGAAAATGGCAGCATGATAGGTCTTCAAGGCTGCCTTATAAGTGGCGTTACTTCCCAGAGAGTAATCCTTATGGCACTCTCTTTCCAACTTCTTGTAGGCCCTCCTTTCTAAAGCAAGAAAGGGAGAAAATTAAGGGCAGAAAGGCCACACTTGCACTTCTTCCCAAACTGAGGTGGGGCCAAAGTCTCAAAAGCTGCCTGAAGCCAGCCGGTGTCTGTGTCAGCATCATGTTCAGTGGCGCCTGAAAGTGTTGGGAAAAAAAACAATGAACTCCTTAGCCTTTCTCATAATCCAAGCCAGGGTGGTGTGTCTATTGGTTTGCCTAGTCTCTTAAAAGTTGGCGGCGAAGAATCAGTCAGAAAATGGTCTGACCAATCAACCACCTGGGATTCTTCAACCAACTCAGGAAGATTACAAAATTTCAGATTGATGATGTGACTGGCTTGGTCGGTAGGAGAAGTTACTACTGGAGTCAGATTAAGGGAGACCAATTGGCCTGTCAAGGCACAAAAAAGTCTGTCAGTAAGATTATCTGTCTGAATATGAAAATCCCTTAACAGTAGTACTGTAAAAAGCCTAATTGTAAGCAGTCATCCTACCCCTCACCTTTCCTATTAACCCTGTCCAAATGCACTAGGGACAACCCATTTGGAATAGCAGTTGCTATATCAGGACCCACAGCTTCATTCATCCATGTTTCTGTCATAAAGCCACAAATATTTCATCCATCACTACTAGCGTTCTTGCTGCAATAGTTATAAAGTGCTGCACTGTGGACTTTCACTATTCCATTAAAATCGTATAACTTTCTAATACTAATTTCTAAGTTCTCTACCCCTGCCTTGCCCCTCTTCCTCACTTTATACATTTGCACTTCTATGGCTCGACGGTTACATATGCCCTTGCTTAGTAAGATAAATGAGATGGATCATGATACAGGAAATGGGCTGAGACATAAAGAAAAGGGGTAGAAAAAGAGATGATGTAGAAAAATATGTGAGGCAAGGAGAGAAGTAAAGTAAAAAAAGAAATGTGAGGTAGCCAGAGGTAAAATAAAGAGAGAGAGAAAGAAAGGTCCAGGTAACTAGAGGTAGAGAAATAGGTAAGGTTTTAGAGTGTGTTGAAGAGGTAGCGAGAGATCACGACAGGGAGAAGGGAATATAAAGAGCAGTGTAGGAGTACAGTACTCCAAGGGGTGAGGTAAAAATAAGTCAATTAGACAGAACTAAATGCAGCGGAGGAAGAGGTAGGGGCACTGATGAAACTGAAAACAATCTACTCCAGGAACCCATAAATTGGGAGTCGAGATGTGGCAGAGGAAAGGGGTTGGAGTCACAAAAAAGCGAAGTGTGGCAGTTAGCTTATAGATTTTTTTTTGTTAATCTGCTGGAAAGAAATTAGCCACAATTGTGAGGGTTAATCTCTTCTGGCTTAATTGGTCACAAAGAGGCTACTTTTTCAAACATCTTACAGGTTTACAACAATTGCTGCATAGATATTTGTGTGGCCAGCAGTTTGAGGGGATTATAACAATGGTAAGGTAACTGGTGGTTAATGCAGTTTCGGGAGACTTCTATGTTTTGTCCAGTTTTGACTCATGAAGTAGCACAGAGCGTTAGTGTGCCTGTGTTTCAAAGCACATCCTGTATCATGCAGATCACAGATTTGTATTTTATGTGGACTAGTAAGTGGTTTACTGCTTTTGACACAGTGATCCTTTTGTTACTTCCAGTTCCTAGGGTGGAATGCTTCTATTATAGCAGGGTGAGCTATGAACTGGCACCAAGGAGCTGCATACCACCTCAATTCATGGGTTTGCATCCTTGATGTTTTTTTCTATCTGATATTTTAAGTTTAGAAAGAAAGGGTTGCTTTGGGTAGTAATAAAGCCTTGTTAGTAAAGACAACAACTCAAATCACTATTACATTTTAAATCCTGATTGTTTCTCCCAACCATGCACTCTTACCAAATAATCTCTACAAGTATGAACGACATGTGACTCCTACACCTCATAACCCTCATTGTCCTATGTAACATTTACTGTATATTGATGCACACACTTGTACCAATTCCTGTCTCTGTGTGTGATGCAAAGTGCTCTGAAACCCGACACTGGGATGAGTAGCACTATAAAAGAATCAAATACAAAAATAAATCAGTGGCATTTAAATCATTATTTGTGTAATTACTCCTACACACAGATACCGCTGGCATTCGTAAACGTGTCTTACGTGGGTGGGGGTCAAAAGGTCAACATCCTGTCTCCAGTCACAGATTTTCTTAAGTGCTTGTGGAGTGACAAGCTGCGGGCCCCGGTTTCCTTTCATTGTGATAACATCTGGATGACAGGCTCCAGATAGCTCCCAGTGAGTGTGATACTTTGACAAAGGAAGGGCCGATGGCCCTTTAAAATAAACCTTTTTTTGGACCCAGCTGGAAGTGAAAATAAAAAAATCTGCCTGCAGAAAGCAGACGACGTGTAGGTAGTGCTGAATTCTGTCAGAACATCGCACCCGGACTAATACAGCATATTATCGGAAGTGGGATATGGCAGGGGACCCCTCACTTCCTGTGCCGCAAACCTGAGGTGAAACAAGATGCAAGGTTGAGGGAGAGAAAACTAGAAAGATGTATAGAAAAACAAGTCAGTCAACGAGAGTAGTTGACACGAGAGAGAACGGTAGAGAGGAATGAAGGGTAGAAAGAGAAATGTTATGTAGAGCGAAAAGAGAAAGCCGATAGATTGTGAAACAGAAGAGACATGAGGGTTATACCGAGGTAGGGAGAGAGGGTAAGGAGGTAGAGCGATAAAGAAAGGTTGAGAGAGATCGATGGGGAGGAGGAGGTGAGCTGAAAGGGAGAATGATGTCCAGAGATGGTTATGTATTTGTATGTCAGAGAGAGGGAGAGACAAAGAGAGAGGAGTTGATGGTAGGGAAAAACCAGTGGGGGTAGAGAAATTCAGGTAGCCGGAAAGAAGTAGGATATTTAGAGAGGAGTGGGATACTCAGAGAGGTAAGGGAGAGAGAACAGAGGTAGAATAAGAGCGAGGGAAGGTGGAGCAGTGAGGTATTGAAGAGGCCAGCACGACACAGGGGTTACAACCGCGTAACCTCTTGTAATTTTGCTTTATGTTTGTGACACGAAATTCCACCATGCTGTGTAATTGCCTAGTATTTGCTGCAAAAATTCAGAGCACATGCACTTGAACAACCACCACGCGAGTGGCTGCTTTTGCCACGCTTGTTTTTGAGCTGTTTGTACTGCAAAACGCCTTCTTGTGTTCAAAATGGACACAAGGACACATTTCACCTTAAAATACAGTGCCAAATGGCAGTTTTGCATTTTGTAAAAATATGCATAATTTAATTTAATTTCCCCAAATTTCACGTGATGATGCAAATGCAAATTACGCAAATTGTGCACACCCTTACAACTTAAGGAATGGTTAACTAAATTGAGAGGCTAGGTATTAAGAGAGATCAGTTGTGAAGAGAGATGTGAGGGAGATGTTAGATGAAGAGAGAACTGAGATAAGTAGATATGAGATGAAGAGAGAAAGGAGATAAAGAGGTTAGGTGGAGTAGTGAGGGGGTGAACAGTGTGGAATGCGGCGAGCTGAAGTAAAGATAGAGATGATGTTCTGTGAGTGAAGTAAATAGAGGTGAGATACATAGAGGTCAGATGGAAAAAGAGCATTGCACTACAGAGAGATGTAGGAGGTAGGGAGAGAAATATCCCATACAATGCACGTGTGCTTGATAATGAAGCAAACATTATCAGGCTACACTGTGCCCAATTCAGCCAAATGTTACGTATTCAATATTTGGGGAGACAAACCCCCGCCTAGATATAGCAAGCTGTGCCTGTCTTGGGGTTGGGAGTGCCAAAGTGTGATTTAGCCAGAAATTGGGGAACGAGTCGTGCTCAGGGTGTGACAGGCGAGTAAAGATATGGACTGGTTCAGCTGGCAGAGGAGAAAATCTATTGCAGCAGAGGGTGCCCCAAAAAGTGGGAAAATCTGGGTTCCATGGTGGGCGCACATAGGGATAACATAGAGGTCATCCGAGCCACAGCATGCTATTACCGTATGCTATATGACAGAACAGTACACAATGTCCATTACCCATTGTTCCTGAACACCTGTCTCAATATCTCTGCATTGAGGATACTTACATTGTATTGCCTTGGAACCTGCCTATTATCTTACATGTTTTTTCTTTCATTATTGCCTTATTTCTGAAAACCAATAAAAATATAGGACCAAATGTATCAACAAACCATTTTGCGATTCTCTAATAGCGATTTTTAAGAAATAGCTATTTCAGAAATGCAAAATAGTATGTATCATTTGCGATTCGGTAATAGCGATTTCTTAAAAAATCGCAAATGCTATTACCGAACCGCAAATAGCGATTCCGACCCTATTCACACCTATGGGCCTGTAGGCCCATATTTGTGAATTTTTTGCATTTCCCAAACTGCGAATTCCTAACTGGAATTCGCAGTTTGGGAAATGATTACCCCAGGGTGCTGGAGGCCTAAGGCCCCCTCTGGTAGAAGTCAGCTGGAGCTGTGGAACATCGGAAGCAGGCAGGTTGGGGGATCCTGCCAGCATGATGTAAGCATATCAGGGTGAGGTATGTTGTGTGTAGGTCATTTAGTTGAATTAACCAGAGGCATGTGGAGATGGCCAGCATGCGTGGAGCTAGCCTTGCCTCCCTCCAATCCGCCTTGTCGAGTTCGCCAATCCAGCCCTTTCTGCAGTGTCAAAGTGAGTCAAAATTATGTGCGGCATTCACAGTGAGCTATCAATAGATTTGGGACATTACGCCTTTACCAATGCAGCCCATTTGCAGTTTGCCCCTAGGGAGCTAAATTCAGGGACCTCATTGTCAGGTGGGATGCTGGCTATGAGGGTGTGGCGCAGTTGCAGGTGTTTTTAAGATTACAGTGATCCTGTAGGTCTCAGAAGTCATTATGTGTTCCCCTGCCCAGATATCTCCAAGGACTGTGATGCCTATCATGTCCCATTTATGGAAGCCTTTTAATCCGGCTGGGTAGTGGAGCCATCGCCCCCTCCAAAGGTGGGTCATCTCCATCAATTTACAGTTCCAGCATAGGAGTTTTAATGCATTTCTACAGTAAAGGAGGACCATGCAAGTAATGCCGGGTAGGCGATGGGGTATGGGAGCACCGTATAACAGATCAGGATGTGGTCAATTTCCAGTGAAGAGAGTTCTCATCTGTAGGTTGGATTATCCCACCCACCACTGAGCCAGCCGTTAATAACAATTAGTGGTAGGCCAGGTAGTAGCATTAGAGGTTCACCATCCCTAGCCCACCATCATACAGGGATTGCCTACCATTGGGAAATGCGATTCATGAGCAACCACCCGACCAGAGAAAGGATCAGAGAGTGGAGTTGAGTGCGTGGAACCAACATGGGGGAATTTGGGAGTAGGAAGTGTTGGAATATGTACAGAAAGTGAGAGAGAACCATCATCTTGAAGAGGGTGATACAGCCCATTACATGCAGGGTAAGTTGTGACCACTTCTGGATGTCACTTTTCATCCTGGATGCTAATGGGGTCAGGTTAAGGTGTCTTGTGAGGTCGGGGATCGGGGAGATGTAAAACCCTAGGTACTTGAAGGAGTGACGTCTCACCGGGATATTGGATTGCCAAGAGTGGGTGATTGCATCGCCTCTGGTCGGGACCAGTATAGATTTGGACATATTCACCTGGAGGCCAGGGGCCTCACTGAATAATGCAACAATTTCAAGACACCGGGGGGCCCAAAAGGGGTCAGCCAAAAACAATAAAAACTTCATCCACACAGTGAGCGATCCTCTCCTCTGGCCCCCCACGCCATGACCACCTGCTGAGTTGAGCATGCGAGGGCAAATAGTAATGGAGACAGGGGAGAGCCCTGACATGTGCCCCTACAAATAGGGAAGCTGTCCGACAGTGAGCCATTGACCCAGACCTGTGCAGACACTCTGTCACATCCATATCATTGGAGGAAGAGACATTGGGTTCCTAGCAAGTGAGTTTCCTGAAGCATGAGAATGGCAGGCTGAAAGCGTTTGGTAAATGGCAGGACAGCAGTATGTTTAATGAAGCTCAGAAGGCCATTCACATTCCAGGACATCAATTTAAGTGAGGGCATGTCAGACATCTGGGATGTTGCAGGGTGGCATTGAAGCAAAACCCGGCTCAGAGCATGGGCAGAATAGCTTTGGAAGGAGGGGGGTGTTTGGTGGGTCACGTGTGAGGTGCAGTGCAGGCGCTGGATAGCTCGCTGGTGGATGCAAAATAAACAAAACAAAAACCAATACGACAAACCATTCCCTTTGTTCCACCCAACCACCCCCCTATTTTTCCATCCAAGTAGGACGCAATACCAGAGAACGTTAGGGTAAGTGTGACATACAGTTACCACGGAGTATGAAAATTCTCTATGGGGCACAACCACCAACTCTTTATTCCCAGAAACAACGGAGACAGGCCTAAACAGAATCAGGCTTGGGAGTTTCTCCCTCGGAGGTCCATGCCGGTGGGGCCTTGCTAGGTTGTCCACCAGTCCCTGTCATCCTAAGTGGAGGGGGCTCAGAGTCTGAAAACCCTCTCTTTTCATCATCACTGGTGCAGTGCTTACAGGAGTGGGTCCATCTCTTCTTATGAGATTTTGGAAGGTAATTTGCAGTGCCTAAGTGCAACCCACCACCAGGGCCTGTTCAGTCCGAGGGGGCTAATGGGACTCTTCTCTCTTCTCTCCTCAACTTATTCCCAGGCCTGCTCAGGAGAGTCAAATAAGTATGGTGTAGAGTCGAAGAGGATTTTGCTGGGAAAAGGAGCATATGTTGGAGAATAAGGCCCTCATTACAACCCTGGCGATTGGTTACAAAGCAGCAGTAATACCGCCAACAGGCCAGTGGTAAAAAAAATGGAATTTTGACCACGGCAGAAATCGCCAACACAGACAGCCACTTTAACACTCGGACCGCCACGGCGGTAGCAACAAGCACTGCAGCGGTAACCGCCAACAGCCAGGTGGAAAACAATGTACCGACCACTGTGTGAGTGCCTGTGGGATGATGTGTGGTGCTTGCGTTTGCCTGAGCCACTTCTGTGTGTTGATTTGGGTGCATGCATGTCTGAAGGTGTGCTTGGGATAGGCTGGGGTTGAGGGGAATGGGACTGGGTAGAGGGAATTGGAGGTGGGAGGCTAGAGACAGAGACAATGGCTACCATCAGTGAGTTGGTCAAAACCTGGAATGATCTCTGTTGGGCCTCCACGCCATAGTGAATGCCCTCCAGGAATGCATTTGTTTGTTGCAAATGCCCTGCTAGACCCTGGATGGCATTCAGTATGGTTGACTGCCCAACAGAGAGGGATCTCAGGAGGTCAATAACCTCCTCATTGAGGGCAGCAGGGCTGACTGGGGCAGGGCCTGAGGTACCTGGGGCGAAGGTGAGTAGGCACGGGACACTCGCTGAGGGGCTGCTGGGAGGGCGGTGCTGGTAGAGGGGGTGGCGGCTGTGCCTGTAGTTGGGGTGGGCACAGAGGTGTCCGCCACCGCCAGGGAGCTTCCATCAGAGGAGGTGTTGCACACCTGAAACCCACAGGACCCTGCCCAGTAGTAGATGCCGACTATCATTAATGGGGTTGGAGTGCATCTGAGCCTGCCCATCATGGAACCTCCCCTGCCATGTTCGTCCTGGCCTAGGGGCACACACAGACCCACTTCCCCCACCCAGGTTACACCTCGACACGCGCAACTTCATGATTCTGAATCTGTACTCACCCCCTTGTGGCTGCTGTGATGCTTTCAAGCGCCCATCCAACTCCGGATAGGCCAACGCCAGGATGCGGAACATCAGGGGGGGTCAGGGTATGATGGGCACCCCTTCCTCGTTGGGAGGCCATCCCCAGCTGGGCCTCCGCCGTCTTCCTTGCCCAGCGGCGCAGGTCCGTCTCACCAGGGTCTGCACCTCCTTGGCGATGGCACGCCAAAAATACCTTTTTTCTGATGGGCACTGACCTGCAGAAAAAGATACATAAGAAAAGGTATTAGTCATACCGTCCGGACTGTTACACTCACAGCCCACCATATCCCTGCCATCCCCTTATGCACAGACATTGCCCACCAAACATGCAGCACTCTGCCCAGGACCACTCAGCCCCCCACCCCCACACAAGGCTTACACACACAGCACTCCATACATTCATGCCCCATGCATTGTGCTCACAGTGTACTCACCTGTTTGTCTGGAGGACCATAAAGTAAAGGGCACTGGGGTAGGACCCCATCCACTTGTCTCTCCAACTCCTCGGAAGTGAAGGCAGGGGGCTCTTTCCCCAGACACTCGAGCCATGGTCACTTTCAGACACCGGTCACAGCAGCACTTGCAGTGTAGGTCCTCTCCAGTTGAAGGTCAGGTAGCAAGTGAGTGAACAGATTGAAAATGGCAGTCACGTCCGCGGCAGTGCTTACCGTCACTGCCGTCATACATCAGCATTGGCTACTGGAAGCCTTAGGCCCCAATGATAACCAATGATGTGTTGCCCGCAATGGCGCACAACGTCAGCGGTATTACCTCATTTCCACTTGTCCCTCCTCACAGGTCAGGCGGCCGCTATTTCAGGGGGGAACAGGCCATGGCACCTAACTGTGTCACAGCAGACATAGGCACATCAACGGACCTACACGTTCACATACTGTTTCTGTAAAAAAGATGCAAGGCATATTAATCTGGGGATATGTTTGAATATGACCATCTGCTCACCGTTTTTCACCCTAGAGTTCAACCGGTGAGGATGAATAGGAGATGGAGACATACCCCCGTGTACAGACCCCTGGTGGACCTGGCGACAATGGAGGACAAGCACATTATCCTAACCTACAGACTTGATAGGGCCACAATCCATGAGCTGTGTGCCCAATTGGAGCCAGACCTGATCTCAGCTATCCGCCACCCCACTGGGATCCCCCCTCTTGTGCAGGTCCTGTCAGTGCTCCATTTCTTGGCAAGTGGGTCCTTCCAAGCGACAGTGGCCATGGCAGCAGGGATGTCACAGCTTATGTTCTCAAACGTGCTGACCAAAATGTTGTCTGCCCTGATGAAACACATGCGCAGCTACATCGTTTTCCCCCAGGTGGAGGATTTGGCCACAGTGAAGGCTGACTTATATGCAATCGGACATATCCCCAACATCATTGGGGCTATTGATGGTACATATATTGCATTTGTCCCCCCACCCACCCCCAGAGAAATTAACAGGTGTTCAGAAATCGAAAGAGCTTTCACTCTCTGAATGTGCAGATAGTGTGCCTGGTGGACCAGTACATCTCCCATGTCAATGCAAAGTATCCTGGGTCTGTGCATGATGCCTTTATTTTGAGGAATAGCAGCATTCCATATGTGATGTCTCAACTCCAGAGGCACAGGGCGTGGATAATAGGTGAGCCCATGGTCCCCACCCAGTGTCTGTTGGTAAATGGATGTGGGTTTGGCCCTAAGGGTGAGTTTCTGGCTAACAGGTATCCCTCAATATTTACAGGTGACTCTGGTTACCCCAACCTCTCATGGCTACTGACCCCAGTGAGGAATGCCAGGACAAGGGCAGAGGATCGTTACAATGAGGCACATGGGCGACCAAGGAGGATCATTGAGCGCACCTTTGGCCCCCGAAGGCCAGGTTCCGGTGCCTCCATCTAACAGGTGGATCCCTGTGCTACTCACCCAAGAAGGTATGCAAATCATTGTTGCATGTTGCATGTTGCAAGTTGCACAACCTGGCCTTGAGACGCCAGGTGCCTTTTCTGCAGGAGGATGAGGCTACAGATAATCGTGTGGCAGCGATGGAGCCTGTGGACAGTGACGAAGAGGAGGCAGAAGAAGAGGATGTAGACAACAGAACAACTATAATTCAACAGTACTTCCGGTGACACACAGGTAAGACACTGTACTCTCACCTTCCATTGCTGTTTTGTGTTGGACATTGTACATGGCAGCCTGATTTTCCAATTTTTATGGCCACTTACTGTACCCTTTGGCATCTCTATTTTCAGATATCTGTGCCCCACTCTGGCTCCTGGTGTGTTTACTGCTGCCCACTGCAGGTCAAACTATGTATATATAACTGTACATTTGAATTGCAATGTTTACAGCTTGTTAAACTAATACATATTTCAATCAATTGACAGACTCCATACTTATTTCCTGGCGGGTGTCTTGGCAATGTTCTCTGGCTTCTGCCTGGACCGCAGGGACCTTTTGCGTGGTGGTTCTCCATCTGCAGGGGGAGGTGGTCCACCACCAGTCCTCTGTACAGCTATCTGGTGTCTTGCAACCACGGAACGCACCTTCCCAGGTAATTCGTTCCACCTCTTCCTGATGTCTGGGGTGCTGTCCCACTGCGTTGACCCTGTCCACGACTCTCCGCCATAGCTCCATCTTCCTAGCAATGGATGTCTGCTGCACCTGTGATCCGAATAACTGTGGCTCTACCCGGATTATTTCCTCCACCATGACCCTTAGCTCCTCCTCTGAGAACCTGGGGTGTCTTTGTGATGCCATGGGTGTAGTGTGAGTGGTGTGTGTGAGTGTGTATGGGGTGATGTGTTGGGGTGTGTGCTGTGAGGTGCGTGGATAGTGTATGGGTGATGGTGTTCTGTGGCTCTGATTCTGTGGGTGCTCCTGGTGTGTCTCTCTCTCTGTTGTAACTTGTTTGTAGTGGTAAAGGGTTGTGGGTAATGTGTGTGTGTGTGTGTTTTCTAGTGGTGTGGGTGTGTGGATGTGGTGTATGTAGTTTGAATTGCCCAATGTGGTGTTGTTTTGTTAGTGTGTGTGTATTTTGAATGTGGCGGTATGTACCGCCAATGGTTTACCGCAGTTGAATATCCGCTGCTGTGATTCGTGGGTCATAATGCTGTGGGCGTATTTCTGTTGGCGTAACGATGTGGGTTTTGCTACCGAAATTTATCACTGACCTTTAGGCTGGCTGACTTCTGTGTGTCTGTATAGTGGCGGATTTCTATGTGTGGGTCATAATACACGTATCGGTATACCGTCGCAGTATGTTGGTGGCAATCAGCATGGCGGTAAGTGACACTTACTGCCAATGTTATAATGAGGGCCTAACTGTCCGGAGTTTTTGCTTAACCTATGTGAATGAGCGACAGCGTTCTTGGACAGCCCTGATATAGTCAGGGAAGACCATTATAGGGGCCTCATTGAGGATTACATCCCTGTCTCGAAAGTTGAGAATCTTGGCAATCAAGGGGTGCGTCAGAGCCTCCGGTGGGGTAATCTGGACAGGGAACTGTGGGCCCGTGTCAAATACACTAACCTGAGTTATCCTGACCCAGCGGGAATGATGGTCATGCTTGTTCATTCTTGACCTACTACGTCCCTTACCGGGATGCAGCCCACATTTCTGCCAGCCTGTGTCATGATGAAAGGACTGGGAGAATGGGACAACTATCCCTAGCAGCTAAGCAGAGCATGAACACTGACGACAATGTTTGTAGAAGCATGCATACAACAGCGCTAGCAGTAGTAGTCCATATGTAACATATTTAGTTGCCCTAGCTTGAACTACGGGGTGTAATACTATTTCTATTGCTAGAAGCCTCAAATACTGTCTCTGAGCAACAAGTCCAAGCGCAATTAGGAGTTTGATTCTGCTGAAGGTGGGCACGAATTCACGAAGCACTACAATGTCTCAATCGCCAAGAGGGACTTGTGCCAACTAAAACTGGAGTGAACCTTGTGGAAGTATTGGTACAAGAGGCACGTGGTCTACCCTGAGATGGGGCCCTCGTTTTTTAGATGCCCTCTTTGCGGTGCGCAACTTGCTGCACACAACTAACTGTACAGTCTAGAGTGCTGATGTCCAATGCGGGTGCTTGATACAGGATCAGCGTGATGCAATGTCTTTACATCCAATGGCGTCTGGAGCTGCTCTGAAAGATACGACTCAAGCCACACTGACTCCCAATTACCTAGAAAGTGGGTGTGGTTTGGGCGTATCTCTTAGAGGCCCGGTCCAGTTAAGCTGGTGGCCGAAAGGTTGCGAACTTGCCAGCACATGAGCATAAAGTATCCTGGGTGACTCAGGTCCTGAGTCATTCATTTCCTGGTTGTATAATCACCAGGCTCCAGTCATGTGACTCATATCCTGAGTACAACAAGGGCCCTTGCTGGCAAGTGAGCTCAATGGCACTGTCTGAGTGCTGATGGTGAGGCATGCCATCCGCAAGAAACCAAGCAGAGACAGGGACTTCCGCACGGTTCGACTCCACTAGGTACCAGTCACCCGTCAAGGTGGGTCAGTGAAAATCAATAGTGTAGCAGGTCCCCTGAGGTGCAGGAGGGTCCCATGAGCAGTAATAACATTACAGCAGTAAAATCACACCACCCACCCTGGCCCCAAGATGGCAACAGATAGAGCTCCCCATGGATTGGGGGGCTGGATGGAAGCCCCTCCTTACCAGCAAGTAAGCGCAGTTTCAAGGGGGAGGCCCCCCCCCAGTCCTAATTATTGCTATTTCTGAAAGGGGAGGCACCACACCCCCTCAGCAGCAGTAATCAGGTTTCCCCCATGGCAGATCCAGGTCCTCCAAAGGCTCTGTACGTGGTCGTGGGCCTAGCAGAGTAAGGAGAGGGCCCGATCGAGGTCGCGCAGTACCTCCATGGGCCGGATCCACAGTTCAGTATGCCACAGAGGCCTGCTTAAGGCAGAGCAGCCGCCAGGCCTCTGCAAGGTAGTTGCGTTCCCACAGGTTCACAGGCCTCACACCATCCCACCCAGCCCTTGGCTCACCGGCGCAGTAATGGTGGCTTTGTCTGCCTCATGCTCGGCTGCAGTGCATAGTCTGCAGGCGACTCAGAGTTTTCTCGCTTTGGAGGCCAAATAAACCCTTTGCCCTTGTTCATTTGGGCTCTGCATTTCTCTCTTGATTGGCGGAAAAAAGGGTGGGACGACCCTATACACTGGCAGGCAACCTGAAACTACAACACATTCCTTCCCTGCCTGCAGTAGAGCGGGCAGGGAAGGCAAGTCTACTCTTAGCTGCCAGGACATTGAAACATTTGCCTGCCGGGTGGGAGCAGACGTCTGTATCCCTGCCCACACTCCTGCGGGTGAGGAAATAGAACAGATATTGCTCCCGCCTGGAGATAGCAGGCGTAGATAGGTGCTCCCTCCATGTGGTAGCAATGCCAGTACCTGCACTACGTGGGTTGCTGGCTAGGACCTCTGGGACCCTCAGGCTTCCCCTGCGTCCTGGAACCTGTGGTTTGTGGGTTCCCCAGGTGGGCACTGGGCCATCCACCTCTGACCCCGGGGGAAGGGTCCTCAGACGTAATAAGGCTCAGGGGGGGGGGTTGTGTTCCCTCCTCCTCTTATTAGGTCGATTCAGCCCGGGGTCCCTGCGGCATAATGAGGAAAGGGGCCACAAGGCCTGAGGTCCCTGCGGCATAATGAGGAAAGGGGAGGGGGCCACAATGCCCTCTCCCCTTTTTATTTGGGGACCCATGTGCATATTAAGGCTCGTGAAGAGGAGCCACATGCCTCCCTTCCCCTAATATAAATGTTTTGGCCCCTGGGATGAGATCCCTGGGTCATTGTTAGCTCGAGGAGGGGGGCTGTGTGCCCCCTTAACCTTAGAGGCTCCATGGAATGGGGTCCCTGAGGCTCAAAGGTAAGAGCCATGTGCCCCCCTTTCTCTTCTCTTTACAAATATAATTTGGCCTCAAAGAATGAGGTGCCCGATCCCTGAATTGGCTTGGATTGGCTAAAGAAAAAATGACCTGGGGAATGGGGTACCCACGCCCCAAAGGCCATCCCTATACCCCACACACCAAAGGCCATGTGTGGCATTAGGTTGGCAGTCTGTAGCGGCTGGCTGCAGGGTCTGGCCACAAACCAGGCTGTGTGGCCAACCCCCTGCCGTGCATGGCCGAAGGCTGTGTGATGCATGAACCTGGCTGCCTTCAGGGTTTGGACGCAGGGCCTATCTGCAAGCTTGGCCTTACGTCCAACCCTGTGCCATGCACGACCAAAAGGTGTGCGTGGTGTGGGGTTAATTTCCTCTTGGGGGGTTGTCTACAGGACCTGGCCACAGGCCAGGCCTTGCTTCCAACCCTCCACCGCACATGACCAAAGACCGTACATGGAGGGGGGGGTTGGCATTTTGTATGGTAACAAAATATTACTTTACATTTTTTTAAAACTTGAAATTCACTGAAAAAAAAACAATGGTTAACGTGGCGTTATAGTTAGGAATTGTAATTATAGTTTAATTCACATTAAAAAATGTTTAGAAATTCATGGAAAATGTCCTTTGCTTCACCTTACCCCTAGAAGGAGGAGCAAAGAGTTCACCACTTGGATCTGAAAAGAGACCCCAGCTTCTATATTGACTGTACCAAAAACCACTGGGTAGACGATCAGCTCTTTATTAGGTTTACTGGATTGAAGAAAGGCAAGGCTATGCAGAAAAGGACCATCTTGGGCTGGAATGTACTCTGCATTGAAATATGTCATGCACTAGCCAAAAATCAGCCTCCTGGAGATTGGTGCTCATTATACTAGAGTCAAGGCTGCTACCACTGCGTTGGCCCATGGCTTGTTTGTTCTAGACATTTGTCAAGCTGCTAGGTTGGCGTCACTCCATACATTCACACGGCACTATTGTCTGGACAGCCAGGTCTGCTGAGAAGGGCATTTTGCCTGCTTAGTTTTTAAGGACTTTCTGCATTGATCCAGTTCTTGGACCCACCACATTAGATATATTTTCAAAAGAAGAGAAATCTGCTTTTAGAAGCCTCTGTCTGAAGAATAAGTTACTTACCTTTGGTAATCTTCTTTCTGGTAGAGGCTTTATCTTACCGGGGCTTCCTCAATTACCCTCCCCGACATCATTCGTGAACTGATCTCTATGCATAAAAAGATCCCAAATTAGGAACCTGTACACTGGTCACAACCAATCTGTATGGATCCAAGTCTGTTGATGAAGAAGTGTCAAGAAAGCCATTGTCAGCAAGCATGGGAGATGCCTATACAGGAGCCCCACACATCACATCCGGTGTAGAACTACATCAACATGGAGCAACTGGCACCCCATGCCGTTGCACATGGGTACTGCTAAAAAAATCCATTCTAGTGTGATGACTTAGGAAGTATTCAAAAGGCGAGGAATCTGTAGTTAGATTGAGTTTCTACCATAAAAACCATTACTGAAGGGAAACAACGTATTCTACAGTAAAATAAGCTTGGAAGGCTGTAATATTGAACCAGTTGGTACTACAGATTGTAGCAAGAGGGTATGCCCTACCTATCCACCAGCCTGTCCTCTTCATTCCTCCCCAGTAGTCCTTTCCGTAAGAGGACCTTAATCAGTTCCTGAAGCATGAGGTGGCAGCTATGCTGCATAAAGAAGTGGTAGAGTTAGTGCCAGAGCAGGAAATCAGGCAGGAATGCTACTCTTAGTACTTCCTGGTTCCCAAGAAGCATGTCAACTTTTATCCAATCCTAGACCTCAGGCTCTTTAACTTTTACCTCCACAAGGAAAAGTTCAAGATGCTGTCCCTGGCTATGGTTCTTTTGGCACCGGAAGTAGGAGACTGGATGGTGTAACCCAACTTGCTGGATACATATTTCTACTTACCAATCCTGCAATCACACAGGAGGGACCTGTGTTTCACGGGAGAGTCCACTCACTAATAATTCACATTCCTCTCTTTCAGATTGACATCGGAACCTTGAGTCTTCACAAAGGTAACAGCAGTGGTCACAGCCCATCTCAGGAGGTTGGGATCTCTTTATGTTTGTACCTGGATGACTGGCTGCTGAATGCTGGTATGCTGCAGAGGGTGGTTTAACACCTGCAGGCAACAATATTCCTGTTTTTCAATTTGGGCCTTTCCATCAACATGCACAAGTCTCACCTCACAGTACTTTCTGTTCATGAAGGCAGTTCTGTATACATTGCTCTGAGCTCTCTTTTATCCCCAAAGGATCTGTGACATTCAGAATAAAACAAAGATATTTCAGGTTGAAGCTCAAATACCAGTCTTGATGGTTCTACACCTGTTGGGTCTGTAAGCTTTCTGCATCCTCCTGCTCATTCAGGCACACTGGCACATGAGGGCTCTTTAGTGGTGCCCTCCACCAGCGGTGGCCACAGTAGTGACAAATGCATCCACCATTCATTGGGTTGCACATCTGAGGGAACTGGTGGTCAGATGCCTCTGATCTCCAGAACAATACATTCTGTTGTCTGCTCGAGCTGAGTACAATCAGCTGGCACTCAACACTTTCCTCCTTTTTCTTCCCAGTCAGTCAGTCCAGATGTTGATAGACAAATGATTGTGATGTGGTACATCAACATGTCGGGAGGAGTAGGGGCTTCTCTGTTAGGAAGGGCTGAGGGTATGGGCATAGGCGCACTATCATGGGATCTGGGTATCTTCAACCCCCAAGCCAGCTCTTTGAACACCACGGGCAACAGCCTCTATCAGTGTTATCTTGCCTATCACAAGTGGCGTTTCATTCCTAATGGGGTTCAGAACATCTTCACTGTATGGAGCACTCACAGGTGGATCTGTTTGTCATTCACCTGTGCCCATGTCTGCCATTCTTTGCTCTCCAGTATCCATTGTAGGGAGATTTGGGAGCCGTGTTTCAATAAAAGTGGACTTTTCCACTTCACCTTGACTCCTCAGATTCGGAGGAAAATTAGTCAGGACTGGGCCCAAGTTTTTTTATTTGGTCCGGACTTGCCAAGAAGTCTGTGGTACGAAGACCTTCTCCACCTCTCCCTCTGCATCTGCTCCCTCTTTCCCTCAGAGTGGGCCTTCCAATCCAGAGGGTCAGATTCTACACTTTTATTTTCAGAGTATCCACCTTCCTCCCTGGTAATTGAGCAGGGGCATGTAAGCTCTTTCCACTTGTCTATGGAGGTGGTTGACGTCATCCTTTTAGTCTATCATATTCTCACCAATGGGGTCACAAGGTGGAATAGGTTTTTTGCTTTCTTTGCAAACTATTTGTACCTAATGAAGATTTGCTTATCGGAATACCTCCTGTTTGCCCTTTCACTGGCCCAGAACAGCTGTATGGTGGGCACTGCCAAGGAGTAAATTGTGGGCTTTTCAGGAGTCTTCTGCCTCCTGATAAGCCATCCCTGTTCAAGTCCCCAATAATAAGATTTCTGAATGGCCTCACAAACCTATTTTCACTTGCTCCTTTTGTCATGCCACAGGGGAATCTAAATCTTTAGTGGATCTTTTGGATGTGTTTAAGTTTAAGGTACTTTTAAAGCACGCAGCTACTCAACTGAGTGTCCCGACAGTCGATGGTTAGCTGGCCAAAAGTTTTTCAATGGTGTTTAAAAGAGTCAAACTCCTTTATGGCACGAAGATGTAGTGGAAGAGCATTCCACCCAGGTTCAGACAGTGCAGAGAAAGAGGTACCACCCCACTGTCACCAGAAATGCATTGGTTTAGCATAAAACTTTAGATGGCTGATAATGGGAAACTTTCTTGATTAAAAAGGAGGGTCCAAAGCCATAGAAATCCCTGTGTGCTAAAACCATCCCCTTGAACCTCACTCTCTCCTGAATAGGCAGCAAGTACATTGAGGTGGGCCCTAACAGAGCTTTTCCTCTGAATGTTGCACAGGAGTCGGGTTGCAGCGTTCTGCACTAGTTGGAGTCTCTTAAGTTGGTACAAAGGAAGACCCCAGTATAGTGCATTAGCATAGTCCAGAGGCGAGGTAATCAGTGCCTGGACCGCAGTCTTCTGACAAGAAATCAGAATTAAGAACAAGAACTTCCTGAGGAGCCGCAAAAGACTAAAACAGGATGCAACCACCCTTTCTACCTGAGGTTTGAATAACAGATTATTATTAAATTTCACTCCAAGATACTGGACAACTTTGGCCAGAAGAGGAGGAGAAGGTGCAGAGCTAGGCCAAACTTCACCACCCCACAAAGATGGGGGGCCCAAATACCAGAACTTCAGTTTTACTCGCGTTATACTGGGGTTTACTTAAACACATCAACTGGAACACAGCTGACAGACAAACTTCAAATTTAAGATGGATGATGGAGACGTTCTGATTCCATGTTAAAAAGATCTGCGTGTCATCAGCGTAAGTGATGACTTGCACTCCAAAGGAGTCCACCAGGGGGCCAAGGATGACATTAAACAATGTTGGACTCAAGGCTGAGCTCAGAGGAACTCCAAACTTAAGAATTTTGGAGTTAGGTGCATAAGGTGGCATCCAAACGGATTGGCCTCTGTTTGATAGGAAAGAGCCCAACCAGGCCAACACGGTTGAACCTACGCCCATATCCTGCAGGCGATGTATCAGAATCGAATGGGAAACCATATTGAATGTGGCAGAGAGGCCCAATAATAGTAGAGCGACTCAGAGAGGTCCAATAACAGTAGAGCGACTTTCTTACCATTGTCTACAGACATTTTAATGGTTTAAATGTGTGCTCCATTCAAGCTCGTTTACAGGTGTCATTCAAGACTGGGGACTTTGAAAAACATTTTTCTGGTTGCTATCGCTTTGGTGAAGCATGTCAGTGAGTTGCAAGTGCTGAGCGTTCATCTGCCTTACACATGCTTCTATCTAGATAAGTTTTTCCTACAAACTAAAGCTGCTGTCTTTCCCAAGATTGTGACCCCTTTCCATCTGGGGCACATTTTAACCTTCCTCCTCATCCCACCAACAGTGGTCCGTTATTACATCAACCTTAAAAAACACATCAGGTCTGATGACTAGCTTTTTGGGGATACATGGGCATCAAGAACTGGAAAACAATGCAGATGAAGACCTTGTCCCCTTGGATAATCTTGTACTTCAAGGCTTGCTACACCCTTGCAATGTAGGAACCGCCAGAAGTGATCTGGGCCAATTCCAGCAGGACATAGACTTACACCTTGGCTTTGGCCAGCCATGTTCACATGGTTGAGATTTGTCAGGCAGTGACATAGGTTTCCCTTCACAACTTCGCCAAGCATTACTTCCTGGAATCAGAGGTAAGAAGGGATTGGTATTTTGCACACTCTTTGCTCTAGGATTTCCTCATCTGATTAATCCTTCATACCAAGCACCTCAAAGGTAGTGCTTTGGAATCTATTCAATAGGTGATTAATCTGCACGTAGAAGTATCATTCAGAAGAGAAAAGTACTTACCTTTAGTAACTATCTTTCTGGTGGATACTCTCTCTGAAAGATGGTCCTAGGGCTCGCTCAGTAAAAAGGTTCCAATTAGATTGCTACACTTTGCTGCCTAATTTATATTGTTTCTTGTCTCTCAGTGCACGGAAAATATGGATGGGAAGCTGACACTGATGCTTCAGGGTGGACAATTTATGGCTACAGTGATGTCACAGTGGCATTGATTCGGGCACCTAGTTTGAGTCAAGTATTTCCCTATAAGTGAGAGAGAGCTATAAAAATTTCCAGATGCAGTCTGGCACCTGAGGATATTCAGTAGATGAGGAATCTATAGGTAGATGGAATATCCACCAGAACGTTAGTTACTGAAGATAAGTAACTTTTTCTTGGTGTGTCTTATACTGAACAATAAATAACAATAATAGCTTTGCCTTTCTTCAATCCAGTGAACCTGATAGAGAGCAGTTTGTCTACCCAATTGTTTTTGGTACAATCAATATAGAAGCTGGGGTCTCTTTTCAGATCCAATTGGTGAACTCTCTCCTCCTCCTTGGAGGGGTGAGGTGGAGCAAAGAACACTGGAAGGGCTATGGTTCCACGATCTTTAGTAGGAAGGACGCTTGTGTCTGGAGCTCTAGTTTGTCTGGGTACACGTTGATATAAGGCAAGTTAACAGAAAGGGCTTGTAGCTTGCTGACCCACCACGCTGATGCAATAACACCCTCCAGGATATTGCTGCACAGACAAGGAAACTTTGAGGCAAAATATGTGAAAGTTTGCAGCACATTATTGCTCTGATAGCAGCATTTTCTGTCACTTTATTTTGTTGTCATTCATTAGTTATGTTTTGGATTTTAAATGTTAACTAAGTCACATTGTTGAAAGACTCCCCAATCACTCTGTTAGGATTGTGGGAATGCACCATTCACATATATATTTACAAACACAAGCACACCCTATCTCTCCATCTCCTTTACAACAAAGAACAGTGTGCAGTCTCACTTTCCCACTGGTTTTGTTATGTATTGATACAAATCGTGAACGGGTGGTCATGCACAATAAAGGCACTTTGCAATAGATGGCCCTTTGCAATAGATGAAAGTTCTTTGTCATCACGCTGGAAGTATGTGCTGCTCTTTGTTGCAATGGCTGTTGTGGGGATATTGAAGTGGGCAACTGGCTCCCATCAGCACAGCACTAGCGCTGATGTGGCAAACGTTCCGGCTACCAGCTATATATATTCTTTGCCCTGTTGGAAATTTTCTTCTACAGAACTAAAAATCTTGTGTGGAAAATACTGGACACAAGTCAACTGTCACCTGTACACATAGTTATTCCTGAATACAAAGATTTACAATGTGCTTAATACTTATACATACCTATGATGCATTAGAACACATGTTTTGTCAGCACTTACTACCACTAGCTGGACATAGGCTGTATACAATTAGGAGGAGAAGTAATATGGACTCCCCACTATGTAAACTATAAAACAAACTCATTAATTGGATGATGTCATCAGTGATGTAATTTGTGATGTCATAAGTGATGCCATAGCGCATGTCATGAGTGATGTAATATGTCAGGTCATGAAAGGTGCACGGCGAGGGTGCAAGGTATAATTAGCTGAATAATTAGGTGAATTGTGAGTTCAAAACGTTACATTGGCCCTGACGGTCTCCCCCATATATAACGTCACTTTAACCTTTGTTTTTTTGCATGAATTTTGAACGTTTTTTTAATGTAAATTAAACTATAATTACAATTCCTAACTATAATGCCACTTTAACCATTGTTTTTTCTGTGAATTTCAAGTTTTTTTTAATTTTTATGTAAAGTAATATTTTGTTACCATATATAAAGCTGAGCCCCCCCCACCCATTTATGGTCTTTGGTCATGTGCGGTAGAGGGTTGGAAGCAAGGCCTGGCCGGTGGCCAGGTCCTGTAGACACCCCCTCCAAGAGGAAATTAACCTCACACCACACACAGCCTTTGGTCGTGCATGGTCACAGGGTTGGACGCAGGGCCAAGGCTGCAGACAGGCCCTGCGTCCAAACCCTGAATGCAGCCAGCTTCATGCAGCACACAGCCTTTGGCCATGCATGGCAAGGAGTTAGCCACACAGCCTGGTTTGTGGCCAGACTCTGCAGCCAGCTGCTGCAGACTGCCAACCTAATGCCTCACATGGCCTTTGGTGTGTGGGGTGTAGCGATGGCCTTTGGGACGCGGGTACTCCATTCCCCAGGTCATTTTTTCTTAAAGCCAATTGAAACCGATTTGGGGATCAGGGACTTCATTCTTTGAGGCCAAATGATATTTGTAAAGAGAAGAGAAAGGGGGGCACATGGCTCTTACCCTTGAGCCTCACGGACCCCATTCCGTGGAGCCTTTAAGCTTAAGGGGGCGCACGACCCCCCTCCTCGAGCTAACAGTGACCTAAGGATCTCAAACCCTTGAGGCCAAACCATATATGTTAGGGTGAGGGGGCGAACACCCCCCCAAGCCATTAGTGGCCTCAGAGACCCCCTCCCAGGGGCCAAAACATTTATATTAGGGGAAGGGAGGCACGTGGCTCCTCTCTACAAGCCTTAAAATGCACACGGGTCCCCAAATAAAAAGGAGAGAGGGCCTTGTGGCCCCCCCTCCACTATCCTTATTATGCCACGGGGACCCCAGCCAAATTGAACTAATAAGGGGAGAAGGAAACACAGTCCCCTCCCTGAGCCTCATTAGGCCTGAGGACTCTTTCACCGGGGTCAGAGGTAGATGGCCCGATGCCCACCTGGGGAACCCACAAACCACAGGTTCCAGGCCGCAGGGGAAGCCTGAGGGTCCCGGAGGTCCCAGCCAGCACCCCACATAGTGCAGGAACTGGTATTGCTCCCACAAGGAGGGAGCAGCTATCTATGTTTGCTCTCTCCAGGCGAGAGCAATATCTGTTCTGTTTCCTTACCCGCAGGAGTGTGGGCAGAGATACAGAAGTCTGCTCCCACCCGGCAGGCAATGTTTCAATGTCCTGGCAGCTAAGAGTAGACTTGCCCTCCGTGCATGCTCTATTGCAGGCAGGGAAGGCATGTGTTGTACTTTCAAGTTGCCCGTCGGTGTATAGAGTCGTCCCACCCTTCTTCCCGCCATTCAGGAGAGAAATGCAGAGTACCAATGAACAAGGGCAAAGTGGTTTATTGTTCACTATAAGAAGACACACCAAAAATGAAATAGCGAGGTCCCTTTCTCCCTTTGTTTTGTTTCTCCAACTTCCTTTAAGTTTGTGTCTTTATCTTCTAGGTTCTGGCTCTGGTCAGATGGTAGGAGCCCTCCTTTTTTAATAGGTCCCAGCTCAGGAATGACACAACCCTCGGAAAAATAACAACACTGTTATTAGCCCTAAGTATGGAGCTAATACCAAAAGAAAACAATCCACTTCTTTCCCCTATGGTCACTCTGTTCTTGTGCGGGGAACATGCAAGTGCAAAAGTGCTTCATGAATCATGCAGAGACTTGTTATACACTTCCGTTCATGGCCCAGAGCCCCGCTTACCACCTTTTCATGCCTCCTTCCCACCCCGGTACTTGCCTTAGGCCACGACCCTTTGGGGTTGTGGCGTCAGGGCCCGCAGTGTCCTCTTTCACTCGTGGTGTACAGCTGTGTCGTAGTCTGCCTTTCCGACACTTCTTTCTTCCTCGCATCATCGCACCACGGAATCACTCCCTTTGTTTCTTAGGCCTTTCCGCCTTTGGCGTCTCCAGACGGTTCCCTTTCCTCCCTCCCGGATGTCACCAGCGAATCCTCTGTCTCCGCTCCTCGGGCCTCTGAGTCCTACTTGTCTCAAGTCAATTGTCCTTCTTCCTTTTTAAGTGAAGCTCCTGCCATCAAAGCTTCCTTTTCAGTTGTCATATCAACTGGTGGCGCCCACTCTCAGTGTTGGGTGTCTGATGCGTGAAAGCCAGTAGTAACAGGACTCTCTGAAGTGGGCATTTTGGAATTCCTGGATTCCTCAAACACTGTATTACAGCATGTTTGCCCCCGTTTGGCAGAGGATTTAAAAATGCTCCCGCCAGGTAGGAGCAAACATGTTTTCTTGCCCACGCTAGTGCCAGCAAACCTTAGGCACCACAGGCAAACCAAATGTGGGTCAGTGACATACATTTATTTGTGATATTCCCCATAGGGTTTAAATCCTGTAGACTTGAGAGGTGACATAATTCCCTTGCACACTGAAAAATATAGGCAATAAAGAGTCTCAATGAAACAAGGGGTAGCTCCAGATCCACGTCTACTGGTGCCGAAATAAAGGAACTCACGTTACAGCACATGTATAGCACCTATATAGGCTGCGCAGGTCACATCTAATGTGGAACAACGTCAATGCAGAGCTGCTGGTACCACCTGAAAGCTCACAGAGGTGCTGCTAAAAGGTTTCCGGATCCAGTCTGAGGAAGAATCCATAATGTGACAAATCTGCGATTCGAAGTATCTATCAAAATTAAGACTCTAAAGTGACTGGTGGCGCAGAAGAGATGAGAAGGACTGCTGAGTCTGAAGCACCCTGCCTATAGCCTCTGCGCTTGTACTGCCTGCAGAGATTGTCCTGTTATTGGGCAGGCTGTGAGGGCTGATTCAACCCACTAGAAAACCCTGATTTGGGCACATTGATGGAAAAGGCCTAACTGAACAGCAGTGATGCTGTTGCCTGGGTAAACATGCTCAAATCAAACTCCTCACACACATTCAAGCCACTACACAACTTGGGCCCCACCTACCTGAACAATCACATCTCCTTCCACCAAACACTCAGGCACTTCTGTTCTGTAGGACTCCTACTCGCACACATCCCATGCATATGCAGAACCAGATCAACAGGATGGGTGTTCTCTTACATCACTCCTAAATGAATGACCTGGCTTTTTAATTAACCAACCTACCAAAGGCACGGCTAGGCATACACTCCTGCACAGCACCAGAATAGCCTTGCAGGCAAAAGTGTGCTTTACAAATACACATAACATAAGACCCTCTCCAGCGTACCAGCTTTGAGCAGCTAGTCATCCAGGTACAGGAACACAGAGATCCCTGGACTCCTGACATGGGCCACTAATTTTATGAAGAGTCAAGGTGCTGATGTCAATCTGAATGGGAGGACTGTGAACTGGTAGTGAGTGGACTCTACAATGAAACACAGGTACCACCTGTGTGATCGCAGAATTGGTTTGTGAAATACGTGTTCAGGAAGTTGTGTAACACCTTCCAGTCTCCCATTTCCAGTGTCAAAAGAACCATAGCAATGAACAACATCTTGAACTTTTCTTTGTGGAGGTAAATGTTCAAGAGCCTTAAATGTAGATTTGGATGAAGATTGCCATCCTTCTTGGGAACCAGAAAACATCAAGAGTAGCACTCCTGTCCAAATGCCTGCTATGGCACTAACTCCACCACTCCTTTTTTCAGAAGGGCTGCCACTGAATGCTGCAGGAGCCGGATGCGGTATTCCAACTGAAGGGTCTACTGGGGAGGGATGAACGGGACAGCCTGGTGGAAGAGTAGGGCATACTCATTTTCTATGATTCACTTTGTCCCCAAAAAACTTTGATCCATCAAAAGGCATATCCATCAACATCAACTGGACATTGCCAGATAAGCCAGTCAGAGTGAAAGAAGATTCCAAGTCCCTGGCACAGAATATGTGTATCAATCTTCACTCCAATGACCTACCTAGAGACATGCTGACCATTCCAAACCACCTAAGCAATGTGGTCTTTAAGATGAAAAACTGGGTCCCCTTGTGCTGGACTATGTCTTCTCCCAATTAATCTGTTTACTGCTTAAGCAGTGTTAGGTTATTCCCATGCTGATAAGACTGGGTTGAAAGGGCCGGCACAAAAGGGAAGTATGGGCTCAGAGGTGTTAGATGTATGCTCCAGGACCTGTCAAGATGTTGGCCCTAGGGTTGATAGTGGGTAAGGGAAGTTAGGAGACATCAGCTGCTTTCCTTAGCACTAAATTAAACCATGTATGCTCAGGGGGAAGTGGCTCTGGCTGGTATTTAGACTAATAGCCGTATGCAAGGCCCAGTGTGTAGCTTAGTCAATAATGTTAGGGGGATGCGAGTCTCAGATTTCCCTACAAGTAACATGGTGTTCCCAACAGAACATTAACTAGTTCCATATCAGCATTAAAATCATCTGCTGTCAGCCTACATTGGTTTATGAACATATTGGTATCAGGGCCAGCTTTAGCAATGATGCTGCTCAATGCGATAGCCTTTGTTGGCACCCCCCTCCCCAATGACCTGCTGCTTCATAGATTCCCTCACTACCACCTTCCAACGGTGCCCCTCATCTCTCCATAGCACCCGCCTCACATGTATTTGTTTTATAGTTCTACTCATACCAGTGCAGGGTGTCAAACACTTCACATCAAACATGCATAATACAGAAACAATGAATCATACATGTGTACATCAGTGCATAGGAAATGTTACATAAGATTAAGAGGTCTACAAGGTGTAGAAGTCACTTATCATCCATTGGGCGACAAAGCAAAAACTAGGATTTAAAAGTAACACACTGGTTCGGGTTGGCTTTATTAATAAGAATGTATTTATACCCAAACAAATAATTGTTACCACCATGAGGATAATGAGAAACTGGGGGGAAATCGAAACATTTTAAGCTATATCTTGCAGTTTGCATACACCTCTTTCATGCCAGTTCATAATTCACTGTGCTATATTATGATTGTGACTTTGTAGGAAGTTGGCTCTGTATATACTATTCCAAAGTAAGAAATAGTGTGCACAGAGCCCAAGGGTTCCCCTTATAGGTAAGATAGTGGCAAAAGTAGATAATTCTAATGCTCTATTTTGTGGTAGTGTGGTCAAGCAGTAGGCTTATCAGAGGGTAGTGTTAAGCATTTGTTGTACACACACAGGCAATAAATGAGGAACACACACTCAAAGACTTACTCCAGGCCAATAGGTTTTTATATTGAAAAACATCCTTTCTTAGTTTATGTTAAGAACCACAGGTTCAAGATTTGCAGTAAACACTTTAAATGCAAGGTATTTCACTTAGATACTTTAGGAACTTTGAATAAAAGCAATATCATATACAGTCTTTGTAAAAACAGCAATAAGCTATTTTCAAAGTGGACACTGCAAAAATCAACAGTTCCTGGGGGAGGTAAATAAAGGTTAGATTAGGAGGTAAGTAAAACACTTACAAGTCTCAGTTCTGGGGCCTAGGCAGCCCACTGTTCGGGGTTCAAGGCTACCACAAAGTTACCACACCAGCAGCTCAGGGCCGGTTAGGTGTAGAGGTCAAAGAGGTGCCCAAAACACATAGGCGCCTATGGAGAACAAGGGTGCTCCGGTTCCAGTCTGCCAGCAGGTAAGTACCTGCGTCCTCGGGGGCAGACCAGGGGGGTTTTGTAGAGCACTGGGGGGGGGACACAAGTAGGCACAAAACACACCCTCAGCGGCACAGGGGCGGCCGGGTGCAGTGTGCAAAGCAGGCATCGGGTTTCAGGTAGGAAACAATGGAGGGATCCGGGGGGTCACTCTAGCGGTGCAGGCAGGCACAGGGGGGACTTCTCGGGATAGCCACCACCTGGGCTAGGCAGAGGGTTTCCTGGGGGTCACTCCAGGGCTGAAGTTCGGTTCCTTCAGGTCCTGGGGGCTGCGGGTGCAGTGTTGGTTCCAGGCGTCGGGTCCCTTGTTACAGGCAGTTGCGGTCAGAGGGAGCCTCTGGATTCTCTCTGCAGGCGTTGCTGTGGGGGCACAGTGTGGTCGTCTCTGGTTACTCACGGGCTCGCAGTCGCCAGGGAGTCCTCCCTGAGGTGTTGGTTCTCTGAATCTCGAGCCGGGGGCGTCGGGGGCAGAGTGAGAAGTCTTACGCTTTCGGCTGGAAACATGCAGTCTTGGAAAGTTGTTTCTTTGTTGCAATGAAGTAGCTGGTTTTGAACAGGGCCACTCTTCACTGGAGTTTCTTGGTCCTTTAGTCCAGGGCAGTCCTCTGAGGCTTCAGAGGTCGCTGGTCCCTGTCGGATGCGTAGCTGGTTGCAGGTTTTCGAAGTTGGAGACAGGCCGGCAGGGCTGGGGCCAAAGCAGTTGTCGTCTTCCTCCTTCTCTGCAGGCTTGTAGGTCAGCATTCCTTCTTCTTTCTTCAGGTTGCAGGAATCTGATTTCCTGGGATCTGGGGAGCCCCTAAATACTGAATCTAGGGGTGTGTTTGGGTCTGGGAGGGCAGTAGCCAATGGCTACTATCCTTGAGGGTGGCTACAACCTCTTTGTGCCTCCTCCCTGTGGGAAGGGGGGCACATCCCTAATCCTATTGGGGGAATTCTCCAAACTCAAGATGGAGGATTTCTAAAGGTCGGGGTCATCTCAGCTCAGGACACCTTAGGGGCTGCCCTGACTGGTGGGTGACTCCTCCTCGTTTTTCTCATTATCTCCTACAGCCTTGCCGCCAAAAGTGGGGGCAGTGGCCGGAGGGGCGGGCATCTCCACTAGCTGTGATGCCCTGGGGCACTGTAACAAAAGGGGTGAGCCTTTGAGGCTCACCGCCAGGTGTTACAGTTCCTGCAGGGGGAAGTGAGAAGCACCTCCACCCAGTACAGGCTTTGTTCCTGGCCACAGAGTGACAAAGGCACTCTCCCCATGTGGCCAGCAACATTTCTGGTGTGTGGCAGGCTGGCAGAAACTGGTCAGCCTACACTAGAAGTCGGATTGGTATTCAGGGGGGATCTGTCAGAGTCACCAGATCCTCGGGGTCCGTGCACGTTCCCAACACTTCCACCACAAGACAGCTCCAATACTCTGATTAGATTTATCACAGAGTCTAAGAGAGTCCAAGTGGGGAAAAGGGGATTAGGACGGGAACAGCTGGGAAGGAGACCTGTAGGAAGCAAAAGGTTAAAACACAACATCAAAATTACATCTCATGAAATCAGTACCATGCTACAACTCTAAGCTTCGTCTTTTCCGAAAAACATGAACAACCCTAGAATAATTCTAAAACTGACTAGGCTTTAGATGACCGAATACCTGAGGAGGAAACAGGAAAAGTTAAATAGGACTTTCAGATTCAAGTTCTTTCTTTAGCATGAGAATCAGGAAACACTCTGAGCAATTTCTAAACAACCCTATGAATCTCCTTTTAGGAATACATATCAGGAACACACAGAATTACATCTAGAACTCTGGTATTGTGTTGTGTTTATCTCAGAAAAAACATTGGGAAGTAAATTGCGCACACTGCAGATTTTTATATGAGTATTAAACACCATAAAGGTTTGTGCACCATGAAATCACACAACGTAGATTCAAGGAATAAATCATGTGACGTATCAACTTGAAATGCTACCAAGAAACTGTCTCAGAATGGTAGCGCACAGTAACTTACATTATTTATACACGAGGAAAGAATTGCGCGTCTTGCCGATTCAAATGCCACCATACAAAAGCCAAGAAATGGTAGCGCACAATGAATAACATGAAAAAACACTCAAGGAAAGAATCGCGCGTGTTGCCGATTCGAATGCCACCATGTAAATGCCAGAAAATGGTAGCGCACAATGAACAGCATGAATTACACACGAGAAGTGAATTGCGCGTTTCGCCGACTCGAATGCCACCATGTAAATGTCAAGAAAAGGTAGCGCGCAATGAACAACAAAGTTAAATGCTCATGAAACGAGTTGCACGTCTTGCCAACTCGTAAAACATCATGTAAATGTCAAGAAATATCAGCGCGCAATGAACAATAATGTAATAACGAAGTCAAATCTTTATGGAATAAATTGCGTGTCCTCCCTATTTGCAAACCACCATACAAATGTCAAAAAATGGCAGCACACAAGTAATCTGTTATTCATTTAAGAATTAAAATCAAGAATATGAAGATTCTCAATTACGGTGTTGGGAAATGTCCAAACACCGTCTTACCGCCTGGAAACAGTGATCACCAATGAGAGATGAGTGCAGAAGACTGGGAAATCCAAATAGGCCGCCGGGACAGGAGCTCAGGAAGAAGCTGCTGCTCTGCACCGGGACCTCTGAATAGTGAGCACTGGAAGTTGGGCTG